>NC_133347.1:30183351-30516684 GCF_030506205.2 Paramisgurnus dabryanus
CCTTATCCAGGACTTCTTTAGAAAATTCAGGAAGCGTAAAGAGCAAGGGAGACGCCAGTTCAATTTCAACACCACAGCTGCTCTACAGGTTCACACACACACACACACACACACACACACACACACAGATAACATCACACCAATGACTAAACATGGAGGTTAGGTGTTAATATTGTGGTTTAAACTGTGCATGTACAGGCCGGTCTGCGCACGTTGCATGATCTCGGTCCAGAGATCCGTCGAGCCATATCATGTGACCTACAGGATGAAGGTCTAGTTGACATAAACCTCGATGAGGATGAAGACATTTACAGGGTAAAAGATATTTTTTATTTACATCAGTACATATTTCAAGTCATTGGTTCTTAAACTTTCCAGCGTGTGGCTATAAGTTTAGTAGATATGAAGTTACCTTTATACAAACTATAACCTATGGAAGAAAAATATCTTGTAACTAAATAGGAAGTTCACAGAAAGTTGTGTGTTGCATCATATATGTTTTGCCTTAATATTTGTATTGTGTGGTAACTGTTTCCTAAAAGCAACAAGGTTCTGTGTGCTGTGTTGTACGATGAATAATGCCTTAAGATATAGACTAAAATATATGTAAGCTATGTTACAGTGACAGTTGGCCTGAATATGTCTGTAAATCTGCTATACATCAGAATAATATTTATACTCTTTTAATTGAGTTGATAAAGTTAATGAATCATTTTTATTTCTGTTTGTGCAGAGGAAAGGAGTTGTGTTTGTAAATCACATGAGCACAGAGCAGACGCACAACATCAGCGCCACACAACGTCCTCTTCAGCTTCCAGTCTGTCAGAAATATTGTCTTTCCAAATCATCCAACAACATCATCAATAATGCCAACATACCACCGCTCCCTGCCCATCACGGCCTGATCTCTTATCTTAACCACGCCAGTGATGATGGACAATTCAACAGGTGTCACATGACCACCGGTTACCATAGACAGTAAATAATCATAATGCACTGGAATGAGGCTTCAAGTCAGTGGCGTTAGAAAATAGATTCTCACACAAACATAGTAATGTGATTCAAACATGTTTTTTCACCAATACGAGTTTAAAATGAATGAATCATATTTTACTGTCCTACTGAGCATCAGTGAGCCGTGACCAAAGAGATCATTGTGGAAAAGTTCATGTTTTATAATGGAGGCATTAAGACTCAATCAATCTTAAGTGTTTAGTTATCATTAGACATTTTTGCACTGACCTTCTAAACATTTAGCATGTAATGGGTTAATCGAGTGGTTTTAATATTCTAAATTGAATGTATGTACTGATTTATTTCAATGGCTTTTAGGCTAGACTCACGTGCTGTTGAGTACCTGACTATCCATGTAGAAGACTCCGCCCCTGATGACATCGGTGATGACACGCTGAGCTCAGAGGAGTATTACAGCGGAGATGACCTCAAGCTGAATAGAAAGAGGTATCAGCTCAGTTTCGCACACAACTCTTCTGCTTTAATAGATGTTTAGTAAAGATCTTTCATTTCTTTATATGAGGTCAAACAAGGACACTGTAAGTCAAGCTGTATGTCCTGATGTGTCTGAAGATGAGCGACTCGTATCCCAGCAGCATCAGAAGTCATCAAAACGCCACCTTTTATCTACATCTCAATGTAAGACACTTGTGCTTCAACACCCTGGGCCTCTGGGGAATTTATATTTAATTAAATTTAAAAGTAGACCTGTTTGTTACTTTCGTTCCAGCTGACAGGGTCAAAAGTAAAAATAAGTTCCTTGTGTTAAAAATGAAATTATATTATTGTCGTTTTACATTTGTTAAAAATTCTACCTGGTATTGATAGACCAAACGTGTAAGTTATTGACCACAGCAAAAATATATCTCTATCTAAAACATTATCTCTCACAGTGGACATGCACCTACGAAAACAATTTCAGACCCCTCCATGATTTTTGAGTGGGAGATCTTGCAAAATTGCAGGGTGTTCAAATACTTATTTTCCTCACTGTATGTACACTGTAAAAAATATGCAGTATGAAGTTAAAACAGCTTGGTTTTGCAAGCCAATTCAACCTACCATTTTAAGTTTTGACCTGTGATAAGTTGGCGCATAACTTAAACAGATTTTAACTTGTTTTTTAAGTTAAAGTCACATAAAATATGTAGGTTATTTTCAGTGTATGTTTAAATTGAGTTTGTTTATTGGACTTCTTTGCTGACTTACTCCCACCTCTGTCTTACAGCCTCTTATAGACCAACTTTTCGTTTTGAGTGTTTGTGTAAGCAGAGCAGTCAAGCTGAGATTTCCTTACAACACACAGATGGACCCTCATATCGCCAGGTAATGATCCCAAAATATTAAATAGCCCTTGTATAAAATAGCCCTTTAAGCACTTGCTATTCAATACAGGGGCTTACATGTTGTTTACATGTCGCTGTGGTGTTTTTAATCCTGGAGAACCCACGCGTTAAATTTGGCCAATGTTAATTGCTGCTAATAAAAGGGTTCTTGGGTTCTCCAGGGTTAATATGCTTTAAGAAAAACTGTGTGTGTATCAATTAGACAAACTGTTGTTTACAATAGACAGTTTAACAGTTGATATTGAAAAGAGTCCTCACTCTCTACATCACAAACCAATCACATCAACGTGTAGGGTTGGGATTATAAGTTTTTATATACACACTCCTACTCCAGCGCTATTGCTTTATTAAACAGTAAAGACTATGCAGCATTTTTTATGTTTAAATCTTTATTTAATTTAAGCGAAAACCCTTAGTGTTAAGCTCTGCTATTTGAATTATGATGGATACAAATCCATTTATTCTTCTTGGTGTAATCTCCTTTAAAGATGCAGTTTGTATTATTTTCGCCGCTAGATGGCGCCAGATCAAACAATAACAATGATGCTGTTTACTGACGCTCTGAAGCAGCGTGGAATTATGGGATTTGTAGTCTTTAACTCAACCACTGATGGCCATCAATCAGACGCGAACGAGAAATCACGTAAGGTAATCAAGTCTTATAAATGTTGCGTTTGATGACATCGTTTATTTCATTATGTAAGTTTATATGTGATGTTCAAAACGAAATTGTTAGTCATATTGATATTACAGTATTAGTCCAAATTCGATGGTAAACACAGCACAGAATTAAGTTTTCAACTTACAATCTACAATGATTTTTGACATAATGTATTGACAGTACAAATCTTATTGTGAAGTGTCTTAAAATGACCATTTATATTGCTGTACAATACCTTTGATGTGCATATCGTCCGCGGGAAGACGCACTGATTACAATCTACACACTAATGTTGTGATCAATATAATAGCATACGGTTTTTGAAGGGTTACGAATCAAAACAACTCACCCATCGCGTAAAACACAAGCAGGATCAGAATCTCGGTCTAGTTAAATGTTGTCGTGAAGCTCTCTCCATCCAGATAATGCAACAACAAATTGATCCTCCCTCGTTTTGTTCCAAACTCTTCTTGGGTCGTTTGGTTGGCCCGTACGCTTACAGGAGCTGACACAACCAGAGGCAGACGGTACAGAGATATCCATAAGTTCATAAGCAAGCGCGTAGCCCGACAGGCGCTATCGCATAGTTCCGCATTTGTCCACAACACTGGCTCGCTGCGTCCGAAAACTCAAGACAGTGAGGACTTGTTGCCTCGCTGCCTCTTGAGGAAATGACTTCGGCTTCGGAGGCCTGAAGGCCGCTCAGAGAAAGGCTTTCCGACGCACTTCAAAGGCAGCGTGTTTGAAATATAAACAGAGAGCGCCTTTGTGATAACTAATCACATATTTGAAAACTACAATACTAATTTCTCGCTAGAAATGCAATTAAAATGATTAAAAAGTGAAAATATACGTTTATTTTCACTAAATTTGTGCTCCAGCTGCTTCCTTGGCCGCTATTTTATTTTTTCGAGCTCGACCACTGTTGTCATGTGGTTTACGTCAGTAAAGGCGGTGACAAAGGGTCACATGGATATTAACGTCATTGACAGGAGACTGCACTGCCCCGTGTCAATGTTTTGAATGGAAATTTTCTCATGATTTACAAGTAGTTGAAAACATTACAGATATTGATAGTAATCAGCTGGACAAAATATATAACACTGGCCTAGTGGTTTTTGGACATTTTACTGCAAATATCTTACAAATTGCACCTTTAAATGGCAACGGTCACACAAACAGGCTGTTGGGGATCCCCTAGCAATGTGATGTCAAATTGATTACACCCCACCCATAACCGCTCACAGACTCCGCCTTATGAGCGCGTAGTTTAACCTTCTGTCAGAGACGGATGGTCCACAAAAGGCCATGTTCAACATTGTATAATGAAAGATCTGTGGTGTATTTTAGCTAAAACTTTAGACACATTCTGGGTATACCAGCGATATCATGGGGTTTAGATTATGAAAGTTACTGCAGCTAAGATCTTTTGCTTCATTAATCAGATGAGAGAGAAAGAAAAGTTTAAAATGTAGTCTAACATTAAGTCTGTGTTACTTATGCACACATTGCAGTAAATTGTGCTAATGTTGGGTAATGTGAGGCACTCATCAATGATCAGATTCATTCAGTTGTATGTGTTTATACCCAGACCAGTGTGGCTTTTCTAAGGCTCATAAAACTAATTTCATTAAAAATATCATCATTTCATGTTCTGATGATAAACACAGGTCTTACGGTTGTGGGATGACTTGAGGGTGAGGAATTAATGACAACATTTGTATTACTGGAGTGAAGTAACACTTTAAGGTTATGTCAAGTATAGGTGTCACTTATTCCTCCTGTTGTACAGGTGAAGGCAGTGGAACGTGGACGAGAATCGAGTCGAACACAATTCTCTCCACGTCGCTCGATCTTCTCATGGGTAACGCCTCCAGCCACGCCTCCTCCCTACACAGCTCTGATTCAGTCTCCGCCCACTGCTGGCAGAACTCTGAGTTTTGCTCACAGGAGCTTTGGGAATGCCCAGCAAGGCTTTGATTGGTTGCCACCTTCTCCATCCCACTTACGGGTTCCAGGCAGTGTGTGTGGCCAACTTCATCGTGGCAGCGCTCATAATCTGGTGGAAGCGGTGAGTCAAATATAAGTAACTTTTTTCCTTTAAGTGCTGACTAAAAAATTCTGTATTATGAATATTTCAATGATTTTAATACGCTTTATAATTGCATGGCTCACAAAAACACCTGCCTTGTTTTTAACTGTTTTTAATTATTTAACTAAATAAAATGGATTCTGTTAAATTAAATGTATTCTGTTCTGCAACCGAAAAATCCTTTTCTCAGTAATGCAAAAATAATGTTAGTGATGATTCAGTGAATCAATTCAAAACATTAACTTGAACTAATTCAACAACTGTTTTGAAATAATGCTAAAAAATTTATGTAAGTCTGTCCCCTAAAATCTGTAAATATTCCTCTTTATTCCTGTTATACTAATGCACAGAAATTAAAATAAATATTATCAATACTTGTTTTTTTTAAGTGTACACTCTTAGAGCAGATGTGTTAAAAACAACACAATCAGTGTTAGTTTAAGGACAACACACTAAGGGCCATATTTATTTAATGGGGAAAATAAGTGTGACAGCACAATTTCAAAAAAGCGCAGAATGGAGTGGTAATATTTGCCTTGTCCCTCTGATGTCTCTGTGATGCCTCTCATATCAGCAACAATTGCTGCCATTTCAAGCAGAAAATTATTTAAGACATGCTTTTTTAGTGTTAAATAATGGCGAAAATACCAGTAATATCACACATGCAAACATAAGTAAATTGCATTGATTGAATATTTAAATAATCTCCTCCCATAAATTTTGTGTCTAAAAGAGAAACTCCTAGAAATGCATATGCAATAAGGTCAGTCACAAAAATAACTAGACCACATCTTTCAACACTATCCACTGCACGACTTTAGTAAATCACAACAGTCGATATTTTATAACATAATTATGGTTTTCACTGGCGCAAGCTGTTAGTAAATCTGGCCCTTAAAGGCGGAGTCCACGATGTTTGAAAAACGGTTTGGAAAAAGGAGACGGGCCGACTACCAAAACACACTTATAGCCAATCAAATCAAATCAAATGCCGGGTTGCGTATGTGTGGGGCGGGTCTATCAACAGAAGGTCCAGATTCTATTGGGGTAGGGGCGTGTTTGTTTAGGTGATTTCAAATATCAACATTGGCTTTCAAACATCATGGACTCCGCCTTTAATGCGTTGTCCCAGAATACACACATCTCTCTGTGCTATTATTGCAACACCACATTTTTTGTCACTTGTGTTTTATTTTGTCACAAAAGCCCTTTTCATATAGACATTCCAGAAAATACACGGAAATCCTGGATTTTTCCGGGATCGTTTGATTTTTTTTGTTGATTCACACTGCCAATGATTTTCCGACATCTGCAAGGTCCCGGAAAGACACGTGACCTGTTAAAAGTCCTGCACTATCTTCTACGCATCTGAAGTTTGCATATTTATTATTTCTCTCTCCTGAAACCACTCACCATTTTTGTTTATGATAAGACTATAGGTCGCGCTGCTGTGATGCAACCGTTCTTAAAATACGTCCTTAGAAGGTCGCAGCTATAGTGTTCTTTTTTTTGTGTTATGCTTTTAACACATTCTTCCTTAGAGTGTATAAAAGGGTGTGGACAACACTTATTTATTCTAAATTGTCAAATCTTTATATTTAGTAATATTTGATTTAGCAGAGATCTGGCATTGTTCAGACACTTGAAGTGTATAGTTTCTAAATATAACAGTTACAGTCCCAAAGACATTCGTTTTCACAAACATTTTATTTGGTCCTATTATAAAAAAATTTATATAGAAGAAATTTGATTTTATTTCGAATGATATTTAACAAGAAATTAATTCAGATTATACGGTTCAATTTTTAAATACTTTCATTAAATACTTTCATTTTTTTAAATACTTTAAAAAGTATCATTCATTAAACACATGCAGGATTTCTCTTTTATTGATGTCATATCAATAATGGTAACACATCATGTTCATACGCAGGACATACCCTGACTTTCTGAGACCATCTGAGTAATATAATCCATCTGTCCTCTCTACTGTCTCTTCAATGTGTTCAAACCCTTCAGTTCTTGACTGTATGTCACTTTCATGAACACTAAACAAGACAGCACTTAAACTGAGAACAAGTCTAATTGTTGAGAATGTCAACATTAGTTTGTCTTATTTCAAGTTTGATGTAATTCTAGTTTCAAAGCGTATATGCAATTTCAGTTTGAGTACTTCTGTTCTACTGGCACAAATATCCCTTTGACATTTTTAGTTCTTGCAAGAAAACATTTTTAAACTGTTAACAGGTTCTAGTCTTTAAATCAATCAAATAAATTCATATTGAGATACGAGATAATGCAACATGTCATGTTAACACATCAAACGTTTCTCTTTCACAGGTTCTGATTTCCGAGGGACTGGGCAAATACGCAAAGGATCCAAAGTTTGTGGCGGTCACAAAAACTGAAATCGCTGACGCCTGTGAAATGAGCGTTGATGAAATGGAAAGTGCCGCTAGTAACTTACTGAATGTCACACTACGCCAGGGGACAGATGAGACGGCCAACATAAATCACATTCTCCATGACTACAGCGATGAGGAGATCGACCTGGATGCAAAACATGAAGAGGATCTCAAAGATGAAATGATCTACATCCCAACCACACCAAACTCACAAATAATGGACAAATAAAACTGATGAATTTGTGCTATTATTTATAGAGAGATAAGCTCTTTTAATGGCTTTCAGTGAGATTCTAATGTGATTTTAATACCAACATGTCTTTTTCAGTATCTTTGCTGGACTGAAGAGCATTTATTGTTAAACTGTTGGAGATATGAGGGCATTTTCAGGAAAATCCTAGCCAATATCCTTTAGTTTGATGTATTCTGCTTGTTAAAAACAGATAAGTGTTTCCATTAATGGGAGCTTTTTGATGAGGTTTTTCCGCAGTGTCATTGCTCCAACTCAGATTAAATCAAAACCTTTATTATTTATCACCTATTCCCCAAACACGATGAAATAAGTTTAAAAGTAGTCTTTCCATGTTAAAGGATTAAAATAAAGAAATTCTGTCATTTTCCTCATTTAATTTCATTCCTATATGACTTTTTAAGTTACAAGAAGAGCGTTTAAGAATCTCTAGGCAGCACTTCTGTGTTAAGATCAGTGTCTTAAAGATTTTTGTGTGTTGCAGAGCATCATTTTGCAGATTTCTTGAAATGACTGACACAGTTACCAGCAGAGATCTGCGATTGATCCGACATGCATAATTTGAGGGTTTAAGCATTTACTATGTGGCTATATATTAAAGTTATACTCCAGCCAAATATCAAAATTACCCCATGATTTACTCTCCCTCAAGCATCCGAGATACATACAGTATATCCATCATTTTTCAGACACATTTGAAGTTATTTTAGTAAATGTATTTGCTCTTCCAAGCTTTATAACGGTAGAAACCGGGGATCAGGGAACAAAGTCTGACACGCTTTAAGACACATAGGGGAGAGTGGGGCACAACCTAACGCTTTGGCTCAATCATTCAAAAAATATTTGAGTTTGATTAATTATATTCTTACACAAGCAACACACACATCTCTGCTACAAATGAACATTTGAAGTTTGTTTCTAGTAATTACCGTTCTTGGACAATTACACCAAACGTGACAGAGGTGCAAACGTTACAACTTACCCCATAGGGGGGTTTAACTGTAACAGGCAGGGGGTTAGTTGTAACACTTGCTAAAAATTAAGTTTGCAGGCAAATATTTTAATACTATTTTGTCTATATACTTGAAGTGGATATTGTTTATATATCTGTCTATAATGGCGCTTTTCCATTGCATAGTACCCCACGGTTTAGTTTAGTTTGGGTCGGGTCAGTTTACTTTTGGGAGCTTTTCCATTGGGTGCAGTACGTAGTACCCGATACTTTTTTTCGTACCACCTCGGTTGGGGTTCCAAGCGACCCGAGCTGATACCAAACGTGACGCGAAAACACTGTAGATCACTGATTGGTCTGAGAGAAGCGTCATCGCTATAATGTAAATATTAGCTTTAGCTTACTGCTAGCTTGCGCTGTCTCAAGCAAACATGTTGTTATCTGTGTTCTGCTATAAGTTTCCAAACACCCTTTTAGCGATGAAAAACATCCGCAGGTTGAGAATCCGGGACACCATAACAGTTTTTTCCAGACTTGCAGTTTGTGGCGGCACATTCGCGACGTGCACGTCCGCATTATATATGCTTATATGCAACTTGAATGAGGCTCAGCGGAGCGCCGTCGACTGACGCCACGGGTCGGGTGTTTGAACAGAAACTGTCATGTGAGACAAACGCGATGTGCAAACATCAATTTGTGGTGGCCAATTTTAATTTTGTGGCAGACTGAGAAATAAATGAATGTATGGGAATGTACAACAACGCTCTCACGTGTATGATGTCACAGCAGTAGGCAGCGTAAATATAACGACACGCCTATAATCCCTCCCACTCCGAAGTGATAGAGACAGAGCGCCGCGCGTCATAACCTGAAAACCACGCCCACCGGGGGGGAAAACAATCCAACCGTCTCCATTGACTTTGTATTGCGAGAGGCTGCCTCCTTGTCATTTCTGGCTTATAACAAAAAACAGAATAATGCCTAAAAGCTGCTGTGTGACAATATGTACAGCTAACAAGCCAAAGAACCCAGAAATAAGTTTTTATAAGCTGTCGAGCCGTAAAACCCAGCTTTTAAGGAGAATAAAGTGGATCGCCGACTACGTTTCCCCCTAGTGGACGCAGTTCTACTAATATGAGTACTGTGAAAAGTTGCCTGTTTCCATTTTTGTGTCTTTAAACGCTCGTTTTTGGGGTCGACAGCTTATAAAAACTTATTTACAGATTAAAATTAAAAACAGAATAATACATAAAAGCTGCTGTGTGACAAGGTGTACAGCTAAAAAGCCAAAAAACCCAGAAATAAGTTTTTTTTAAGCTGTCGACCTCATAAAACGAGCGTTTAAAGAAACAAAAGTGGAAACAGGCAACTTTTCATAGTACTTCTATTAGTAGAACTGCGTCCACTAGGGGGAAACGTAGTCGGCGATCCACTTTATTCTCCTTAAAAGCTGGGTTTTACGGCTCGACAGCTTATAAAAACTTATTTCTGGGTTCTTTGGCTTGTTAGCTGTACATATTGTCACACAGCAGCTTTTAGGCATTATTCTGTTTTTTGTTATAAGCCAGAAATGACAAGGAGGCAGCCTCTCGCAATACAAAGTCAATGGAGACGGTTGGATTGTTTTTCCCCCCGGTGGGCGTGGTTTTCAAATTTGCATATCGGCGCTCTGTCTCTATACTAAACTCGATGGAAAAGCTAACCACGCCAGTGAGGTGAGGTGACCCGACCCAAACTAAACTAAACTAAACCGTGGGGTACTATGCAATGGAAAAGCGCCATAATAGACAGGTATCCACACTGTATTCATTCATCCAGCCCTTTTCTAACAATAGTTCAAATATAAATGGATAGTCTAAATATGAGAAAAAGCAGCACAATTATGACAAAACATTTTTTAATATGTGACCCAGTCTGTTATAATCATACTACAGTTTCAAAATCAAATTCTAAGATAATGAGCATCAAAGTCTGATTTTAGTCATTCATTTCATTATAATTTCAATCTGTGACGTGACCTTATTCAATCAATATTAAAGATATGAACAAAAATCAATTTGACACACGATTTTTGATAAGACAGGCACATTTATTTTGTTAGCAGCCAGCAATCATTTGTGTTTAGCCTATTTGAAACAACGGCAAGAATTACGCTAACGTTAGCGTAACATTCATATCGTAAGTTCTGAGGGGTTAACACAGCGTTACAATTAACCCCGCTGCGTCAAAATGTTTTCAAGCCCACCAAAGAAGTTGCTAAGAGCTGCAGACATATTTCAAAATGATGCTATGTTTTAGTCAACAAGACACTGATTAATATGACATAGCATTGGATTTGGTATCTTACACACCCAACTTAGAAACCGAAAGAAAAAAAACTATTTACTTACATGCCAACAAAACACTCGTTCATCAATAACTCTTTGAAAAAACATTTTACATTTCCAATCATTTGCTGGAGATTGTCTTTTGGCAATGTGAAAAAAATACCAGAAAAACAAAATGCTCAACCTTGTGCAACAATGTAAACAGTCCGTGTTACAACTATAAATATAACAGTCCAGTTACAATCCAAAAGACATTCATTTTCACAAACATAAGAATTTTCTATAACACATAGTATCGCTTTTGTATCTTATATAGAATACATTATTTCATAATTGTTTGTTTTATGTGATTTTTTTCTTTATTTCTATACTGTCATTTCTTATGTCTAAATTGTTTTAATATGTTTATTCTGTAAAACTGCTTTGCAACAATGAAAAATTACGAAAAGACCAACCTATCCCCAACCCATACAAGTGTTTAGGTCGGTTGTGTATTTCCCCAAATATGACCCACCTCTACCATAGACCTTTCTCACAGTAACCGGAAATACGTAATCGTCATGTAAGCGGAGTTCCTGTCAAGCGTCAACACACTAGAAAAACATAAACCCGGGCAAGTTTAAAATGGATCAAAAAGTCTACACAACTTCGTTAACGGATTTGCCAAATATTAAATTTGCTGATGTGACACGACTAATGGAGGAAAACTTTTTCCATGAAGAATTTGTCCATAAATTTCTAGGTAAGTAGAGAGCGAGTCTAACTGTTACTGAACTGTTAACTAAAACGACACATTATAAGTCTCGCCGGATAGCCTGAATCCACTTCTGTCTAACTTCACCATCAACAGGGAATTGATGGAACAGATACGGCTTTTTACATTGCCTTGACTGCGGAGGAAGTAAATTTCCGCGACGATTGCGTATTTCCGGTCATAAATACGGAAGTTGTGAGAAAGGTCTATTAGCAGGTAAAAATGAAATGATATACCGGGGTATAATTTCACGATGGCGTACTTGGATATGATTTTCAACTGCCAGAATTAATTGTATTTATATTACACATTACACTATTCAGGCATTTTGAGCTAATAACAGCATACAAAGTTAAAAAAAAATTGTACCAAGGTCAAACAATGGATTATATGAGAAAAACACAGATGGTATGGTATTAAATCCGGTTGTAATGTGAAACACTATTGGCTGTTGTGACGATTACAATCATTCTCTAACTTGCTGGTTTATGTATGAATGAGATCTGACTGTGATGAGTGCTTCATATAAAGTGATCTTATGGCTTCATGTCGCAAGGTTTGCAACACAAGTTGTTTGTCATACTATTGTCAATTTACACATTAAATAGGCCTACCTGTGACTTTTACTTGTGTGTTGTGTTTTATATGGTTTAGAAGTGGTTCAGGGTAAGGGTGGGGTTAGATGCTCCAAAATATCTTTAAAACCATAAATGTTTGTCGTTTCTAATTTTACAAATGCAAAGAAATAAATGTCTAATCTGTCACATAAGGCTTAGAAACTTGAGCACGGGTTGTAAAAAGCTGCTGGCCACTAAAGGGCGTCTTTAAAGTATTATAATAATGCTATTAATAATGCTATGAAACTGATCTTGCCTCTATTCAAACACTTTCATGGATCCTGAGCTGATATATGCCTGAAGATGTAATAATACAGGGAGCTTAACCAACTGGCCACATCAAGACGCAATCTTTGGATGTATAACATCAGATGAATATCCAACATCAATATATTTCCATCCAATGAATCGTCTGTTTTACCTGTACTGTACTCATACTCATGGCCTAGGATCAGTACAAGCATTAGCACATAATGACATCATCTCTATCATTACCAATGCTGACTTCTAACAGACATTTAAAATGTAGCACTGTCCCCAAACTAAGATCTGTAATCATAAATATGCTAAAAAAAAACATCAATACATACCCTTGAGCATTTTTAGGCAGGCATAAGATGTCTTTGACAACTTTAGTAGCTCAGTTCAGATGCAACAACATCTGCTTCATGTGATTACTGTAACCTTTTATTATTTAAAAGACCAAAAACACTTAAAAGATCCATTAACACTTTACAATTTGTTAACAATAGTTAATCACTAGTTAAAATTAACTTCTACAGCATTTATTGGTCTTAGTTAATGCCGAAATGAACATGAACTAATACATTTATAAATGTAATCATTGTAACTCTTAAAATTAGTCAAAACATCAATAACTCTATTAAAATAACTAACATTAACAAGAGTTAATACATGCTAAAAAAACTATATTGTTTATTGCAACTATTAAAGGACACAGACTTGACATGCCTACAACATGTCAAACAAAAACTTATAGCCAAATAAATCTAAAGACAATGTTAAATTCATCTCATTTTATTCACTACAACAGTTTGGTTTTATGTGCATTCTGTTAATATACAAGTAGTGTGAATTTGAAATAAAAAGGACTTCTTAACCTTGAATCAATGTAATAAACTTTTAAAATTGCACAAGCATGACTAATCTAACATTACTCATCTAATATTCTCTCTGTAAACAGTCATGATTAATAATTATTATAAATAACATCAATTACATAAGAAATAATTGGAATTATTCAAAAATAATGCACACCCAAGGTAGTAATGCAGCACGACGTGAAGTGGAGTTACACCACGGGTGTGCAATATTCTCAAATAATTCAAA
The DNA here is from genome assembly GCF_030506205.2 of Paramisgurnus dabryanus. Lineage (NCBI taxonomy): Eukaryota > Metazoa > Chordata > Actinopteri > Cypriniformes > Cobitidae > Paramisgurnus > Paramisgurnus dabryanus. The sequence continues at coordinate 30,197,120 of NC_133347.1, forward strand.
GGATCGGAGTCAATTATACCATGGTTAACACAAACATTGCTCCGGTGATTATTGTAAGACATTTGACAGGTTAGGTGTGCGTTTTACGTAAGGGATAATGTAGAGGCAGCCGGTAGTTATCGGGAAATAAGCCCCGACAGTGTGATCAGGACCCGACGCGAAGCGGAGGGTCTTGTATCACACTGAAGGGGCTTATTTCCCGATAACTACCGGCTGACTCTACATTATCCCGCTTATTACACGGCTACTTGTCACATAAGAAAAAAAAACTGGACATGAATATGAATTTGAAACATTTTATTGGCATATTTGTTTTAAATTAACATTTTTATCCTTCCGCGAAACTTTGCACAGATGCATAAAATGATCGTATACCTTATTAAGATCCTCTGCTTCATACTTGTCTCCATTTTTTCTCTTTTAGCCAGTCTTTGAGAAGTTTTAATGCCCATTCTGTATTTTTTTGTGTGTTGGCTTCGTAGCTGTCATGCTCTATTTTGTCAAGTTCAGTCTCAGTAAGCTCTCTGTGTCTTGTCGTGGTTGTCCAGTGTTTGTCACAAGATGGCGCCAAACAGACAGTAATCTTTATTGATCTTTATTGGCGCGGAGCGATCTTACTCGTAAAAGTAGTACCGGCTATGCGTTATTATTTTGGAGCGGTTATTATTCGAAAAGAACGAACCTGCAAATGTCTCAACTGACCAATCAGAATCAAGCATTCCAGAGAGCCGTGTAATAAAGAAAAATAATCAACACCCATTGAACATTTCTCAACCAATCAGAATAAAGCATTCAGCAGACCTGTGGTATAAATCTACATTATTGTAAACATGTCGACATGATCAATGAAGCACAGTGGAGAAACTATATGCTACAAATTCATCTCTATGTAGTTTTTTATTCGCTACTGTGCTCATTTATTAGTAACTTTTTCAACATTCTGTCATTAAACAATGCTGTCATGAACCACATTCATCATAAAAAGGCAAATCTTTCATTCTTTTTATATTTCTTAATGTAAGCAGTAACTACACAGTGTCAATGAGAAGTGAACGCGTTAAAATCATTTAGTGTTTAGTGACCTCTCAAATCACGTGACCTTGCAGTAGTCGTTTTAGTATTAAAATGGTCCAGTCCATTCATTGTTGCAGATCTTTTATCTCTGTGTTTCCAGATTGGCAGGATGGTAAACAGGAACTCCTGGGTCATGAAGTGACGGAAGTCCTTTAATGGTATCTGCCGCTTTCTCCGCCACCATTATAGTGGGGGCGTTTAAGTTGCCGCTCACCATACTGGGCATGACGGAGGCGTCCACCACCCTCAGACCCTCTACACCGTACACGCGCAGCTCCGGATCCACCACTGCCGTGCGGTCCGAGGCGCTGCCCATCTTACACGTGCAGGATGGGTGGTAGGCGCTGTCTGCCTTCTGTCGAACAAAAGCGTCAATCTCGGCATCAGACTGGACGGCGGCGCCGGGCAGAACCTCAGGGCCACGGAACGGGTCGAACGCTTTCTGACCAAATATCTCCCGCGTGAGCTTAACGCAATCTCTGAACTCTTTCACATCTGTGTCTGTGGAGAGACAGAAAACACAGATCAAGAAGATCTGATTAAAGGATGTGATCAAATATCCAAAAGTTTTAATGGTTCTGTCAGAACTGTTGTCAAACTAATGGTTCACGCGAACTCTCTCAGGCTATTAAACACACTTAACAGAACAACAGACAGAGCTGATTTCAGTTTTCACTGGATCAGACCATCATTATACAGTATTTACAAATTATAAAAAATCGAATTGTTTCAAAGCTTAAATCTAAACAGAAAGAGTTTTAACTGTTCAGAAAGAAATGTACAGAGGGTCCCTAAGGGCCAACTTTCTCAGCATTGTATCTAAAGTTCATTGGGTTTAATAAAAATAATTCAATAGATGTTAAAGTCTAAAGAGGCTCAGATCAGATTAGACGTACCAGTGGAGAGGTAGTTTGGTTGGATGACTGGATGGTCATTTGGGTCTTTACTCTTCAGTTTGATCCACCCAACACTTGTGCTCCTCATAGGCCCAACATGAACCTGCACACATCAGACACGACTTACATTACATGATGGATGAGTGTACTCATATTGCCTTGAATCGTGCCCGAGCGGGCACAAATGTGCCCCTCCACACTGCCCCAGTCGCTGTACTTTTATTCATCCGTGGCCCAGCATGCTTTCATCATCAGAATGTGATTGTTTTGAACAAAACGTGCAGCTGACTTTTGAACCATGCCCTTTATAAAGGTTTGAAATAACACGAGGGTGAGTAAGTGAAGACAAAATTTAAATTTTAGATTAACTATCCCTTTAACACAAAAGAGAGCATAAAATTCTCAAAAGACAGAAATGTAAGCTCAATTGTAAAGCTGATTAAAGGGCTCTGTCTATTACTGAGCAGAATTGATTTTAGTTAACGGAGCGCCACTCATTTCTGGCATTTTAAGTGACAGTCACAGACATTTTACTCGTTATTTTTCAATTGAAAGAGAGATTTGATTTATGTTTCTATGCTTTGGAACTGGTAAGATCCTTTTTACCATGACAATAAAGCATGGTCTTGAATCTTGAGAGAAATGCGCACAAGAGAGAGAGACGTGTGCAAGCACTGCTTTTTAAATAATCAATTATTTGTTTTTATGCATTGATGCAGTAATCATTTACATTATATTCAACAGCCCTAATAACTATGTAATAAAAACTGTCAAGGGGGTCGCACACCATCCCACGTCACGTCTAGTGCAACTCGGAGGTATGGTACACCAGAAGTGCACATTAAACAGCGCGAGCTTAGTCAGATAGTGTCTACTTCAAAATGCAAAATATACGTTAGCAGCCAATGTTAATCGTTAATGATTTGGGACAAATATGATGTTATTTAATGTTAAACTATTAGAGTGGCCCTCTGTGGCGTGACAGGGAATTGATCAACTTAGTGAGTCGTAGCTGGGCGCCGCAGATAAGCAACCACCTGTTGGTGCCAGTGTGCGTACACTCATAGAAAACAATGTGTTACATTTTTTTAGAACGCCGAGCTGCGCGTCTGGTGTGCAACCCCTTTCAAAATGTACAACCATTTTATCACTTGAATGTTTATTCAGTTTGTGATAGTGCGATCACGGGCAGTTGTGTGTCTTAAGTATTTACACACAGCTGTTATCATCATGCCTTACTGTGTAGCGCAGTGAGACTGAAATTGGAGCAGCAGAGCGACATTTATTTTCGACAGCTGACATTTCTGTACATTCCAAATTTTGATATCTGCACCAGAATTCACAAAAAGCATCCAGCTGTAGAAATGCCCACTACTGCCAACACCACATATGATACTGCAACTATTTTTTATGTCAAAATAAATTCTATAGTAAGGCACAAGTTATCAAGTGTACAAAATTATCATACACATAAATAATAAAGGACAACCTTAAAGCTGACATAACACAAGATGTTTTTGCAAATCTAATGTTAATCTTGCTTACCTATAGAGTAGTATTTCATCATTCATTTGTCCAAAGAGTCTTTCGTGTTGCCAGATTTATAAAAAAAACTGCCTTTTCGATTTTTGGCGGAAAAGGTTGAACACTTGAAGGCGTGTGGTGGGCAGAGCTGAAAAGTTACGAGTACGCGTAACTTTGGATACTACTTTTGGATTCACAGCCGACATAGATGAAAAATCAAACTTTAAAAAAACTTTTTTTAAATAACCAGCCTAAAGTAAAGTTTTGACCGCTCCAACAGTTGTAAACAAGTGAAAAAACGATATCTCCTCTCCGAAATACAGCCAGGGAACAAACAAAGTAATTCGCAATTAAGTTGCTGTCTGGGAAAAACGAACTGCATCCACTGTTGACAGGGAAATCTAAATAAGGTTTTCTTCTCCTTACATCCAAAAACATACTTCTTTTGTCAATTTATCTTGCTAAAACAAAGTCGTTGCGTGCTGTGCAGTGATATCGGTGACTTCTACTCAACGGAGCAATGCTAATACGCGTTCTCGCTCTCACTTGACGTGCAGGGCCAGCGTGCTTTTCTGGGGGTTAAGGCCCATAAAAGGAATATGGGGTCAATCAGTCGTAACGGATACCCCCATTCGAAAAAAAACTTTCCAGAAAAAGGAAAGTTCTGAGTTTGGCTCAGAACTGCTCAACTGCTTTTTTGACAATTGCTTATGTTTAGCATGATGACTCCAACTCTGTGTTAATAAGTCAGAATGCATGAAATAGCATTAAACCACCCCTTTAAACCGAGTTTTAACCAAGGTTTAATATCATTTTTGGCTAATCTATCCCTTTAAAAAAACTCATACCTGGAAGGCCTCGATCTTGGATTTGACGCGGCCGTGATCGATGACCTGAGAAGGCAGGAAATGAAACTGAATATCAGGATGAGGAACGCCAGGACGACTGCGAATGAAACCACCGCTCTCCAGATGAGCTGTAGCACCGTAACCTACAATCAAAACAGATCTGTGTTAATCTTCATCACATTACACCTTACATACTTATTATCACTCGCATACAAAAAACCAAACATAAAAATGAAATGTAATTTTGTATAAAGACAAGCCTCGGTTATATATTTCATTATATGTTCATAATGAAAAATATAAAAAAAACAGTTTTAGCAATGTGCTAAATGGTGTAATGAATATAAAGCAAAATCGTGATCAACGTGTTGGCGACCACTGTCCTACACTAAAAACAACTTCAGTACCCTCTGTTTTGCCTCAAAATGCACACAGGTAATGTTTTTAGTAAGGCATGTTTGTTAAAACTAGTTATATTTCCTAAATATACTAAGGCATAGTCCTAGCTTAAGCTAATTTCTGTCGGGGAAACCACCACTTGATGTTTTTAAACAAACACTCATCTGATCTGAAACCTGTTCACCTGTGAATGTGAGAAGCCATTCCAGTCCAGTCTTCAGCATGTTAAAGGGTTTCTGGACTTTATAAAGCGTTATGGGTTGAGTACATTGATGCTGTATGTATAACTCCAGATGATCTTGAAGATTACAGCCCACACCTGTAAACACACACACACACACACAGAGAGAGAGAGAGAGAGAGAGAGAGAGAGATTTAATAACTAATGATGTATAATCCATCACGCATGTATGCTCTTCTACTGTTTAATAATACAATTATGAATTTAACCAAATATGCATATCATTTGATTTAATATGATGAGATATGCAGAAAATATTCTTACAAGTGTATATAAGTACTGAGATTTACCTGGGAGGTGTTGAGTAACAGGAATATCCAATCTGCGCAGCTCATCTGCGTTTCCCACACCAGACAGCAGGAGGAGCTGTGGAGAGTTTATCGCTCCACCACAGAGAATGACTTCTTTATCAGCATAAACCTGAAAAACATCCACACATTTACATATAGACTTCAAGTGACGTGAACTCGTTGTCTGAACACTTTGATCAGAGGAAATGTCTGGGACAGATCAGATTATAAATCATTATGCACGAACAAAGCAGGAAATGAAACCAACATGGTCAGTGCTGCAGCTGAGAGATAACACAGACACACACATACACCTAATACAAGGTTTGTTGAAAATTAGGTACAAATCTATAAAACATCACTACCCATAATCCATCTGCTGCTATTTTACTGAAGCTGGATTAATAAAAAAGCAAATGTGTGGTTTACCCATTATGGCTTCAAACTGTCTAGACAAAAAACAACAGAAGGCCCAGAATTGTCATCAGAAGAAATAATACAGGACATGAGATGCACTGTGACAGACACTTCTCTGATCTGAGCAAGATAACTTTAGATTTAACACTGACAGGTTCTGTGTCAGCTAACAGCCAGGGCCGGCCCTTGGGGTTATGGGGCCCTAGGCGATACCTTGAAAATGGGCCCCACTAGTGTAAAAAATTTCATAGCAATGCAATTTGACAAGGGAAATTAAAACACACACATAAATATATACATTTTCGTTTTTGTCTAAGTTTTTATTAAAGGACAAGTTCGGTATTTTAGACTTAAAGCCCTGTTTTCAGATTGTTTATGGTCAAATAGAATGGTTTTGACTGAAATTTCGACATTTTCGGCTGCCCTGAGAATTTTCGCGTGTTTGTGTTTCAGCTCAGACCTCTACAATGGGTTTAATGGTGCACTGGAACAATCCTTCCTAAAATGCATTAAACTTTCGTTTACAAAGACGTGAAACTCACCGAGTGGTCAGGGGTGTTCACTGGTATGCTCACACAAAAATCGCTCCAAAAGCCAACAGGTTTTATCGTAGTTTTTACCAACTCCATTGACTGTATTAGACGTCCTGTGAGGTACGGTATTACTCCGCGCCGGGAACTTTGTTTCTATTCTTGCAATTGGCAAAGGCGGATTAGCGCCACCACCTGGGCTGGAGTGTATATTATTCAAGCTCTAAGCGGAAGAATGTACGGGTGTGAGGCGTTTGGGGAAATAGGTCCACAAGTTAACAACGAATGCTAAAACAGCTGTTGGAAAGCATCTTTTGCAGCGATTTTTGTGTGAGCATATCAGTGAACACCCCTGACCACTCGGTGAGTTTCACGTCTTTGTAAACGAAAGTTTAATGCATTTTAGGAAGGATTGTTCCAGTGCACCATTAAACCCATTGTAGAGGTCTGAGCTGAAACACAAACACGCGAAAATTCTCAGGGCAGCCGAAAATGTCGAAATTTCAGTCAAAACCATTCTATTTGACCATAAACAATCTGAAAACAGGGCTTTAAGTCTAAAATACCGAACTTGTCCTTTAAGTGCAACATATTAAGTAATGTTGTTAGTGCAACAACTGTAGCGCAACAACACTACAGTACTGTATGTATCAGTACAAATATCATGGATATTAATACAAAATAATTACTATAGGGTGATACAGTATTCTGTATGCAGTTTTTGAACCCTACTATAGTAATATATTTTTAGTATCTAAGAATTTTACTATACAGTTTACGGCAGTAAATTAGTATAGTATAATAGTCTTTTTTCATGTGGCTTAATTAAGAAAGAGTGATGGACATTTTTCTAATGTTTTTAAATTAGCATAGGAATTAAACAATGTAAAGCAGAAAATACCTTCACCTTGTGATTGCTTTTCTTTCTCTGCTTTTCTGTTTTTCTCTTCAGCTCCTAAAAGGTATCGTTTTAATCATGCCATAGTTTGCCAAAGCCTACCACCGCAACCTCACTAAAATAAGTCTTGTTTTTATATTTATTGAAAGATGTACCGTAAACATTGCGTTGTTATACGATACAACATTACCCATAATCCAAAACGTTTCATTTCCAAGCATGCGCAATGCGACACACCTCCACAAGCACCATTGCGTCATTAACAAACCACTCTGTTCTTATTTTGTAATGTTTTATGTCTTTACTTATACTAAGATTTTGTATTTGTTATCATTTTACTGTAGATTGTTGTGTGGGGAGTTTATCCTGTTGTTCAAAATTTCACTTACCGTCTTTGTGATCCCTATTTTAATCAATAAGGTCCCTGCACATGCAGTGCGTACTGCCTGCTGATCGCGCCTATGAGATTTGTGCAATGATAATTAACGTCGGCCACTTCACCAATCTCCCAGTCCAGTTGACAACAAACGGCAGCAGAAACAAAGATCGCGTATTCTTGTCGCGGGGCCCCAGACAATCGCATTATTTACATTTCAATAGAAGACATCAGCTGATGTAGGCCTACTTTCTCTTAAGAGACTTAACAGAGAAAGAGCAGATTAGTAGTAAGAGGTTAAAGTGAAAACTCATTCAATGATTTCTTGAACCCAGTCGATGACAGATCAGGCCCAACATTCATGTAGGGTTTTGTCTTCAGAAAACTCTCTTTAAAAACCTTCTTACTTGCCCACTTTAAATGATATAAGCATATTACAGGGACGGATTTCATCCAGAACCTGCTCCTTATAACTGCTGACAATCAGTCAATGAGCTCATTTTTACCCTTTTTATTTGACCGTTCTGCACAAATTCCACCCCTCGCGCCCGGGTCCCATCAAACAGGATTCGGGTCACCATACAGCCGACCTCTGCGCTCAGGTTGGGTCTGGACAGCGCGGGGCGAAGGTAAGCACTGGCTGTACTCCATCTCTTACCTGTACAGAGAGAACAGAGACTTACATCACTACTAGTCAACATCACAAGATTACAGGTTTAGTTAAAAACTAAACGTATTAAACTTCAGTGCAGCCCTCATGTAAGTCAGTGGCGCCTGCAGCCGTACGCACTGTGTATACCTCGAGAAAGCACTAATGCAATTTGATGTTTTACACAATTTCCCCTCATTTTTTGTATCATCTGGGACTTATAGAGAAAGATATTCATTGGAATTTTTGAAATATTTGATATATCATATATATAGAGTAGTATCTGCCAGGATACATTACCCTATTAAATTGATAACATACAAGTGAAAGAGAGAAGAAGAAAAAATAGTTGTGAATTCAGGGGGATTTGTGAATACAAAGATCTCGTTCGCGTATTTAATCGCGTATGAAATAGATGCGACTGAAATACCAATAAATGCTTTTACATGAAGATGTTTATAAGGAAAGTAAATGAAGGTGAACTGTTTATTACTGGAAAATGCTACTTAGTAAATGTTGGGAAGTGTAAATCTAATTCTAATGGTAATACAAATAATTTTCTGTTGTGTAAAATATAAACAGCTCACAGTACAAATAATTCAACACCAATACAAAAGTAAAAAAATATAAAAACTAGTAGCTAGGTAGTGGAGTTTTTAGAAGTAAGAAGTCATCAGCTGACATCCCCGGGCCAATAAGCTTTAAGCTGTGTCGTCAGCAAGTCTTTTCCCATCGTGCTTTTTTATCGACCCAGTCAGTGGAGAGCAACTGCGCCTGGCTGCAGAATCCGCCAGCCCCGCCTCTACATCGCGAGAGTTTTTTTGGCACACGTCAGCGTGACATCAGAGCAAGTCGGACGTAACTCGTGCTGCATCCGAAACCGACTACTTTTATACTATATAGTAGGCAAAAAGCAGTAGGCGAGATGAGTAGTATGTCTGAATTCATAGTATTCCAAAAACAGTAGGTGAAAAGTCCCGGGATGACCTACTACTTCCGGTTAGATTTTATATTTTATATTTTCTTGGAGACTTTTTTAATGGGCATGCATCTTGCGGTGATCACTGGTGATCGATTCTGCACAGAATTTGCTCATCTCAAACAAGCCTATTGATTAGTAGTCACTTGTCTCGCATTACTTTGATGTCATTCACTGATCTGTCTGCACAGCACTGCATGAAGTTGAAAACACTCCAGTGTGACAAAAGGAGCTTAAGCTCAGTCTTCAGAATGAAATTAAACTTCCACAAGAAGTCATCTGTCTGAGGTAGACACAAATTTTAAACAGTCTGCATCCGGAAAAACCAGCAAGACCAGCATATGTTGTGTTTTGGTGCTGGTTTGCTATTGAACACCAGCTATAAACCAGCATCATCACCAGATAAACCACCACCAAACCAGCAAGACCAGCATAATTCCCATGCTGGTTTGATGCTGTTTTTTTCTGCAGGGCAGTCTGTCCTGATATGCTTTTAGTGTGGCACTGAACATGTAAAGAGATGCAAATAGGTTCTCTATTTTTCTGTTCTCCTTACTTATGATTTAAAATAAAAATGTGACAGATTAAAAGTTTTTAAGGGCCAGATTGACTAAACAGGGCAAATTCGCAATTCCAAAAAAGCGCAGTGGTAATATCTGCAGGATATTTACTAAAAAGGAGCAAAATAAATAACAGAAGTGCAAAAGCTAATTTCTATAATGACCAACGCAATCTACTAAGAGCATCACAAATTAGTTAAGGGTCGCAAATAAGCAGAGCTGATGCTCCTCAGGTGCGAGTGATCTATTAAATCCTGATGCACTATGTAGTGGACATCTTAGCTGAAAACGTACCACGCCCTTTCTGATCTCTGTGATGCCTCTCCTATCAGCAAAAATTGCAGCCATTTCGAGCGCAAAATGATTTAAGACAAGCTTTTTACAGCATTAAATAATGGCGCAAATACCAGTAATATCACACACGCAAACATTAGTAAATTGTGGTGTGTGAATCATTTAAATAATCTGCTCCCATAAATGTCACGTCTGAAAGGGAAACTCCTAGAAATGCATATGCAATAAGGTCAGTCGCAAAAAAAAAAATAACTAGACCACAACTTTACAGCGCTATTATCCACTGCGCCTCTTTATTAAATCCCGACAGTCGATATTTAACAACAAAATGATGCTTTTCAAAAAAAGTTAGCCTGGTTAGCCAGACCTACATCAAGATGTAAGGTCTGGCAACTCTTCACACAAACGGCTTAATGCAAGGGGCGGGATATAAGGTTGTCCCTCAAAATGCCTCTGCACGCAATAGGATAGCGCTATGAACAAACAGAGCAACGAAGAAGGTGACGTAGTTACCGTAACCAGTCGGCAAAACTCCAAACACATCTTTCTTGCTTAAAACGGACTTCAGTAGGGTTATTTTCTCTTCTCTCAAAGAAAAACATAAGTCTAAAGTCGCGGCCAAAGCCGCTTCAAAAGAAAGCTGTTCGCCAGCAGCAGCAGCCATTCGTTGCAGCTCTGTCGTCATCATGTTAAGCCCGCCCCACAGACGCTACACACGATGTGATTGGCCTGACCAAATTTTGGTTTTTGGAGCTGTTAAGTGTATTGTGAGTGCCTAGACTAAACCCTGGCAGCAAATATATTTTGCGGCCGCTAGGGTGCGTCTAGATTTCTCTAGGCTAGTTGAAAGTCTTATTATCATTAAAATATGAAAAGTAAAATGGCTGGTTGTAATTGATTATTTATGATGAAATGTTTACGTCCCTGTCTGTAAAAAAGTGATGGACAATAAAAAGTCTAAAGCATCCTCTGATATGTGTGCTTTGTGGGGTTTGGCAGCATTACTGTGCGCACCCTGAGATTAAATACTGCAGGCGCCCCTGATGTAGGTGTGCTATTATTTTCACAAGTGACTGGAATTACGATTTTTACCTGATAAATAATAAAATTTAGAAAATCACTTAGCAGGTTCATACCTGTAGAACAGAATAACAGAAGACTACAAAAGACTCTAACATAGCAACACCCTATTGACCACCTAGCAAACTGTGTGCGTGTGGCTTATTTAATCCTAATGTAAATCATTCAGTTCATGATAAATGATACACAACCCCTCACTCTTATCTGGGTGAACTCAGAATTCACAAATATGACAATCTGAGATTTCAGAACTGCCGGAGAGTCGCTCACTAACCCTCGGCAACACCCCCTAAATGAAGCACAGGTACTCTACCACCTGATTCAAAAGTCACGATTTTCAAAGTATCCAAAACAAATGACACCCCTACCTTTGTAGATGGTCATATCCATCCAGCCGACTCCTTCCTGCTGGTATCCGTTCATGTCTTTGGTGAAGGGGTATCCCGCCTGCTGGCCTGCTGCAATAAATGCGTGGTGCAGTGCGTGATCCGTCTTTCCACGCGTAACCCACAGCGGGCCATCACCCCCTCGGTAACGGTCCGCTCCAAGCTCGTGTGTTTGGGCCTTGCGGAAGTAGGGAAGACAGTGTTCGTAGTCCCAACCCTGTGCGCCCTCCCTCTGCCAGCGGTTGTAGTCCTCCGCATGTCCGCGTATGTACACCATGGCATTGAGCGAGGATGACCCGCCCCAAATGCGCCCACGGGGCCAATACATAACCCTGTCGTCCATGTGCGCCTGAGGTAGTGTGTGGTAAAACCAGTTGTATTTGTCATCGCAGAGATTGTAGGTCAGCGCGGCGGGCATGTGAATCTTCCACGACAGCCGGGTACTGCCCAGCTGCATGTCTTTGGGTCCCGCCTCCAGGAGCAGCACCGAATCAGATGCATTCTCTGACAGACGGTTGGCCAGCACGCAGCCTGCAGAACCGGCCCCGACGATCACGTAGCTGTGGGACGCTGTGGTACTGCAGTAGCCGGAACGGGAGACGAGGCTTTGCCGCAGGGATACGAAGGTGTGTTGAAAGCACGGTACGGCGAAATGTCTGCGCAGACCTCTGGTGATCCTCACCGATGCTCTTATACACACCATACTGACAAGCGTTCTCGGTCAAAAGCTTTTACAGCGTTTCATCAGTGGCCCTGAAAAAGGACAAGAATTAAACATTTCAAATGCATCATTCTGGGAAAAAAACAAAAGGGTCATGACGAAATGACTGCTTCCCCGCATGACTGACCCTTAGCTCTATGGGAATTTCAGATTCATTGACTATGGTGACACATGCCTAGCGTCAAGGGGGGCTTGGGTGGGCTTAGTGGCAGTCTTGGGCTTGGTCTTTTAGTCTGCGTTTTAGCCCCTTTTCAAGTTCATTCAGAATATTCTGTGGCCAAGGCACAAAGCAGAGCAAACGTCAAAAGTGAGTGCATTAACTGATAAATGACATCTGCGTTTATGTAGTTCATTATTATAAACACAGTTTACATACAGTGATGTGGGAGCAATACAAGACGCTTTCCTATCCACTGTAAAAAGAAGAAAATAAAGTGCGAGACTGATAAAAAGAAAATCTCACTCCAGATAAAAAGAAAATTACGTTGTTTTCATTGCTCTATTGTCCAAGTGTATTTTTAACGGCCATACAATGAGACACAATTGCACAACTGTCTGCACAGACAAGAGGTCTGATCTTTAAAGGGGAATATATGGCAAAGGGATGATCACTTCAAATAGGGCTTGGGCGCCGCGTTGCATTCAGGGACGTGGCGGCCATGTTGATGGCCTCGCGAATGTATACATACAGCAAGTCGAACGAGGAGAAGCAGCAGAGTTAGGAAAATGAAAAGAAAGAAAAAAGATGTTAAAATCCCAAAAAGGATGTGGAATTTACTGGGATACGTTAAATAGGGAAGCAGGGACCGGTATGTGGACAAAATCGAAACTATTAACGGTTTGGATCCATATGAAAAAATAGTGAATAAAGAGCCTTTTTAAGATAACAGCGTGGTTTTTTGTAAGAGCATGATTTCACGCCAATCTGTAAGCAAAGTCACGTACGACCTAGCTACACAACTCGCTTAGTTAATGCAGCAGTTTTTGCTGTCTGCAGAGGGATAGCAACAGAAAGATAAATGTGGAAATTTTCCCATATTTTGGGCCAGTAAACCGGGACATTTCCCTTATTTTCAATGTTCAATGTTGACTTAAGCTATATAAATTAATATTCAGATGTTATACTTCACTGTCGTATATATAAATGTCATGTATATGTCATGTATACACATTACTGAGGGGTTGAGGTTAATGTTTGGTTTCCTACACTGTAAAAAAAATCAGTAGAAATGACAATGTTATTGCAGCTGGGTTGCCGGTAATTTACCGTAGAATTAAAATTTATGTTATTTACTGGCAAGAGTTTGTTCAAAGTTAAATACATTTTAAATGTTAACAAGTCTTTATGTTTACAGAATAAAACTATACAATAACAGTCTCATGCAAAGCATCCTGGGAACCAGAAATCATCATCAACCTTTTTCTGTTTTTTGCTTCAGATTTTTTTCCCAGAGTTTTTGTTTAATGCTGTTTTTTAGTTTTACTCTGTAAAGACAAAGACTTGTAAATGTTTAATGTTCATTTTACTTTGAACAAAATGTTGCCAGTAAAAAACAAAAATTTAAATCTACGGTAAATTACCGGCAACCCAGCTGCAATTTCTACGGAATTTTTTTACAGTGTACATTGAATAAAACATAATGAAGTGTTATCTGTCATTTTTTATGTGTTTAATTGTGTTACTTTATTATTAATACAGCAACGGTTTACCATGGTTGAAATAATAACGACAAATTAATCAAATTAAGACAGACGACTGAGAGAAAGTATGTCTATAAACAGAGCGCGGCAGTCCGAGTAGCAGTAAAGGAGGCAATCAACATGGCCGCCACGACGCCCAAGCCCTATTGAAATTCTCCCCATATGTGACAGGGAAAGTTATTCAGAATGCGCATGGGCTAATTTTCACAAAAATAAGGTTATTAAATTCTCGTCTAGTGATCCTGGTGCTCCAAAGAGTAATTAAACATCTAGAATTATCTACATTTGCACGTTTTCTTAGAGTTTTAATGCAGCACCGGGATGCTGATGTGAACGATTCTACATTGATCTATAAAAATGAAAGAATCCACTTTTAAAAAACATAATTAATATGATACATATTAATGCACAGTTTTATTGTAGACTAAATAAAATGCATCCATTACATATTAATAATCCGATCTCCATCGTAAGTAAAGTGTGTAGGAAGGTCCAAAAGAAAATAAAGTGCGAGACTTTGATTCAAATTGAAATTAAATTTGATTTCATTGATTTAAATTGAAAGATATGTTTTCGCTTAACGCCCACTGGCACTAACACTGTGTGCCCCTCCGTGTAGGAGTCATAATCCCCCCCCACCCACCCCCTGTTCAACCTCAGGTATTTTACAGAGAAACTGACACCAGCTATATGTAAACTAATCCAAAGTAATGATTTGATTTAATCAAGAGTAAGGTGACTCTATCCGGATTCCTATTGGATTTTCATCACAGATTCATCAGCAAAGGCTCCTATAGCAGCATTATTCAACAATTCTGCAAAAATCAAATAATGCCATACTGAAGTCATTTTGGAAACGATATAATGCTTATCAGATGCTTTATTAAATTAAAATAACATCTTAAAATATAATTACAGAATCACATCTTATTACTCTGGATCAGTTTTCTATCCTATGGATAGTTGGTTTACCATTGTTGGTATTATTAGATTTGTACTGAAGTGTTTAGGTTATGAGGTTGTGTATTTTACCTTTTAGGTATTTAGATTAACATTGTTGGTATTTTCAGAAGTGTACTGATATAATTGTGTATTGTGAGGTTGTAATATCTTACCTTACAGGTATTCTGTTTACCATTGCTGGTATTAATTTTGTCAATTGCGTGTGCAATTTGTAATGTGTGTGGTATCTGCATTAGTTTTTCCTTTTTGTTTTGTTCCTTTTTTGTGTGTACTTTTTGGGTTATGTTATTTTTATATGAATATATATTTATTTGATGTTAGGGTTTTGTTAATTTCTATTGAAGCTTGACCATTTTTTCTTATTTTCTGTTTTGTTTTTCCTACAAATTGTAATTCACGGGGGTGGGTTTAAATAAGTTCGACATCTACCCACTCCTTTTATGCTGTAAGTAAGTTGATTCATACTGGCTGTATTGTCAATTTATGTGTTTTTTATTGTTTTGTGATGTGTCATATATATTGCTTGAAACAAACAAACAATAAATAAATAAGTTTAATGAAATCCACAAATGCAGGCATTTTTATTATCATTCTCTTTGAATTCATCGAAACAAGTACAGTGTTGAAATCTAATGTTAATATTTGTTTTGTGTTTGATGTTACAAGAGAGAAGTACACTGTGTGATGAGTGAATCAGAACAAATCAATATTTACTGAATCACATGCTACATTTTACTGTCTGATAAATAAAGCAGTGGCCTGTTTAACAAAACTCACTTTAAAAGCAAGGATTAAAGTCCAAAACCTGACTTGAATGAACCAACTCTTAAAATTTCAAAGCAGTTAGTTGAAGTTTACGCACTCAAGTAGTCAAGATAATATCGTGTGCACACTATTCTGAAGCAGCCCTAAAGGTAAAGTGTGTATCAAATCAATTCTGTGATGATTGATCTGCTATCATTCTGATTATGCCGATTACTTCTTGCATTTATTTGCTGGGCACATACCAGCTTACAAACAAACAATTGGATGCCAGTCTCATTAATATGCAGATCAGCATTCATGAGGTGATTTTCATTGACTATTTATAGTTAAAAATGGGCGTGTAAAGGGCAGGATATGAGGCTGATTCACGTACACACACTTGCAAATAATCTGTGATCTATAAAAGGGAACATTGTTTACACGTGTGCATACAATTTTATAAATCTGAATATTTTTTGGGCAAACGCCGTTTTTGGCTTTTGTGCGCACGTATACTATAAGTAAGGATCATTCGCACAGTTCTATAAATGAGTCCCCCGATCTCTAATTTTCATGTCCACAACGAAATCCGATATGAGCAGACATGCCCTGTGTCTCAATTCACCCCTTAGCTCCCGAGGTGGTGAATCAGTATATCGTGTACAAAGGTTCGGGCACTGTTAAGGAACCTAGTTCACTTCACATTGGGACTGTTGACTTATTTTCCTGTGACGTGACTGCATAAGTGTGTTGTGATCATTTACAGCTGTTACTCATCAACAACCGCCAAAACCAACACCTCTCTAACTACTTTAACACATGTTTAAAAATTATGAAAAACACTTTCATTATTTTCTTACATATCTGTCCATACATTTGGAGGAATATTACATTTTAATATTAAGTAGATTGTGGTCGCTTCCTGTCTAGCAATGTGCATTTATATTAAAACTGAAACAAATGTTTGTCCTTATAAAAGTTCTGTCACCTTTCATGAAGTTTATTTAGTTGGCTCTCGTGATGTTCGGTTGGAGAGTTTTAGAAAAGGTCCTGTGATTTCCGGTAATTGAACATAGGGACTATTAATGCGTTGCATTGTTGGAATTTTTAGGGAACGAATGTTCAAGTGCACTGTAAAGATTTTGCGATTGAGACAGCCCCCTAAAATGGCTAACTCCCTGATCAGTGCCCTGACTACTGAACAAAAGAGCTGATTGAGACACAGCCATGGACTCATGGACATGGATTGTTTATGAATGATTAATATATTGCTGTCAGTGATTCCATGAGCCTGGAGACTGCAGTGTAGACTGTAAGTTTATAAACTTTTTGTTTATAAATAGTGCTCATGAATGGCTGTTTAAATAATATCCTGAGTGGAGGCTTGGACCCGGAAACAATTTTCTTTATGTCATGATTTATCAAACAGTAATAAAATAATAAAGAAAATAATGAAATGATATGCTTGGACCACTAGATCCAAAAGCAATCTGATATTGAGATCCTAAAACACAAGCAAAAGGTTGGTGTATGGTCACAGATGAACTGTTATAAACATGGGGAACAAAATTAAAATGTAACAGGGAAAACAATAACTGTCACTTTTGTATTTGTAAAAAAGAAAGAAGACAAAATAAATTGTTAATAATTTGGGTGAAATTATACAATTTATACCATAAAATAATATATTTTTCTGTCTCATTTTGTGATCTGAAGCCACAACTGATCACCTATTGTTATTTAAAACACTTGACTAAATCAAAGTAGGTGAAGTGAGACGTTTGATGAAATAAAGGAGGGATTGAAACACTACGTATAGAAATTCATGAGTAATTATAATAAAGACAAAAGAATAACAATGAGAGGGTCATAACCAGGCTGAAGAGGTGATAATGTCTGTGTTCCCTGCTCGGATGCTCAAAATGAATGGGGTGGTCTGTGCCACGAAACAATAGAGACAATTCACTGAATAGATGCTTGGAAGATGTGAATAAACAAACAATAGCATTTAGCTGTTTCTCTAAATAAATTCACATGACATGGCTTTAAAATACACAAAAAGATCAGAGTTTTAGAGGAATCACAACATTGTAATTAATTTAATGTGTAATCTAATGTTGGGGGCGTACATCTTGATTGTAACGTCACAGTCTGTGTTATGTTGAAATCTGTATTCCAGCAATCTTTTGCATGCACAAGGTTTACATAAGAAGGAGGAAACAATCGTGTTTGAGGCTCATGATATGACCATGTAAACATCTCTTACTATTTATCTATGCCTAGATAAATACACTTTTACATTCTACGGCACCTTTAAAATAAAAAAATATTCAGTGTGCGTAATAAAAATGTGAGCAAAGAATAAATGAATGAATAAATCAATAAACAAAACATTTAAACACTGCTACTGCTAAAATGGGAGGAGACTGTGAAAAAACTCTTGCGGCATTTTACAAATGGTATGCATCCTTGAAGGGCCCTTCAGAAAAGGGGACGCGATTTGTACGGACATTCTAAACGAAAGTGAACACCTGAAGTCCGTTAGCCAAGTTTACATGTCATGGTCACTTCAAGCATGTTAGGGTTTGTTAGCAAGTTCTGTTTGTGATTAAGTGATCTTGGGAAATTCTTGCAATGCATTTTGAAGAAAATATAGTAGGGGAATTTGCCTTTACATACAAATCTAAGTAGAATTTTTCGATTTGTCTTCATTTTAATAAAAATACAACAGAAATGGAAATATTGATATGGTTTCAGGGTTGTAAAGGCTAGTTTGCTGCTGTGCTTTACTTTAAACACCAAGCAGAGCTAAACAAATCAGTTTGAAATAAGATACAATTCAACAACATTTTACCAGAAAAATTAAAAATAATATATTTACATGCAACAACTGAATCCTGGATTCAATGCGCATGTGGAACGTTGTCAAGGTAAATTTTGTCTGCCTGTCATTTCACTTCGCCATGGGATATCCAAACGCATACATGAGACCATAAATCCTGCACTCCCTTCAAAGAGCTCACTTCGAGGGGAGTAGGGCATCCGTTTGGAAAATACCCTGAGTTAACATAATAAAACTTGCTCTCAATCAG
Organism: Paramisgurnus dabryanus; assembly: GCF_030506205.2. Lineage (NCBI taxonomy): Eukaryota > Metazoa > Chordata > Actinopteri > Cypriniformes > Cobitidae > Paramisgurnus > Paramisgurnus dabryanus. The sequence continues at coordinate 30,215,782 of NC_133347.1, forward strand.
GTTAATAAGTTCACAGAGTAAAAACACGTTACCCTGGAAACAGACTGAGTCTAATTTACCTCTCCTTCTGTAATGGGCTTGACTTACGCCTCTGGGTTTAACATACCCTCATTTTTTACAAGTTTCAAGAGTTTTTCTCATTTCAGGGGTTAACATACTCGAGAGTTTTCACTAAACCTCCTTTCTGAAGCGACCACCCGATCACTGTTAACTGAATCACGACCCTCGCGGCATTCACGCGACATAATTATTTTAACATATATACGTATTTTTATTATAAGCTCTTTCTTCACGGATTTTTTCGGTGTTTAGTGTTTATTAATTCATTCACAATCCCAAACAGTGTAAAACTTTGCAAACTGCATAAATTGTCCTGTTGTGCAACTTCTCCGTGTGCAAAACAGATTTGAGTAAATCGAAAAGCCACACAAACACATCAAGTGTTTTGATTTCTGCATAGAAATACTCATGAAAACGATACAATAACGTTTAGTTTAATAAGAGAAAGTCCGCTTACCGTTTAGCAATGCGTCTCTCTCTCTCTCTCTCTCTCTCTCTCTCTCTCTCTCTCTCTCTCTCTCATTCATTCACTCACACGTGTTGTGTCTGTCTGTGTCTGTGTGTGTGAGGTCACAGTGGTGGGGGGAGTCTGACATAGCCCCTCCTACCTCTGAATACAAAGTACGCACTGATTTTGTGTGCCAAAAGCAACATTGACATTAGCTTAGTAAATAAAAATGCATCTTTCTTCATATAGGGAATGTTAATGTACGTCCCCGCAGTGTTGCATTATGGGACGTGGGCGCCATGTTTAGAGGCACCGCCGACCGCTATGCCATTTAATTGTGGGTGTGTTAAGCTAAAACTAGGTAAACTTGAAGAAGAACCGAAGAAATTGAGGAGTTTAAAAGAAAAAGATAAGGGACCCTATCGGGAGAAACTAAGTGCTACTGCCAAAAAACTTTATTTGGACAAATATACAACAGGATTTAGCAGCCCATGACTGGATTACGGATCCAGACGCACTACCTCCGCTCACATATCTGTTATTATTACCTTGTTTTTGGATTGAGTGCATACACTTTGCAGGAGTTTAAGAGCTATAAATCCCTTCAAGCTCATAGTAAGATGACATTCTTCTTTCGGAGTCTTATGACGGTTGGCAAACCAGCTAAAAGAAATATGCCATTTACTTACAATGTATTAATACCTAAGTATCTTAATGATTCTATAAAAAATATCCGTTGTATTCTGTGCAATGAATCAACACATGTTCATAAGATGGCACTTCTGTTCTTGGCCAAGTTATTAAAACAAACAAAATGCTAAATATTTAGCTAACGTTATGTCATTTTAAAGAGTCACAAGCAGTGGGTTTGAGCAGTTGCATTTAATAAAAAATATTTGTTATAATCGTCAAATTTGTCTAAAGATTTATTTTTATAACTCATGTGGTGAGGTTAATCAGAAATGAATAAATTAAGTTACATAATTTACATTTACAAGTTAGTTTGACAGTGTTAGCATAAAAACAAGACAATTTAAGTGGTTCTGCTTTTATTAATCACAAATTACTGAATGACTGAAAATGCAGCAAACACACTCTCGCTGATGCAGGGATTTTTTTTTGAAAAGTAAAAGTTTTTCTTCTGATTGCGGCAGGTAAACCACGCGATCCGGCGTCTTTTAGTCAGCTCCTCCACCGGCTTCCCCCAAATAAAAGCTGAAAAAACGTATTCCGTTGTTCAGTTTCCTCCGTGAACGATCGTGTGACCTGCTGTGGCAGTTCTTGATCGAGCAGTACTGACCAAACATATCGAAGTTTATTAAAATCTCGACAGAAAATACAAAAACAACCTCCAACACACTAAATCAAATACAGCGGGATAGGAGGCGATCCTGCAAATATGGCGGATTACTCATAATGCCACACGGCGTGACGTCAACTCCACATTCCCTATACAGGAAACACAAATTCAAAATAATTCAGAATTCCATACATCAAGTTTTGTCTAGATTAATAATAACCTGTATGGTCCATTCTAATGAGAGTTCACATTCTTTAAAATATCACAGAAATTAAAATCCTGAACAAATGGCAGAATTGTATTTTAATAAACAGGTTTGTTTGTTTGTTTGTTTGTTTTTTCAATTAAATTCGTTTTTTGTCCTGTACACAGTATACATATGGTCCATGCAGTGATATGCAAAAGTCAGGCCACCACGGTCCGTGTAACGCTTACCTTTGTTGTTTTAGCAAAGTTTTATTTTTTACTCTTTTTATTGAGATACAAACAGATAATACAGGAAATATGTACACAAACTTAAAGAGGACCTATTTCATTGCTAAAAAACAATGCTATTTTGTGTATTTTCTATAATATAATGTGTTTGCATGGTTTATGGTTTTAAAAACCACATCTTGATGAAAGTAGTTTATTGTGGTAGCAGTGACAAAGCACGTTGTACTTTGGGTTCAGCGGAGTCGGATTGAACCCTGAGCAAAGTCAGTCTTAACACTTTATACAGTTTTCAAACCTGTTTTCCCACCCCTCGTGCTAATGAGGTATTCTCTTTTAAATGTAGATTAAGTGGAGTGCTGGAAAGGATCCCCTATCACCCAAACAGGTGTTTGAATTGATATGATCAGCTACGTCACATAAAGCATCACATAAAAACAACAATAAACATATATAAACATAAAATCCTAGACCAATTAAAATGTGTTAATTGAAATTATAGGTGGAGGGAATAGTTGGATAAAATGATTCCTGAATCTAGATATGCCGGTCTTTTAAACTCTAGTGTCTTCCAGATGTCAGTAAGGCAAACAGATCATGGAAGGGATGTGTCCTGTCCTTAATAATTGTACCTGCTTTATTTTGACAGTAAAGTCTATAGATGTCTTCAAGAGGGGGGAAACAGAAGTCCAGTGATCTTTTGAGTAGTTTTAATCAAAGTCGTATAATAAGAGAGTTATGAAACGCTTTGATCTCGCCGTCGCGCGGTCACGTTCTACAGTTCCAAACCAAGCAGGGCTGTCAATCTGTTTGCATAGGTTTTCAGCTATTTTAGGTAAATATTAGCTTGTAATGTGTGATAAAGCGAACACCACCAGTTCGCTTTGAGACGTGGGTATGTCCCAAAATACCACAATAACGATGGCCCAAACCGTAAGAGTACTTTCGTACAAGGTGAAGTTTATTTACAGTGTATGAGAAGATAACCAAAAGTGATATATTTATATTTACAAGTGCAGACAAAAAAACCAAAAACCAAATAAATAAACAAAAAGGCAAAATAATGATAAAAACGTATACACAAGCAAATATCAACAATATATCAAACAACTTTTCTCCACTTCCACTCACTTTGGTCGACTTGTTTACCAAGTCGACCAAAGTGAGTGGAAGTGGAGAAAAGTTGTTTGATATATTGTTGATATTTGCTTGTGTATACGTTTTTATCATTATTTTGCCTTTTTGTTTATTTATTTGGTTTTTGGTTTTTTTTGTCTGCACTTGTAAATATAAATATATCACTTTTGGTTATCTTCTCATACACTGTAAATAAACTTCACCTTGTACGAAAGTACTCTTACGGTTTGGGCCATCGTTATTGTGGTATTTTGGGACATACCCACGTCTCAAAGCGAACTGGTGGTGTTCGCTTTATCACAGTTGGTGGCAAAGACAATGTATGTGTATGAAGGGTCCAAGTTTTGGATGCTAACAGAGGGGAAGAGTGGTGTGAAAACATGTCCATGTGCCATCAGAGTGTGCGTGCACTCACAGCTTCGACAGCCGGGGAAACGGGATGGATTATGAGAGGTAGGTGAATGCGATGTGTGTATGTGTGTGTGTGTGTGTGTGTGGTTGCCAGTAATGATTACCCAGAGGGGAGGGCTAGTTCTCCTCCATCACATTATCCCCCCCCTCTCTAAGCCGCGCACTGGCCGGGAACCGAGACAGGTAGTCGGCGACCACGTTCTGCTTTCCAGGACGATGCCGCACCTTGAAATTATAGGGCTGTAGGCTGAGGTACCATCTTGTGACCCTGGAGTTTCGGTCCTTCATGGAGTGTATCCACGTTAATGCCCTGTGGTCTGTCTCCAAGTCAAACTCCCGTCCCAAGAGGTAATATCGGAGACTTTCTAGGGCCCACTTGATGGCGAGGCATTCCTTCTCCACTGCAGAGTAACGTGTCTCTCGTGGCAGCAGTTTCCGGCTGAGGTAGGTGACAGGCCTTTCTTCTCCTGTTGCTCCCTGTAACAGAACTGCCCCCAGGCCTGTCGCCGAGGCATCCACCTGTACGAGGAATCGCTGGGTAAAGTCTGGACTTTGCAGCACAGGATCAGCACATATCCTCTCCTTCAACTTGATGAAGGCATTTTCGCAGTCCTCCGTCCAAGGAATTGGATTCTTGATCCCTTTTGCAAGCAGGTTTGTGAGTGGCACTGCTAGAGTGGCGAAGTCTGATACAAATCTTCGGTACCAGCCGATCAGTCCCAAGAAAGACCTCACCTCCTTCTTCGTCGTGGGTCTGGGGCTCCTCCTTATGGCTTCCACTTTGTCAACCTGAGGACGCAGCTGTCCATTTCCTAGGTGGTATCCCAAGTATCTTGCTTCCTGCCTTGCCCACTCACACTTGTCCACATTTAGGGTCAATCCTGCATTCTGGATCTTCTGTAGGGTGCTCTTTAAATGTTGCAGATGCTCACCCCAGGAGTTGCTGTAGATGACCACATCATCCAAATAAGCAGCAGACCAACCTTCACAGCCTTGTAGCACTTGGTCCATCAGCCTCTGAAAGGTCGCTGGGGCCCCATGAAGGCCAAATGGTAAAACCGTGAATTGGTGCAGCCCAAGTGGTGTCCTAAAAGCGGTGTACGGTCGTGATGCTGGGTCTAGGGGTACCTGCCAGTATCCCTTGCAGAGATCCAAGGTTGTAATGTATTTCGCCTTCCCGATCCTCTCCAGCAGATCATCAATCCGAGGCATCGGGTAAGCATCAAATTGAGACTGTGCATTCAGCCTCCTAAAGTCTATACAGATTCTCAGTGTTCCATCCTTCTTCGGGACGATGACCACTGGACTGCACCATTCACTGGTCGAGGGCTCAATCACACCAAGCTCCATCATCAGCTCCACCTCCTTCTTCAGTGGGTCCACAAGCCGTTCAGGTACCCGGTAAGGCCGTTGTCTTGATGGTGTTGGGTTGCTCAGATGGATGTAATGTTGAGCCAACTCAGTCCGCCCAGGCCTCTGGCGGAAGAGAGCAGGGAACTGATCTAGGAGGTACTGCAGGTCTTTACGCTGGAGGTCCTCTAGGTGACTCAGATCCACCACAGACGCTCCTCTCTTGGCTATCGACTCCGCAGGTTCTTCCTCCACACAGTCCACCTCTTGTACCATCAATGATGTTTCTGCTGCTTCCTTACCGGCTGGCTCTCTCCACTCTTTTAGCAGGTTGACGTGATATGTCTGCTTGGTCTTACCCTTATCTGGATGGTGTATCTCATAGGTCACCGGTCCCATTTTCCGGATCACACTGTATGGTCCTTGCCACTTGGTCAACAACTTATTTGCCGATGTCGGCAACAGGAGTAGAACCTTCTGTCCAGGTAGGAACTCGCGCTTCCGTGCATATTTGTCGTACCATAATTTCTGCTTCTTCTGTGCCTCTTGTAGGTTCTCCTTCGCCTCCTCTCGGTATCGCTCAAGCCGATCTCTCATCTCCAGTACGTACTGTACTATCCCTTTCTCCTCAGCTCCACTTGTAGTGCCTTCCCATCCTTTTCTCAGAAGGTCTAAGGGTCCTTGCACCTGCCAGCCGTATAGGAGTTCAAAGGGCGAGAATCCTGTTGACGCTTGGGGAACCTCTCTGTAAGCAAACAGAACAAACGGTAGCCACTTGTCCCAGTCTTTACCTGTATCGTTAACAAACTTCCTCAGCATGTTCTTCAGAGTCTGGTTGAATCTTTCGACCAGTCCGTCGGTTTGTGGATGATATGGGGTTGTTCTGATTGCTTTGATGCCTAGCTGGCGATTCAGTTGACCCATCAGCTTCGATGTGAAGTTCGTCCCTTGGTCGGTGAGAATCTCCTCTGGAATACCAACCCTGGAAAACAACTGTACCAGAGCCTGGATGACCTTCGGTGTGGTTATAGACCGAAGAGGGAATGCTTCTGGGTACCTTGTAGCGTAATCGCTGACCACCAAGATGTACTGATTTCCACTGCTGCTCTTCTCCAAGGGGCCTACGATGTCCATCGCTATTCGCCTGAAAGGACCAGAGATCACAGGGAGAGGTTGCAGGGGTGCTCGACCCCGCTGGGATACAGTACTGGTCTTCTGACAGATGGCACATGTATTGCAGTATGTTTGTACATCAGTGTATAATGTGGGCCAGTGAAAACGTGAACAGATGCGTGCATGTGTTTTCTGTTGGCCGAGGTGACCGGACCAGGGGACTGTGTGTGCAAGATGTAATACCATAGGGCGACAACATGTGGGGACAATCAAACGTGTAACATCATTAGTTTGTAAATATAACACATCATTCAACACCACATATCTCTCATTGCACACATTATCATTTTTCCCACATTCAACTTTTTCAAACAATGGCTTTAATGTTACATCACCCCTTTGCAAAGCAACAATATTCTCTGGGATCTCCCAGCCATCAACACTGAGACCTTCCACTGAAGATTCAGCGACTGGTGTACCCAGGTACTTTTCAAACCGCCGTTGTTGGCGTGACTTCCTGGGGCCCTTGGTTCCACCCTGCAGCAGACTATCATCAAAGTCTGGCAGTGGTTGGAGACCTGCCTTAGCTTGGGCTCTAGTCAACACAGGACATGACAGGTTAGCAATGGCATCCTCATAAACATTCACATTCTTGGTTGGTAACAGATCATATATGACAGGTATATCTCTACCAAGAATCATGTCAGCAGGTAAATTGTCAACTATTGCAACAGTCAATAGAAACATTTGATCACAAATACCCACAGTAACTTCAGCTTGAGGATACTGCTTAATATCCCCATGAACACATTGAACAGATGTTGTCATCAGATAATCAACATTATGAACATAACATGGTTTAATAAGGGATATAGAACTCCCAGTGTCCACAAGTGCCTGTAAGGTTTGTCCATTAATAGTCACATCACAACAATTTCTCAGGTTCCCAACAGAGTCTCGTACATTGTCCTCTTCCCTTGGAACGTAACAATAACCAGTCAATTTTGCCTTTCGTGCAGGGCACACAGATGCTTTGTGACCTGACTGCTGGCAATAGAAACAAATCAACCCCTTCCCCAATGATGGGTGTTGTCCCTGGGTGCTCGTATGCTCCACACCACTTCTCTGAGCCACAGCATCAGTATTACTCTGTGTGAAAGTGCGTACAGTACCTTTGGGGTTTTGAGTGCGAGGACCACCACGGTGAGCATTGAGGTACCTTTGTGCCAGCTTCGCCGCCTCCAGGCCTGATCTTGGCTCGTGCTCCTTCACCCACGTGCGTGCATCATAGGGCAGAACCCTGAGCAGCTGCTCGAGGATGACGATCTCGCCGATCTCCTCCTTTGTGTGATCCTTCGGCCGCACCCAACGATTGAAGAGATTCTTCAGCCGGTTATATGACTCTGTGGGCGACTCACCAGCAGGAACTGTAGCCGCCCGGAACCGTTGACGATATGTCTCAGCCGAGACGTCAAACTTTGCAAGAAGTGCCTCCCTCAGCTCAGAGTACTGCTCCGCCTGGTCCTCGTCCATGGCCAGATACGCCTCCAACGCCTGCCCTGTCAGCAGCGGTACCAGACGACAACTCCACTCCTCCTGAGGCCACCTCCATGTCTTAGCAAGACGCTCGAAACGTCGAAGATAACTCTCGATGTCCTCCCCTTGTTGAAAGACAGGTATCTTCGGCTCTGCCCGTTGTAACGGCTGATTGGGAGCAGGGAATCTCGGAGAGCCTACGTCAGGATCTGCATCATAATGACCCGTAACTCTCCGTGCTGCCGGGGTTGGTAGATCCATACGCAGACTTCCCATGTCCATCGATGACTGAGCAGGAAGTGCAGACTGCATTATGGTCTCCCGCAGACCTCGAAGCTCCAGCATGTGCCGCTCTTCCCTCCGCTCTTGTGCCTCCAAGAACTGGCGCATCAGAGTCACCATCCCATCATTAGCCTTAGACCCTGGTGAGACGGGCTTAGGTTGTGGTAAGTTGCGCTTTGGTGATGTACCGGAACGTTCAGTAGGCGACCCCTCGTCCTCCACTGACTCTGCAGCGTTCCAGGTCACATCCTCCTCCACTGCCTTCACCTTAGACCGTGCCCGGCCTTTATGCTTACGGGGAGCCATCCCACCGCTGCCACCAACTGTGATAAAGCGAACACCACACAATTGATCACTATGTTTATAACGTTTTTTTTACTAGGGAGTGATGGAAATACAGTAAATCAGTTAATAAAGATAAACAGTTAATGGTGACCCAAAGATAACTGTGGTTATCTATACCAACTAGCAACACAGTTTATCTTTTATTTTTGTAGCAAAAATATGGCTATATAAATGGCTATCAATCTGCTAAAAACATAATTCCTACACTTTTACTATATTAAAATCACAAAAAAGATCGCTAACGCGGATATTTGTAACGGTGAAACATAACCGAAACACACTAAATTCATATTTAATTGTATTTATAGTACAGATTAAATATTAATATAATTATACATGATTTTCGAGGATACATCACTCGTATTACTTACCAAATACAATGAAACACATAGCAGCATTGTGAAGCAGTGTGACTTTCTTATAAGGCATTTAGCTTGTCGCTGTTGTTACTCGTAATATATAAAAAAGATAAGTATAAAGTAGATGGCCACCAGAAATAGAATATTAAACCATTAAATCTATATTATTCACACATTATACACAACTCATTAATATATTAAAATGTTATTAGTTATTATTAACGATAATCATTACCTACAGCAGAGTTCATAAAATATCACTGTTGACTATATTCATAAAATGTCTGAAAATGTAAAGAGAAACGGTAATTTCATCGATTTACCAAGCAGGTGCCATTTAAATTAATGGGCTTCAGTGCTGCGTTTGTAACTATGCGTCACTCCATGACACGCTGTTACATCCGCATTCCATTCTTACAACGGACGTCTATGTGAGTGTCGTAACTCTCTTATTATACGACTCTGGTTTTAATGACTCTCTGCAGTGCAGTTCTTTCAGTAGATGAACAGTTCCCATACTGTCATTTTAACTTTACTCAGAGTAAAATTTACAAGGTTTGCAGCGGGGTGAGGTGGGCAGAGATGTATAGTAACGAAGTAGAACTACTTCACTACTGTACTTAAGTACTAAAAGACAGTATCTGTACTCTACTGAAGTATTATTTTTTTCTCCTACTTCCACTTTTACTTCAGTACATTTTTTCTTTGAGTTTAATACTTTTACTCCAATACATTTTTTATGTGCTGCATAGTTACTCGTTACTCTCAAATGTTACGAATCATGGTCACATGGTGGTCTGAACCAATTGGAGATAGTAAAGGGCGACCCCTCCCAACCTCTCACTCACAAATATGAGCCAGGGTTGTTGACAAATGTGAAGCGAAGAGAGAACCAAAGTGCGCGAGAAAGACAGAGAGAGAGAGAATGCGCAAGAAAGGGCGAGTGTGCGCGAAAGAAGGAAACCTAAATTCAATGAAACACCTTGTACCTTTACCTATTACCATTTTATCGACTAATATTTCATTAATTCTGAATTCTCTATCGCCATATCAGTTAAATTAATCTGAATTATCTGAACATTCATGTCCTTGTACTCCTGCTACAGCCAAAGAAATTGTAAGTGTCCTTTAGCTTAAACATTTGAAATAATATAAACAATATTATATTCAAACTTTTGACTGTTTTCTTTAATAACTACATTAGACAATACTTCTACTTTTACTTTCAGTACTTGAGTAGTATATTTTAAAATAAACTACTTGCAATACTTAAGTACAAAGCATGTTTAATACTTTAGTACTTCCACTTAAGTGCTGTGCTTAAAGAGCACTTCAACTTCTACTCAAGTCACTTTTTTGATAGAGCACTTGTACTTTTACTCAAGTCTGGGTCGCTAGTACTTTATACATCTCTGGAGGTGGGGGATTCTAGTATAATTCAAAACCACTTGACGCATCTTGTAAATGAGCAGTAAAAACCTCACGGTCGTGAAGCCTACCTTATAGGAATGAATCAAAGCACTCACTTCGCGTCAGTGCGCACGCACCAGCAGGCGCCCCATCCAATTTAACCCTGAGCAACTTACCTGAAGTTCACATGCTTGCATAATTTAAAGTCCAGTCACCTTGGGCAAACAAAGCTAACACTGCATAAAAAACGTATTGCCTTTGTTGCACTTGTTGTCAAAGTGGTCGCATAAATATGGCCAGGTTTTTTTTCATATAATAAAATTCAATGGCTGCATCACTGGCACGTTTAACACGTTCCCCAGCCATCAATCAATCGGTATTCATACATTGTAGTGAGGTACAATACTTTATACCAAACATACTTAAGTTAAAAAATTTAAAAACAACTTCAAAAAGTAGAAGTACACAAAAAACCGACTCATTTACAGTAATGCGAGTACATGTAATTTGTTACTTTCCACCTCTGGCATTGTGTAACTTTTAGAAGGATCTCTTGACAGAAATGCAATATAATATGCATGGTGTATAAAGACCTTTAATGAACTGTATTGTTTCTATTACCTAAGAATGAGACGTTTTTATCTCCATACTCCGTGTTTCCCCTTACACAAAGTCATCGTCAGGTCTCTACCGAGGGGCAACCTTTCGATCTCTTGACTGGCCGTTAGAGGCTGGCTCCAAAACAGAGTCAATCCCCATAGACCCCTATGTTAAAATGTACAATGTTACAGTAGAAAATAATGTTTACAGCCTGGTACAAAAAGTGTTTTTGGTCTATATAGCTAGGTTTGCTCTTCATGAAAACTTTAAGGAGATTAATTTTTTGCAATTTGTTTCAATTATATTAAGCATTAAAGTTCTGCATGATTAGGGTCGTGGCCTCTTCAAGTGACGGCTGAACTGCCATTGCTGTTACTACAGTCGAGCTAGGCAGGCGTGGTTCACCCTCTTTGCCTATAGTTACCCAACCTATGGGTGACGTCACAGACACCACATACATATTTTTTACAGTCGATGGTTTCTACGATAGCCCTTAACGGACAAAGTATTCTATAGAGTGCATTTGTCCTGTAGCGGCTAACATATGCGTTTTGAAATTGATTGTGGGTTGCAAATCGCAATCTCACCTCAGGATGCCGCTAAAATTTACACACACCACCTTTAAAAGATCCTACAGTTTCCTGCGATTGCTCAAGTAAAAGGGGAGTTTACCCTAAATACTTGACACTTCAGCTTATACTTTTATGCTGTTTTTATTAAAATATTATGTAATTGAAATATAATATAAAAATATATTTTCCTCCCAGCCCAAATATTTTCCACCATCATGTTCCTTAAAAGGCTCCGTAAATAAGGAATACTTCATTCAAAATTCATTATTATGTCATTGGGCCAGTTTTGATTGAAAATCTGCAGCTCTTTTAATATTAATTTCATAATGATCCTTATTTCGAGAAGTCAAACAGCAGAAGTTAAGTGACAATGTGCAAATACTACTGGCCTATCCTGGGGTGAACTAAATATGCAAGGCTAGTCTTACATGTGACTATTTATAGCACAGAGGCCGTTCATCCTTTGCTGGGACACTTTTGAAAACTTTGAGGGCATAAATTAAGAGTAGACTGCCCATAAATATATAATGTTACATGAAGGTATACTGCAAAAAAATGACTTCCTTACTTAGTAATTTTGTCTTCATTTCAGTATAATATCTAAAAATTCTTAAATCAAGATGTTTTCCTGATAAGAAAATAAGTCTAGTTTTTAGACTAAAAAAAACAAGCCCAACTATCTGCCAATGGGTAAGAAAAAAAATCTTGAAATAAGTTTACTTTTTTTCTAAACACTTAATTCAAGAAAAAAATTATACATGTTAACATACATTGGCAATCATGTCACTTTCACTTTATTATAATCCCACTGCATTGTAGCACAGCAGCATTATAATAGATACACATTAGTACCGGCAGTATTAGCAAAACTAAAACAGAATCTTATTAGATATACAGGATATATGGTGTTACTGTAAAATAAATGCACATTAACAATGGGGCAATTCCATGCCAAGGTCATCCTTTCCATGAAAAGAAAGTTAGGCACAGACAAACAGACCTGATCTTAAAATGTTTACTTGGGTCTATACAGTACTGTATGTAAACATTCTCATTATATATTATAAACATCACATACAAGGTGTGCACCAGCATATAATTACAAATAATTTAAACATTGATATTATTATATTCAGCTAAAACCCCTTTATCATGTGGATGGATATCACTATATGTTAGACTTAAAAGTTTATAGGCTCAAAAGAAAATGATAGCCTACTGTCTCATTCCTATTTGCCTTTTTGGGGTGTGGCTTAAATCTGATTTTAGAAAACGTATTTTGCCTGTCAGTTGGACTCTTTATCAGAGCTATACTGAAAAACAGCAACAAATTTCAGTCATGTTCACATTGTGAGCAACATTATTATCTCATCCAATAGTTTGGTGTTAATGATATTAGACCTTTTGTTTATTCATAGTGATTTCAAACAACTTTTGCCAGTGAAGAATAGATGTAACGTAAAAGTGTAAAGTTAGTTTTCACTTATATAACTAGACTAAAGTGATCTTATATTGTCTGGTTTTGCTAACATTTTTTGCATTTTTAGTAGAGATATGAAGCAGACATGCTAAAACTGTGTTGAATTGCTGATAATAATATCACACTACAATACAAAATAAATGAAGCTGAATTTAGCCTATTTATTATACTGTAGATAATATACATCTACTATGGAAGAGGATTAGGGCCACTGGTGAAAAAAATATTTGAATTCTGACTTTATTCTCAGAATTCTGACTTTAATCCCAGAATTCTGAGAATAAAGTCAGAATTCTGAGAATAAAGTCAGAATTCAAATTCTGAGATTAAAGTCAGAATTCTGAGAATAAAGTCAGAATTAAAAAAAAAAATTCACCAGTGGCCCTAATCCTCTTCCGTACATCTACAGATAGCAGAGCGATACATAATATAGTGAAGAATGGCTTAAAATAAAAATAAAGATTATATGGACCTTCACAACTACTGTATGGTGCTCATATTCATGCTAAAAGTTGAAGACTTTGTTCTGTGCTGATGCTGTAGCATGTGATACTGATGACGACATTAACACAGACTGATCCAGTAAAGGTTGTTTTCATCTCCAACCGGTTTATTTCATGGGAAATGATTGAAGCATCTCATCCGCACTGAGCTCTTGGTGTTTGTTCGGTTTGAGATCTTCTGATGAAGCTTCTGCTGATCTCTGGGCAGAACAAACATCCCACAGCCTCTCAGTTCAGCAGGCACCTTCCTCTTCTCCTCATTCGGCTCCAGGTCGACGACCCAAAACTTGTCCAGCTTGTGTGGGTCGTGGGCTGAGCTGGTAACCAGGTTAAGGGCCAAGGCGAAAAGACTGCTGGCAGAGGCTGAAACAGTGTGGTGTGGATTCACTTTTATGTCTTCTGCAGAGAGAGAATAAATCTTAGCATTTTGAATTGTTGACAAACCACTAATAAACAATTCAATATTTGGTGCAACAATTCAATATTTACTGGCCAAGGCCTCTGACCCCTTTAAACTTTTGCATGATAAATATTGTAAAAGTCTTAAAATATTCTCAAAAATCAATCAATACAAGAAATAATAACTGTTTGTTTAAAGAAAATGATTAGTTTAAAAACACCTGCAACTATGTTCTGACACAAATTCCACCATTTCCTTATAATCTGTGCTATGAATAACACTGAAGCGTGTGGTTTAATATACCAGTATGTGGATGTTGAGGTGGTAAGACGAAGAGAATTCTGTCAGCGAGTTCAGCCTCCGTGTGAAGCCAGCGGATCAGTCCTTGTTCTGATAAACTTCCTCTGTCCCAGGTGTCAATCACGACTCTTATATCTCCACAGCTCTGCAGTGACTCAGCCAGGAGCATCACTTTGTGCTGAAATACACCATCTACTGCAGGATACACAACCAACACCTGGACGCATGCGCTGAGCTCTGAACCACGGCCGTGACCCCATGTCCGACCTGCAGGAAGACGAGAGGCTAAGATAATATAATCAAAGTCTCTGTTAGGTTTTGTGTCAGCTAATGGTTCATAATGAACAGAAATTATTAGAATTTTTGTAATGGTTTCTATTGATATTTCAGGAGTGTAATACAGATTCAATTTGGTTTCTATAATTAATTATTCATGCAAAGTGATCCATCAGAGATGGAATAAGACTAACATTAACCAAACACAAGTTATGGATATGAATATGTATATATTGTGTAAATATTTATAGAAATGTTTACAGTTTTGCTCAGCTGAAAGTAGAGGATTATGACTATGTTAGCGATAGAATTGCGGTATAGAAATACAAACCTAAACAATTACTAAACATCAAAGCACAATATAATCTATGATTGCACGCTCCCTTAATCTTTTGCAGATTTTGATTTAGTGACACTGGGTCGCTGTTATGTTTGCTAGCCATTTTAACGTTATACTGACTAGCTCAGGTTCTCATCGTTTATTGGTTGCACTGATGGCATCGTCGCTTGACATAGGTTGTGGTGTCACATTGGTCTTGGCCATGAATGTTGTTAATCTTGGGTAGAAGATGATGCTGCGAACTTTTTCCCTTTCGTATATTTCGTATATAGCGCTTTGGTTTTTATCTGCTGATGTGTGCCTGAAGATCCTCCAATGGTGGTACAAAATGAACCATTATATCATAGCAGTGTGCAGATGTTTGATTTTTAATTAGCAATCCCATAACCATTTTACTTTAATTAATAAAGGTGTAAATTGTAAAGGTACTGAGTGTTTTCTTACGCATGAAGTAGCAGACGAACACTACTAGAAGAAACACCAGCACACATCCAACAGCAACAGCGACAGCCAGCCCTGAACTGTCTAAACACAAAATCACAAACAAAACTCATTAAACTAGATGAATTGAAATATTTATTTATTTTATTTTAAAACATTTTTATTATTTAACACACTATGTTTGAAAAAAAAACTTTTTTATTAAAAACTATTGTATTGATTGACATATAAGCATGAAGATGTGAGATACTTACTTGTACACTTCACTTCATGTTTAACAGTACAACAGTGTAAATCCTTACAGTTTTCAATGGATGGGGTGATCTGTCATATAGAGTTGAGGGCGTTTAATTAATTCATGACTTATTTAGAGGTCATATGATGTAGACGACGAAAGAGATCGGTCACAGTTACAGAACTTGATTTGAAATAATCACCCATATCATGAAGTCTTTACAGGTCCCAGAATATGGCAGTTCAACTTTAAGCTTTTCTTCTTTTCCCACCTGTAAGACAAACAGAAATAAATGTCAGAAAGAGAAACGCTGTCCATGTTTGAAAACCTGAAATTGTTTCGTATGCAGACTGTGGTGAAAACAAACCTCCTTTATCCTTGTAGTGTTCAATATATCAGTTTCGTCCATGAGTTGGACGATGTACGTATCAGTCATTGAAGTGGTAAAAAACTTAACCGCTATCTTTTCATCATAAAGGACTGAAGAAACATTAGCATCCCATGGATCTACAGGAAGTTAAAAATGAGAAACATCAAAGCCAAAAACGACATCTAAATAAACCCCTGTTGAACTTTTTCAAAATAAATAGACCTTGACCTTGCAGGCCATAAAATGGGCAAAAAATAATATATTTTCAACCAGAAACCTTTAAAATGTTTTGACTGTTTTTTTACACAACATCAGCATTAATTGTGGTGTTCGGAAAACACAAACTCATGACGCGACTCACTGAAAATCATTTCTGTGTAAGCTACAAAAACATTGATGTGATTTGGGCATGTGCATGTGAAACAACAATGGTGGCCAACAGGACTGTGTTTGTGCTGCCCAAGATACTCAAGTTTATTAACACAGATCCAACAAAGCTTGTAACATTTCAAATCTTTAATATAGTCCACGATCACTTAAATAAATCTACCTCATCATCAGTTGGAGGCTGTTTACACTTGGCATTAACATGCATTTTCGTCGATTGGATCACAAGTGGACGCCGTTAATGCCAGGTGTAAACGGTGTTTAAAACGTTTTGAACGCGTCCACTTTCGACCACTTTCAACCACATTCAGAGATCATTGAAATTTCGATCGGATTGCTTTTGTAGTGTAAATGCATTACCAGGGTTTGACATTAACACCCACCAAATGCAGGTTGATTTTTGCTGTGGCAGGTAAGACAAC
Organism: Paramisgurnus dabryanus; assembly: GCF_030506205.2. Lineage (NCBI taxonomy): Eukaryota > Metazoa > Chordata > Actinopteri > Cypriniformes > Cobitidae > Paramisgurnus > Paramisgurnus dabryanus. Next base: position 30,232,291 of record NC_133347.1, read on the forward strand.
CAATCCCACTAGCCACTTGCAGGTTGAATATAATATTTTTGTTTTGGTTTCTTAAAGCAGACATTTCATGCTTTTAAATCTGTCCTTTTTACATATAAATCATCTATTTGTGGTTTATATAAAGCGGATCTGCAATGCTTGGGTCTGAATTCCTCATTATTATAGCCCCACAGGCCCCCTTTCTACCCCTTTTCTGATGTGCATCTGAGAGCAACTCATTTTTGTGCTGTCTTTAAATGCACGTCATACCCTGCCCCCTCTCCAGGTTGCAGAGGTGACACTCGGTTAAACTCCACCCCGTTTGGCCATTTTTGTAGTTTTATAGCAGAGATATGATTATCTAGCGGCACAGAAACTTTTTATTTACTCGTTATTCACAAAATGTCAACAACGGAAGACTTGTCCATCCAGCCGTACATGTTCGAGCCAGAGTCGGAAATGGAGCGTGATGAAAATGAAGACAACGAACCTGCAGAACAACGTCTTCATATGGAGGTATCGCAATGGTGTGTTAATGCCGTTTGTCAATCCGAAAGCTGCAGCCTCCGGAGGTCGCATTTCTAGGCTGCATACGTTATCAAGACGGTCTTGTTTCAGAATATTAACAATTATAAAGTTGACTATTATTCTTAGTTAATCGTAAGTTGTTGTAATATGCTCATGACTTGCAAATGTAATGCTCAGTTAACTTAAACCAGACTTGATGCCCAAAAGCGATCTCCACAGGCTGCAGCATGCTAAACCATGACCACCGTGTACTTTACTTTTTTACTTTAAGTTATTTACAGCTTACCGAAGTGCTCTGCTCGTTGTCTCCAAAGATAGAAGTAATTGACCCCTCAATCAGACGAAGTCTATCGGCAAATCCTTCTTTATACTGGCGGAGATTGGTGAATTATTTATCCTTGAAGTGCTTCGGGCACACAAAAATGACTTTACCCACAGATATGGGTACATTTCTTACCCTCTCGTAACTTCTGCATCCTTGGGCTTGGACTACAATATCGCAGCGAGAAATAAAAATGGCGGATTGCTCGAAGTGTTTGGAATGTGAGTCGATGTCCTTATTTGGCAGTTCCGCTGCAAATACTGTGACGTAATTGTTCAAAAAATGTAATAGATAATAGAAAAATCAGAACAGGTTGGAAAATATGACCAAAACAGAATATAAAGATATCAACAAAGCACCTGAAGAGACTAATTTCAACTTTTATGTACTTATAAACACTACAAATATACAACAAAATGCATTTAAGAGCTAAGAAAGTGGATTTAGCATGATATGTCTCCTTTAAAAGTTATGCAAAAATGATAAACAATGCGCAATAATAAACTATAACTGCCATGAGCACTTCCTACACCCAGCGCAACGCACAGTAGGCAGAGCCGATCCGCCCTAAACGCAGGCTACGCGAGCTGCGTAGGGCCCTGCACCACTAGGGGGCTCCCTTGTTCTTAACCAACGACCAGCTGGCGAGTGACATCATTGTGCCGTGGGAGCCATTCGAAATAACAAGCAGTCTGATCTCACAATACTTTAATTACAGTTGTCAGTCCATATATGCAGCTCCGCATATACGGTTGACGCGCCTATCAACATGCATCTTCATTCGGATATTAAAGCTATCCGCCCGGAGCAGGAAAGACAAGCGCCAAGGTGAAGTAAAAAGATTGAGAACACAAAATTCCTATTTACCCTTGAATAACCATGCAATAGATTTATAACAAACACTGCAGTCCAAATCCCTAGATTCAATTTTAGTCCAGTGTGTTTTGTTAGAAATGCTTGTACACATTAATAATCAAAATCTTTCATACGTGTTAAAAAAATAAACACATTTATTCATGCAAGATGTTGTGTGACTCCTGTAAGAATTTTATAACAATGCACATTAGGTCTTATGTTTGAATATTTAAAGAAATATTTATGTATTTTGGTATGTTTATCTGTGGAGTCTTCATGCCTTAGTTTTTAAAAAAATTGGAAAATCTGTTACTTGTTATAGTTTATCTGACAGCTATTTTGGTTTTATTTTATTCATAATTTTAAATTTCCCTGATAATCTACATCTCTTAAAAAATAATATATTTGGCAGTAGACCTTGTTTTCTAAGTACTAATGTAACAGATAAAGGGCTTTTCAGAAAACATGTACCAATGTTATAATTAGGAAGTATTCTGATGAGTGTCACAGTAATGTACATGTGTCAAAAACGTACAACTATAAGATAATACGTGTTTTAGTTAACATTTTGTTTATAGCTACATGTAAGCAGAGACAGTGAATGTTTTTTTTATGTTTTTTTATGTTTGCTTAGGGCCCCCAGAAGGCCAGGATTGGCTCTGAGAGTAGGGGTTATTTATTGACCCAGTCTGAATGCATACACGCACACTTCGGGAAAGATAAAACAAATGCATGGAAGTGATTGAAGAGATTTAGGGCTCTATCTTACACCCGGCGCAATGTGCGACACAAGTTTCTTTTGCTAGTTTCCACTATGCGCAATGATCATTTTCATGTTTAGCACCACGTTGTTTAAATAGCAAATGCATTTGCGCCCCCTTTTGCGCCCATGGGCGTTTTGGTCTGAAAACGAAGTGTGTTCAGGCGCATTGCTGGCGCATTGCTATTTTGAGGCAACTAAAATAGACTACGCCATTGACCAAAAAAAACCTGCTCTAAAGTCAATGGCGCAATCGTGTTTTTTGTTATTTAAAGAGCGCATTAGTAATATGCGCCTACAAACGGGATGACAACGCGGGTTTGCTTATCACATACATGAATGCACAGCAGCACAAAAGCGCTTTTAAATATGAAAGATTAAAGGATTGAATGTAAAAGATTATTTGGACACAAATGAGGACTAATTATGAGACGTTAGAAGGCGCAAAGAGCAGCTTCACCTGCAGCCTGGTAAGTAAATAAATGCTTTGCTTTAAAGAAATGCATCTGTTTTAAAATGTTTTTTTTTTTAAATGCTACCTCACGGATTTATTGTCAAAATTGCGTCTGTAAAAATGCTGAGTGGCTAGTAACTTTGGAAAACAACTAGACACATGTCAAGGCCTGCTTATAACTTATGTTTTATACATGACTCCAAATCGTAGATTAATTTCATTTGGATAATCCGATCTCAATGTTTCAGAGGTTATTAAGATATGTGTGAGGGAGAGAGGAAAGCTGAGAAATATTTAAAAAGATTAGTCACTAATAACAATTATATTCTGCTTGTTTGTTGCCATATGATGAGAAGCAGAAGCATATGCCATTAAAATGTTTTTATTTATGAAAATAAATCACAAAATTTAAAACTTCACTATGTCTGTGTGAACTTTTTCAATAACGCAAAGGAAAAAACTTTTGTTTTTAGTACAAATGTTGTTGTTTACATCAAGACTGAATGAGAGACACACATCTAGAGACATGAACACCAACTGCAAGGGTTAATCCATAGGAAGACCTCAAACTTTTTATGACCTCAGAGCCTTGTCTTGAAATGTAAACTTTATTTCAGACATCATTATCACTGGCTTATGCTCAATGAACTTTATTTATCCGTTAGGAACTTCATTTGTTTTAGGTTCAGTTAAAACTTACATTGATTTATGTAAAGTCCAACTCTATTGAAAACGTTCACAAATGTCCACCCCTTCTCTTTCCAGCAAATTAAGATTTTTTTTTTAAATGTATGCTGGCACTTATAGGACTCAACATGTTAATGGTTTATAAAGGATATACCTGAACTCTACATCCAGCCTAACAGTAAAGAGAAACTTTAAAGGGGGAATTATGAGAGAAAGCTGCAGTCATCTGTCTTCTCTGCGATGATATTAGACGAACACTCGTGGCCAAAACAGCCACAGCTGATTTTGTTGATAATTGTTTGCTTAGACATACATGCATTTATGTTTCCTTAATATCACAACAACATCTAACTGTATGATTTTAAAAACAGGAGAACAACACTTCAGGCCACAGCTGCTGCTGTTTGTACAACATCTGCTAAATATAACACTTCCTTTAGTTTCCACATGTTTCCCTAAAGTCGAGGAAATACACAAGAGGTGGGTAGTTAATATACAACAAGACGATGTAAACATTTACCAAGAGTGTGTAGCCAACATTTCTAAACTACTGATCTCCAACTCTTTCATTGGTACAACTAAATGAATGTAATGTCATACACAGCAGTGGCGTAGCGTCTAGGTATGCATGTGCATATGGGTCCGACCCCCTTCCATAAAGATTATGATGTGATATACATGATTTTTACTCTTAACGTCTTTATGCAGATTGTGTATGAGCATGATCTGTTAAAAGTGATTTAGTGTTTGTGTGTGTATTTGCTCAGACTGCGTGCCATGTGTTGGTGAATCCCTCGTGCTCTCTGTAATAAATGCCTCTTTGTTACACTTGTTGTTTGGAGTCTGTTATATTCCCTGTGTAATTTTTCATCTTACTTTAACTTGACAGTACAACATAAATCTTATCTGAAACCATGCATTCTGAACAAATACTATTGGTCAACTTTGATCTGTCCAATTGAAAGCAAACATGTTTGCTGTTGTCTGACCTGTTCAGAAGATAAAGTCATCTCTGTGTCAATCTTTAATCTCTTCAGATGTTGAAAAGCCCTGCTGATATTAACTCACACTCTTTAACTGCTCAAGTTTATGTTGATTTTTAACAAGAATCAGAATAAGGGCTTGTTTGATGTTTGCATGATATGTCCTTCTTTAGATGTGTCCTTAACTTTAAAGATTAAACCATCTAGGTGGTGACAAGTTTAAACTTTAAGAAACAAAAGTTCAAACGCTCCATCATCCATCCACAGCACATCCACACGTCTAGTTTCAGATGTAATTTAATCACTGATTTCTCTTTATGTTTAACTGATCAGACCTACAGATTGCATCTTTTAAGCACGTTTATCTCAAGCTCTTTTCTGCTGTATGAGCAAATGAGCAATGACAAATTAGTTCACACATTCATTGTTTTCAAAGATGCGCAGATGAAGTATTTATACTGGTCACAAAAATATGTAAGAAATAATTGACTAATTGAAGTCTCAATGTACCGAATGCATAAACTACTCTTTCAATGTTCTTAAATGATAGAACAGATTTTACTTTTGCTAAGAGACGAAGCTGAAAAAAGCCACTGCATTTATCTGTCTATCAAACTTTAAGCCATCATCAGGTTTTTTACCCAAGGTTTTACAGAAAAAGATAACTAGTCTAAGGTTATTTTAGATGAGCTAAGAGAATCAGACCCACAAAACACTTTAACTGCAGTTTTACTCTCATTAAAATGAAGGAAATGTAAAACTAACCATGCGTTCACATCAGACAAACACCCTTGAGTGTTTCCATCCATAAGTATTATATGTTTTAGGAGTAAATAGACTTTAGTCTATACATAGCAATGAAATTACACCCCATGCTTCCTAAACATACACCCCAGTGGAAGCATATACAATGGAAAAAGGATGGGTGCTAAAATAGATCCCTGGTGAACACTTCAAGTTACTTCAATGTAAACATTTCTTTGATCAGTAGGCCTACTGTATATGTGTTTCGTGAGATTAAACCTATGATTGTGCGTTCCTTACACAATGCTATGTTGAGCCAGATTTGTTGTATTTTAAATATTTGCTGATGTTAAATGTGTGCAGAATTTAAATATACTTATCTAATTCCGTGTGACACCCATGAAACATGAAATTAATCATATTGTTATTATTTATTACTAGTGGTCAACTGATATGGGTTTTTATGGCCTATGCCGATGTTAAGAAAGCAATGTGGCCGATAGAAGGCCAATATTTAAGATATATCATTATAGTAACTGAAAAACATAAAACAAATGGTGAAACTAAATAAATTCATATCTATGCAATATTCATTTAATTTACAAAACTTGTTATATAGTAAATATTGTAATGAGGTTAAATAATTACTGCTTATAGATTGAGATAACATATATAATTAATGACAAAAACAATATTTCAGTCCTTAATATTAACAAATAAATTGCATAAAGTTACTTTACTCAATAAGAGGTTGTTTCACTTTGTTAAAGTTGAAGTTGAAAATATATTATTACATCAAAAAAGATTTGTGTGTGTTCTTCTGTTTTGTCTTTGTAAAAACAATACAAAAACATGATAAATGCACAGCCTAGATCGGAGAATCTACCGGCCAAACTGAAAGATTTATCACCCTTGGCAATATATCGGTCAACCATTATTTATTACTTAAAATTCTAATACATCACTTCTGATCCTAATCCCATGTAAATTTGCCATTAATATTACAGACGTCCTGTGGTAAAGTTGCATTACTCCTGCATCTACCACTGTAATAGTAATTATGTCCAAATAAAGCTTAACATGATAATGAGAAATACAGCCTTACCGCACAATGGTTTCTTTCTTATCTCACATCCTAGTAAGACAGAGAAGACAAATATCAAATATTACATCACAAAAAGCCAAAGACTATGAGGCTTTAAGAGTAACTAAATATTAAACCTTGTGTTTCATAAACGCTGCTCTTCGTGTAACCCTCTGTAGATACACCGGGTGGGGTGGGAAGATTATAGCCAAGTACAAGATACGTGGTTTCAGGATCAACAGAAAAATTTTCAACAGTCAAACTGAAATGTACCTACAAAAAAAAACTCATTAGGAAACAAGGAGATATACAACTGTCTCAACACTGATGATAAACTAAAGGAAATGAAAGTAGTATTCTCATCTGCTTAAATTTTTTTAATATAATTCATAAATATTATATAAACCTCCCACTGAAATCTTTACCTGAAATCTTTGAAATATATTTTGAGAATGAATGGCTTAGCTTGCTTATGGGCCATTAACGGTACATGACAACACTTTCAACCAAAAATTGAAACGTTGATATATTTGTTTACACAACAACAAACGCGTTTCGGGGTCCTGATATGCAAACTTTTGAAAACAGGTTTCAAAGTGCAAGTTTTGTGAAATTTACATAGTTTTAGATTTATACTGAGTTTATTTATATCCTCTCTCGCTACTTTTGCTTGCGCAAACACACTGGCAGTTGTAGGGGGAGACTTATTATTTTGCATGTAATCTCAAATGTCATTTTGTACCCCAAAAAATCGGTACTTTATCAACGCTTCTCACTCCTATCCAGTAGGTGGTGATCAATTTGTTTAAAAATAAAGCTACATTAAAGCTTGTTGACATTGCCAACACAGAATAATATAAAATCACTTAAGTGACTATCAAATCTGTTTAACAGATTATTTTACAGAATTACAAGTGGGGGCTTGTATTGTGAGCATATGAGATGACATGTGTGCGCAAGGGTTTAAAACAAGCTTGCAAAATGGCTGGGTTATTGTTGACCCATAATGGGTAAATATTGGACAGAACACATGCTGGATTAAAAATGACCCAATGTTAGGTTTAAACAACCCAGCACTGGGTCAATTTTAACCCAGCTGTGTGTTCTGTCCAATGAGTACGGGTCAAAAATAACCCAGCTATTTTTAGAGTGCATGCTTTCGTTTTTACACGCACAGATCTGTTATGCTGTCGCAATATTTTTTTTATCGTATTGTACGTTTTTTTATTGCCATAAAATTGCCGCCATACGCTTCTCCAACAAAGCTTACAAAATGTTGAGGCTTCATCATAGTACAGGGTCACTTGTACATCAAGTCAAGTCGGCTTTGAAATTTTAACCATGAACAGCTAAAGTACACATTGAAACCAAACAACGTTCCTTCAGGACATACAACAACACAGAACACAGTCAAATTTCGCTGACGCCATCAGCATCTGCTTTATTTACATTGCATCAAAAAAATTTCTTTTTATTCATTGTTTTTGCAGCATTGATCATAACAACAAATAAAGTTTACTGTTGACAAATGAAGGACTGTTGTATTTGTGGTGACACAAATATGAGTCATGGGCAACTAATGCACTCAACCAGGTGAGATGTAGGGGTAATTGGTTGGTCTATTTAATCTTATAATCTATATAATCTTTTACACCGAGCTCTTACCCACTTGGACAGCAAAGACACTTATGTGAGACTGCTTTTTATGGATTTCAGTTCAGCTTTTAATACAATCATTCCACAGACATTGATACACAAACTGGAAACACTGAGTTATTCACTGTGCAACTGGGTATTGGACTTTTTAACAAATAGGACACAGTCTGTAAAAATCCATATTACATCCTCCATTGTTCTCAACACCGGCTCACCGCAGGGCTGTGTTTTGAGCCCAATGTTGTACACAATGCTGACATATGATTGCTCTGCTAGACATCCGAGTAACCATGTTGTCAAGTTCGCAGACGATACAGTTGTGATGGGACTCATTTCTCAGAATGACGAGTCAGCCTACAGATCAGAGGTGGAACAAATGGTGGCCTGGTGCAAGGATAACAATCTTTGCATTAATGTGAGAAAAACCGAAGAAATTATTGTGGATTTCAGGAAAATCAATAGGGGTCACCCCCCTCCCATCTGTATTGGGGGGTTAAGGTGGAAATTGTCTCAAGCTACAAATATCTAGGAGTACACATAACCGATGATCTTAAGGGAAACTCAACTGCAGCAGCCTGGTAAAAAAGGCTCATCAAAGACTGTATTTTCTGAGGAAGCTTAAAAAGGCTGGCCTGGGAACTGCAGTTCTTACATCTTTTTATAAGTGTGTGGTGGAGAGTACCTTAACATCTTGTATTACAGTGTGGTATGGAAACTGCTCTGTAACAGATAGGAAGGCCCTACAGCGTGTGGTTAAGACGGCAGAGAAAGTCATCGGTCGCAGTCTGCCTGAAATTGGAGACATATACACCAATGCATGTACAACCCCAAATCAGAAAAAGTTGGGACACTGTAAAAATGGTGAGTAAAAAAGGAATGGAATAATTTACAAATCTCATAAACTTATATTTTATTCACAATAGAATATAAATAACACATCAAATGTAGAAAGTGAGACATTTTGAAATGTCATGCCAAATATTGTCTCATTTGGATTTCATGAGAGCTACACATTCCAAAAAAAGTTGGGACAGGTAGCAATAAGAGGCCAGAAAATTTAAATGTACAAATAAAGGAACAGCTGGAAGAGGACCAATGTTTAGGAATGGACATTTTGTCCTATTCTTGTCTAAAACAGGCTTCTAGTTGCTCAACTGTCTTAGGTCTTCTTTGTCACATCTTCCTCTTTATGATGCTCTGAATGTTTTCTGTGGGTGAAAGATCTGGACTGCAGGCTGGCCATTTCAGTACTCAGATCCTTCTTCTACGCAGTCTTGACGTCGTAATTGATGCAGTATGTGGTCTGGCATTGTCATGTTGGAAAATGCAAGGTCTTCCCTGAAAGAGACGAGGTCTGAATGAGGGCATATGTTGCTCTAAAACTTGGATAAACCTTTCAGCATTGATGGTGCCTTTCCAGATGTGTAAGCTGCCCATGCCACGCACTCATGCAACCCCAAACCATCAGAGATGCAGGTTTCTGAAATGAGCCCTAATAACAGCTTGGGTTGTCATTGTCCTCTTTAGTCCGGATGAAATGGCGTCCCAGTTTTCCAAAAAGACCTTCAAATTTTGATTCGTCTGACAACAGAACAGTTTTCCACTTTGCCAAAGTCCATTTTAAATGAGCCTTGGCCCAGAGAAAACGCCTGCGCTTCTGGGTCATGTTTAGATATGGCTTCTTGTTTGACCTATAGAGTTTTAGCTGGCAACAGCGAATGACACGGTGGATTGTGTTCACCGACAGTGTTTTCTGGAAGTATTCCAGAGCCCATGTTATGATTTCCATTACAGTAGCATTCCTGTATGTGATGCAGTGCCGTCTAAGAGCCCGAAGATCACGGGCATCCAGTATGGTTTTCCAGCCTTGACCCTTACGCACAGAGATTTTACCAGATTCTCTGAATCTTTGAATGATATTATGCACTGTAGATGATGATAACTTCAATCTCTTTGCAATTTTCCTCTGAGAAACTCAGAAAACTCTTTTCCACCGCAGCATTGGGGGGAATTGGTGATTCTCTGCTCATCTTGACTTCTGACAGACACTGCCACTCTGAGAGGCTTTTTTATACCCAATCATGTTGCCAATTGACCTAATAAGTTGCAAATTAGTACTTAAGCTTTTCCTTATGTTTACATTTAAATTTTCTGGCCTCTTATTGCTACCTGTCCCAACTTTTGTTGGAATGTGTAGCTCTCATGAAATCCAAAATGAGCCAATATTTGGCATGACATTTCAAAATATCCCACTTTCAACATTTGATATGTTATTTATATTCTATTGTAAAAAATATATAAGTTTATGAGATTAGTAAATTATTCCATTCTTTTTTTACTCACAATTTCTACAGTGTCCCAACTTTTTCTGATTTGGGGTTGTAAGATTAGGGCTGTTAGCATCATGAAAGACTTCTCCCACCCTGCTAATGGACTGTTTGACCCTCTTCCTTCGGGACAGAGGTTGCGTAGCATCAGAACCAGAACATCTAGATTAAAAAACAGCTTCTATCCAGAAGCTGTGAGACTTTTTAACACTGCCAATGCTTGAACTGACAAACTGAACTTGCTGTCCTAATAATATTGTATTTATATTTATTGTATTTATTGTTGTGAAGTAGTTATTTTATTGTGAATGGTTTTAACCAGACCTCAGAATAATTTCGTTCCAGTTCATGTACATGTTTTGGAATGACAATAAAAAATCCTAATCCTAATCCTACATTATAGCAATGACGCTGATAGTGACGATTCTCTCAGACCAATCAGTGATTTACAGTGTTTTCGTGTCACGTTTCCTATCAGCTCGGGTCGCTTGGAACCCCAACCGAGGTGGTACAAAAAAAGTATCGGGTACTACGTACTGGAAAAGCTCCCAAAAGTAAGCTGACCCGACCCAAACCAAACCGTGGGGTACTATGCAATGGAAAAGTGCCATAAAGGCAGTCACAAGCCGGCTGTGAGGTGAACCACAATGGCACGTCTTGGACAACTGACAGCTATAAATGAAAGTGAATATTGCACACTGAACACGTACACATTGACACATTGATTTGGGACAATCATAATGTAATGTTAAGGTATGTGAGTACCGCTCTGTGACACACCAGGATTTTGAGCAGCGTTCAGAGTAGAGGTCTTCACGGGTCCACTTAGATCCGAAAACCCGAGGTCCGTTTCACATGTGCCTAGGACACGGGTCTGGTACAATAATAGTGGAATCGGGTCTCGGGTAATTTAAAATTAATTTGTTTTTGCCAAACGGACCCGAGAAGACCCGAACTCTTTTGCGAATGTGCGTCAATGTCCTTTTTCAAACCTCTCAAACGTTTGCCAGGAGCGCTTGCGACATTGTGTGGCTGGCGGTAGGTTAATATCCAGTAGGCAGTATCCACGCGTGTAACCACAGTAGCAGCGCGACTGTCAAAGAAGAAGAAGCTTGGCAATAGGGGTGTGCAAAAAAATCGATTCACATTTGAATCACGATTCAAGCTTTGCCGATTCCGAATCGATTCATAGATTCCCAAAAATCGATTCATAATTTTTTTATGCCGTGTTACTATTGTCCTGAAATGAGTTTATCTCAGTTTTCCTATAGATGGCGCTGCGTCATATTCACTCTGACGCCTGCACACTCTTGTCACAGTGTTTCCCACACATTGACTTTACTTATGGGTGCGCTGCCCAGTTATATTAACAAGTGCCCAAGTATATCTGGTATCAAATTTTGTCTTTTTTGTTTTTCTGTGATGATGACACTCTTTAATAATGACATTTTGTGTGCGACATGATGAATTTGGTATGCGTTCACGTGCTCTCTGTTTCTCAAAGAATTGGGATGCGACGCGAACAAGCTCATGTCACATTGTATCCTTCATGTTTCTGAACTTGAGCAGAGTTTTACCATTAGAAGACTTCACGGAGCACCCGCGGACTGTATGGTTCCGGGTTTGTATTTGAAATGGTCAGTAGGGTCCAGGTCAGTCATAGTTAAATTACTTTGGGTCCCAAGTCTGCTAATATTGTGAGTAAAACCCGAGTCGATCGGAGAATGTCCGTGAGCGCTACCGCGCTAAAGCTCGCGTGCAGTTTCAGCGTGCCGAAGGTCTCTATGGCGATAACTGGCTCTTTTCTAACATTATTAATAAACCATATCTTTTCTAAAATCTATTGCACTGAACGAGCAAAGCTCAAGCTGACTCAAGATTTACAAAACGCAAAGCTGTAATGTAAAGTCACTGGGACAGCAAGCAGACTTTTGAATCTGAAATAATGAGTGGATTTAGCTTTTTTTATCCACAAGAGAGAAATAGAAAGAGAGGCACACTTTTCCCGCTTCTGCTCTATCTAATAGAAATAATAACCATTATAACACCAGTCACATTTATAATCTATAGACCTGCACTGTCTATCATTTATATACTATATTATTGTAATAGAGTTTGATAAAAGGGATCATCTAATTGCTTCATAACGGTTTTTATTTTTGCATAAAGACATAAAGTAATATCAAACTACATTTAATTTGTTGTGTTTCTTTTCTTTAAAATTGTATATCTTCTACAATCAGTCACATAGGAAAAAGTAAACCAGGGCTATATCCACACGAAGCCGGTGCATTCCCTATCTAATAATTTTTTTCCCTTGCTCTAAAAAAAATATCCGTAAACACGAAACCACTGAAACCGACTGAAAGCGGTGTAGTATATATGCCGGACCAGTATGGGGCGCTGTAATTCTGCCACAGATATACACTATACACGGAGAAGAAGACTTTGAGCATGCGCATAGCCAACGTATGGTGTTGTCCATTATCACTTGTTGGTCACCACAATTGCATAGAAGCAATTAGATTTTGCTGTAATAAAGCTAGTAGGCTTTAGTAGCTTCTGTAGCACGAACACAATCACGTAATCCGCCGTTATTGTTGTTGCTGTTACGTGTGACGCTTCCGACACGTGATGTGATGACGTTTTCGCTTCACAAAATATAAGGATTGGCTGTACAGACGAAACCGCAAGGGTGTCGGTTTCAGATTTATCCACTTTAGGACCCGGTTTCAAAAAATAGCGGATTCAGTCTCCCAAAACGTCGGATCCGTGTGATGAAACGCCAATACGATAACAAATTTATACGTATACAGTGATACGCGTCTCCTTGTGGACAGCCCCTAGGTTTACATACTGTGAATCGTTTTTTAAAATCGAGAATCGTTTTTGAATCGAAAATCGATTTTTGAATCGAATCTTGAGCCTAAAAATCTGAATCGAATCAAATTGTGAAATTTTGTGAATCGTGCACCCCTACTTGGCAAGTTAACCCCATAGACAGTAAAAGAAATGGACACAGCGACCCCATTGGATTCAACAGAGACAAGTGAAGTCAATTTGAAGCCTGCATTTCCTGGGGGTCGAGCATACTGCGCAGACTCACACTGAGCTTAATGACGTAGATGTGACGTGAGAGACCTGTCTGACAATTTTAAGTCTTCTAATAGCCGTCCCACGAGAAATCTGAATCACTCACAGAATATTGCAGAGATGGCGAGCGTGAACAGGAACACATTTGGGTAAGTATTCTGATTAATAATCTCCCTTGACTTTATGCCTCCACGTCTACCCGATTGCCTCATAGACAGTTAAAGATTGCCTACGAGCTTCTCTCCCAGTCCATACGGTAATTTCTCTAATGTGTGACAGAGAGTCGCAGGTTATGATGCAATCGTTAGCCTATTTTACAAAAAACTGCTTCTACTGGGCCATAACGTAAGATACATGGTAATGGAACCTTTTATACATTTTCGTGTTTCTTTAATGGACAAATGGAGTCTTTACACGCCTCAGATAAAAGTTATTCGCTGTCAAAGTGACGCCAAAATGAATGGGAGTCAATGGGATGCTAACAGCAGGTGGGGGTTCGCTAAGCAATGGCGGCGCCCGGGGAAGCTTCAATAAAATATGAAACCCTGCCCCCCTGGTTAACCCACAAACAAAGAAGAAACAGCATCTTGTTGTGTATGATTTGAGAAGACCAGCAATGATGGAAGTAAATAAACAGCGACTTTTGATGCAGTTTGAGTTAAATCACTCCACAACTTGGCCATTCTTTGTTTTCACCGTCGCAAACGGAAATACCTATTTACCTTTGCCTGGCTATTGTTTGTTTGTTTGTTTGTTTGTTTGTTGCCTGCCTGCCTGCCTTAATATTAGCCTGGACTTTTACTCTGTTTTTTATTTTCTCTGATGTATTGTCTGCCTGGATAACTACCCGTGTGTGTTTATGTTGTGTGCTTTTAATAAAACTGCATATGGATCAAACCTTGCCTCACCCCATGTTACAACATGTGTAAGTTATATTATGGCAACTGAACTGCAGCGGTTCTGCAGTATATAGCGTTATCCCATAATGTCTTGTTAGCTTAGTGCAGGGATTCCCAAAGTGTGGTGCGCGCCTGGCACCAGGGGGTGCGTGAGAGGAAAAATGTAATGTAAGAATGTTTCTTTAAGTGGGATTTTTTTAATAAAAAAATTAACAGTAAACATTTCCTTTGTAATCGCTTTTATTTTAAATAAAAAACTATAATTAAGTAGTTTTTGATAGAAACGTAGAAGACAGCTGCTGTCTTTTTCTACGCACTGCTCTTCTGTTATGCACTTCAGCCGTTATATGTGTGCCAACTCGTTTCATTCATTCCATATAGATTATAAATATGCTTAACTGTCTGAAATCAGGGAAACTGTAAAGTGTTGGACGTCTTATAATAAAGTTGTTAGTCACGAAGGAGGAGAGGGACCAAGAGAGAGAGACTTTTTTATGGCAAAAATAGAAATAATGAAATATGACGAGACATGGGCACGTCTATTGCACAGGATACGCGAGCAATGTGTTTTCATGCATTGTAAAGAGACCGCCAATGAATTATATAATAAAATACTTACAAAGACACTGTAGAGAGCTGTAACAGACGGCTGCATAGATGCAAGACACATACACAGCTCAGTCACCGAACATCCATTTATTTCTTATTCACTTACTTTCGATACATCACACTCTATAGATCTTACTGAACTGGTGTGCCCTCTAGTGTCATGGAGGTTCCACTACATCCCCTCCTTTTAGTCTAAACACCTCTTTTTATTAATCTGCATACTTATATACATATAGTTGCATTATTTTTTTTTTCAACAATTTCACACATATAACATTGAACTTTCTTTTCCTAAGCTGGAAGCCAGGGTAGACTGCCTGGAAATTCCTGACACCGCTGAAGGGATTATTCTGCCTTTTTCTTGACAGCAGGTCTTTCCTATTCTAATTTTTAATTATAAGTCCAGTCTTTCTGGTGGACGGGAAATCCTACCCGACCTTGTAACTGTTCCCTGGACATCTTGATGAGTTGGTCCTAGAAGAACTGTAAGATGAGCTCTGTTTCTTCTTAAAGTTCCCATCTCAGTTTCTACCTAATATGATCTGGGTGTTGATGCTTCACCCTGAAGCGTTCCGGTTGTCTTTGAAGTCCTGATCCAGACTTTCTGTCCAGGTATGATGACTGGTAGATCTTTCGCTCTGTGTCTAGACTTGAATGTTTCCTGTTGTTTCTCTTTTAACATCCTGTCTTTTCTTCTGAACACTTTCAGATCTGGCCATTTTGGTGTGAGAGATTTAGACTTAGATTTGGAACTGGGACCGTTGACCTTATTCTCCTCCCCATCAGAAGTTCAGCTGGCGAGATTCCATGAGCTAATGGAGTCGATCTGTAGGCCAAAAGAGCTCTCTGAGGGTCTTGGTTCTTTTTCAGCAGCTGTTTCACAGTTCGCACCGCCCTCTCAGCCTCACCATTACTTTGAGGGTAACGTGGACTACTTGTGACATGTTCAAAATCGTAGTCTTGAGCAAACTCTGCAAACTCACA
This sequence comes from Paramisgurnus dabryanus, assembly GCF_030506205.2. NCBI lineage: Eukaryota > Metazoa > Chordata > Actinopteri > Cypriniformes > Cobitidae > Paramisgurnus > Paramisgurnus dabryanus. The sequence goes on from NC_133347.1 coordinate 30,248,255, forward strand.
TGATGCAAACTGTGGACCATTATCCGCCACCAGTGTTTCAGGAATTCCAAACCGGGCAAAAGTGACTTTCAGCCTTTCCACTGTTGTCGCTGTTATGAGTTTTGGTAAGTTTGCAACCTCAATGTATCTCGAGAAGTAATCAATCACGACCAGATAATGGCCGCCTTCCCATTGAAAGATATCTGCAGCCACTCGTTGCCAGGGTCTCGCTGGTAGCGGTGTCGGCATCAACTGCTCTGTTTTTTGCTGCGAATGCTGACATCAGATGTCACATCTCTCCACCAACTCCCTGACGTCTCTTATTACACCAGGCCACCATGTAGATCGCTGTGATCTTGCAATGCATTTCGTCATTCCTTGGTGACCTTGATGAATTCTCTCTAGCATCTCAGCCTGCATGGGTTTCGGAATCACAAGCTGTTCACCTTTTAGTAGAATCCCATCTGCGACATAGATATCCGCTCTATGAGACCAATATGAGATGCTCCGACACTGACTTCTGATGTGCTGGCCAACCTTTTAATGTATACCGTCTCAACTGTTGGCATATTAGATCTTCGTCCTGTTTTTTCTGAATCTGTTTCAGTTTTGTTTTTGTCGTAGGGATTTGTTTGAACTATGAGATCCACAAAAACATTGCACTCATCCTCCAATGTGTCGCTTTCTGTTGATTTTTCCGGCCCAGCTGATGCTCGTGACAACGTGTCTGCAGCGACCAGTTATTTTCCAGGGACATGCATGATGTTGTACCTGAATTTGAGCAGCCTCAGTCTGAACCGCAGAATTCTTGGAGGTAAGTCATCAATTGGTCTGTTTCCTAACAGAGATATTAGAGGTTTGTGGTCAGTCTCTATCATAAATTCCAATCCCAGCAGGTATGCACTCAGCCGCTCACATGCCCATGTTACCGCCAGAGCCTCTTTTTCAATTTGTGCATATCGTGTCTCTGTGGTTGTCAGACTTTGAGAGATATACACAACAGGCCTCCACTCACCGCTTTTCTGTTTCTGCATGAGCATCCCACCAAGAACGTACGATGAAGCATCGGCTGAAACCACAGTCTCGTTGTTCGGACTATACTGTGCCAGTATAGCTGGTGAGCTGAGTTCTGTCTTTACCTTCGCAAATGCTTCTTTCTGCTGCGCATCCCATATCCAGGTGCTGTCATTCTTTAACAGGTCTCTCAGTGGTTTTGTGAGAGTCGGCAGATGAGGTGAAAACTTCCCGACATAATTAACCATTCCAATGAAACGTCTGACTCCTTCCATATTCTGGGGCTCAGGCATGTTGACAATGGCTTTAATCTTGTCCTGGTCTGCCTAGATCCCTTGGGCGCTAACAGTATGTCCTAGAAACTTTACTCTATCATCTGCGAACACACTTGTTGTTCAGCGTCAGTCCTGCTTTTTCAAACTTTCTCAGCAACTCACACAGTCTCTTATTGTGTTCGTTCTCATCTTTTCCAAACACAAGGATATCGTCTGCATGGCAAAGAGTTCCAATCGTCCCTGCGACGATCTGTGCAATCCTGAGCTGGAAATGCTCCGGAGCCGAAGATATCCCGAAAGGAAGACGCCGGAAACAATATCTCCCTAAGGGTGTAATAAATCTTGCTAACGGCTCCGAGTCTTCGTTTAAGGGTATCTGCCAGAACCCAGATGTGGCATCTAATTTTGGCAGTATGTGTCTTTCTCTGCACACATTTTTGTTCAGCCTTGTGAAATCCACGCAAATCCTGATATTGCAGTTCGGTTTTGGTACGACTACCATTCCTGCGCACCATGGGGTAGGCTCTTTGATTCGTCAAATGACTCCAATCTCTTCCATTCTGTGGAGTTCCATTTTCACTCACTCCATAAGCGGCAGTGGTACTCGTCGTGGGGCTGATAGGGCATATGGAACAGCTCCATCTGACAGTTTGATCTTGTAGCTGCCCTCCAATTTCCCAAGACCCGAGAAGACTTTAGGGAACATTGCTTTGTACTGCTCTCCAGGTTCGTGTATGTTGGCTACCTGCTGTAGTAACTGTAAACCTTGGATTGCAGGTAATCCCAATAATGGCATCACTAAATCCATTACAACGTAAATATCCTGCTGAATCTTCTTTTTGTCCTTTTGCAGACACGTGCTGAATTTACCCATCACCTTCAAAGGAGTATTTTTAGGGCCTAAGATCATCTTTTTAGAATCTTTGAGTTTCCCTTGCTTTTCAGCTGAATACATAGACGCTGGAATCGCTGTGACTGCAGCACCTGTATTGATTTTGAAGGTGATATGTTCTTTATTCACCAGGATTTCCTGTTGCCACATATTTTCTTGTTGCTAAAAAAGCAGACTCATAAGAACTGTCAACTATCGTTTCAAGTCTTGGAGCTGACCGGCAAACTGCAGCAAAATGTCCTTTTTTCCTGCATTTTCTGCATTCTGCTTCTCTGGCTGGACACATTTTCCACGAGTGCTGTGGACTTTTCCCACATCTTTTGCAGGCATCCATCTGTTTAATTTTCTGAGCTGCATCATATGTACTTTGTGTTCTTTGTGCTGTCCCCTCTGCTCTCATTGTTTTCATTCTTGTTTTAGATGTTCTCTTTGTCATGACTGCGTCAAGGTTTACTTCTTTCACATCAGACTTTTCTCGTCTAATTACTGGCTGCTGGCGCTTTATTTCTTCATTTTGTCTGACTTGGGTTATCGTTTTGTCCAATGTCAAATTTGGATCAAGTTGCAGTTTTTCTGAGAGCTTTGTGTCTCTTATGCCCACTACAATACGGTCTCTGATCATTTCCTCATGTAAATCACCTTATTTGCAGTGTTCCGCAAGTTTATACACGTCCGTGATAAAACTCTCTACTGCTTCGCCAGGCTGTTGAAATCTGCTATTGAATTTCGCTCTCTCGTAAATTACATTATGTCTGCCAACAAAGTGCTCACTTAAAGCCTTCTTGACTTCTTCATAACTCTTTTTCTGTTCCTCACTTAGGGGCAACATATTTAAAGTATCGTCACTCTTCTCCCCAATAATGTAAAGAAGCGAGTTTACCTGGTAGGCAGAGGGTTTATCTGCGAGTCCCGATGCTACGCGGAATCGCTCAAAACGGCGCATCCACTGTGGCCATGCACTGGGCTCGTCAAAATTGAAGCTTTCCGGAGGCGTCAGCGAAAATATCTGATCCATATTTTTACTGTTGACTCACGCTTAATCCCAGGCACTTGCTTCTTGTTCCGTCTTTTCAGGATTTGAAAAAAAAAACACTTCTGACACCATGTAACAGACGGCTTGATAGATGCAAGACACATACACAGCTCAGTCACCGAACATCCATTTATTTTTTATTCACTTACTTTCGATACATCACACTCTATAGATTTTACTGAACTGGTGTGCCCTCTAGTGTCATGGAGGTTACACTACAAGAACTTATTAAAAGCTTTCATTTAATTTTGTTCTAAACTTGAGCTGTTATAATGAATCTGCTATTATACACCTTTTGTGCGAACAGTAAAGGCTTTCGTGAATGATGGGTCTGCACGTTACGCACGCATTTAGAAGGAGAGCGCACTGATACACATGAGGAAACTCTCATATATCATCTATTAGCTGACGGCAGTAAGTGTACGTTTTTCTACAATGGCATCTAAATATCACAGTGGTTAAATGCATACACGGGGGCGCGCATCATCTACGCTGAGTGTAGCTGCGTCTGGTCGTAGTTTCAGATGGTGCAACACGCGTAAATATTTTTCACAATGTCAGACGTAGCTAAGCTCGACGTAGGACTTACACCCAACTTCTTAACGTCTGGCTGTTGCAACCGGCCCCTGGTTATTTGCGCATGATTAAACATGAGTCTTTAAAAACAAATCTTTGTAGGGTTTTTTTTTTTTGAAGTGGGGATTGGGGGTGCGCCAACCCGGTTGGGACATAGAAAAAACTCAAAACTTTATGCTTATTGCATTTTCCAGGATACTATGAAAAGAAAGGCTGACATTCAGAAATGAATGACAAAGAGGAGCTAGAAAGAAGTGAAGAGACAAAAGAAATCCAGCATAAAGTGAGTGAAGAGGTGAAAGAGAGCTCAGACATTTAAAGAGAGGAGAGACACTCTGTGTGTGATGTGCCCATGGTATGTTGTGTTCATTCAAATGTCATGCGTTCATTTCAAATATTTTTTACGTCAATATAAAATAGCCTAAACATTAGTCAAAACCTTTTTTATTTTTATAACTTATAATCATTAAAGGACCATAACTCATTATGTTTAACCTTGCTTATCATGGCAGTGTTTTTTACTAGTGAGATCTATGTTAAAAACAACTTGTATTAGACAAAGGTTCCTACAGTAGATATAGATGCTAGATAGCTGTAAATAAATAATTAGGTTCTAATGTTGGAAGTGATTTTAATTTTGATTTAAAATATTTTTGTCTTCTAGATATATCAAAATTCAGGTATGATGGCCCAACCCAGCCAAAACTTCCCAAAGAAGATCTTTCCAGATGGAGTCCGGCAGAGCTTCCATGCTGATTGGTATCACACACAACCATGGCTTAAATATATTCACAGACTAGAGATGCCTGCTACTGTTTTGCATGTCGATATTTTTCTCTTCCTGATGCTCCAAAAAGTGTTTTACCTCCTTAGAGGGATACAGTAGTTGGAAGAAGGCTACATTTAAAGATAATGGGGTTTCTTCTCGTGCCAAATCTGACCACCATGTAAACGCAATGGTAGAATGGGCAGAAAAGAAAAGGATGCTAGAAAAAATACCTCACTGTTGAGTGTCATGAATGAACATTACTAGCGAAAGGTAACAGAAAGTCAATAATACCTCAAAACATTGGCTAAAATTCTTGTCCTAACTGCTTCTGAAGATCTAGCACAGCGGGGTCACCAAGAGTCTCCAGACTTAGACAGAAAAGGTTACTTTTCTAGCTATGCTAGGCAAACATGTTGGGCAAACATGATCCTATTGTTAAAAAGAGACTTGAACAGAAAGCTAAAAAATCTAAGTATACAAGTAAAACTAAAAGAATGAAATACTGGTGAAAGAGGAAATCATTCATGACGTTAAAGTGAGTGTACAATTAATTTTCTGTGATTGTTGATGAAACTTCAGAAAAAAGAGCAAATGTCAATTTCAAGAGGCAGAAAAGTTTGATGCTTCTGGGTTAACTTAGAAAATAATTGCATTCTTAACCATACTTCTATAAACATCCAGGAAAAATCTTGTAGGTCAGGGATATGATGGGGCAGCTGTATTGAGTGGGGCCTAATCAGGTGTCCAAGCAAGAATAAAAGCAGTTGCTAAGCATGCATTTTATGTGTACTGCTGTGCACAACACTTCACATCTGAAAGCGGTAAAAACAGATAGCTATGAAAGATTCCATCATTACTTCCACACTTGGACAGCATTAAGAACCAGATAGCAAGGAGACTTTTTACCATGTCTTGGACACCATGATTGGGGAAACAGAAAGACGTTTTTCAAATACCAATTGCAACATTATGAAAGGCATCCAGACTTTAAATCAATCAAGAAGGAGTTTTTTGAGGGAGGAAGATATTGTCGCTTATAATTCAAGTGTTGAAGATCCTTAGTATGAGCTTCATCTGGTTGGGAGAGTCGATAGACTTAAGATATATGCAAAAGAAAGTCTTACTACTTTCTAGTTTTTATTCGTTTTTTAGCTCTGAAGATAATTAAAACTCACCTTAGGACTACAATGGCAGAGAGTAGATTGTCAAGTTTGGCTATTCTCAGCTTTAAGTTAAAACGCACCAAAGCCTTAAATGAGGTGACTTTGTTAAAAGATTTTCTGAACAACATGGTAATTGCCGCATTCAGCTACTGTAGGTTCAATTCCCTTGATTTCTTTAGATATCAATAGTAGTCTTTAATTTTAATAGTTTAATAGTATGTCTGCAATTAAAAAAAAATTTTTTTTTGGATGATTTAATAGACTGCTGGTCATAACCTTGTCACACCAAAATGTATGATTTATCCAATTCGGTGGTTTTGTTTAAAAGGACTTTTCATCCAAGATATTTGATGACTATATTTCTTATGTGTTTTTAACCTAAACAAACCAGCACTTGATACATCGAGTCTTGCTATCCATATAAAATTTGTATTGTTTTTTTAGTAAATTAAACTTGGTACACTCAAAAAATGGCTGGGTTATTTTTAACCCATAATAGGTTGGAGAACACAATGCTGGGTTAAATATTGACCAAATGATGGGTTGTTTATAACCCAACTGCTGGGTTATTTTTAACCCATAATAGGTTGGAGAACACAATGCTGGGTTAAATATTGACCAAATGCTGGGTTGTTTTTAACCCAACTGCTGGGTTATTTTGAACCCATAATAGGTTGGAGAACACAATGCTGGGTTAAATATTGACCAAATGCTGGGTTGTTTTTAACCCAACTGCTGGGTTATTTTAACCCATGATTGCATAACAACAAACCAACATTGGGTCATTTTTATCGCAGCACGTGTTCTGTCCAATTTTTACCCAAAATGGCTTGAAAATACCCAGCCACGTTAAGAGTATATAGAATTAAACTCCCTAAATTTGCATAGATATTAAGAAATGTAACAGCTTGCTTCAGTGTTGCCACCCCTCAAAAGTTCTTATGCCACCCCATAAAGTCTAACACAATATACATAGTCAAGGGTTGGTTAGTATATATATTTTTTTTTCTTAAAAAGTTAACATCACTAATTACTGACTTGGTGATGGATTTGTGATTTGACAACATGTATGTGAGATGTTTCAAATTGTCTTATTCTCTGTCTTAATAGGACAGAGAAAGGTTTGCTTTTTACACAAAACTACTGTGAAATGTTATACACACTTACCCAATTGTAAAAGCTATGGTGTAACACAATGTGTTTTATTAATAAGTATTATTATAGTTTATATCATGTACCTGCTGTATTCCAGTGAGATTATTCTCCTCTGAGGTAAATGGAGGCTGGTATTGACATTTATATTTTAATTCAAGAGGACCAAACACTTTTATCCATGTGCCAGTAAGGGATTGAATGCTGCCTGTAGTAATACAAGAAATACAGATAAACAAAAACAGTCAGTACTAACAAATGTCCATTATTTTTTTTCATTTACAGTGCATCCAAAAAGTATTTAGACCCCCCATAACTTTTCGTAATTGTGATGCATTCTGGGAATACCCGTTGGATGTCACACTGGAACATTTCAGAAAAATAAAAAAATATGTAAAAAAAAGTTTTGTCAAAATTTAGATTTTCAGTAAATAATAAGACGGAAAGAAGCAAGCAACTTCCAGCACAATCCAGACACTTATGGAAACTCCTCGTAAGTTTAAAAAAAATCCTTATCTAGTGCGGCCAAAATAGTGCGTGACCGGCGTCGAGGAAAAGACAAGATTAAACATCGGATTGGCATTTGATTCTTTGAGGGAGCACCGGTCAGCGCTGGGTATGAAAACAGACCTTGAGCAGGTTTCCTTTTTACTGCAAAGGTAAGACATAGTTACAGGGCATCTGTAATATATTATGTTATTGTTTTTGTGGTGTAATGCTAACAATAGCATTTATTTTGTGGTGTAATGCTAACGATAGCATGTAGCACAGGACCGTTTCAAATTTACTTTCTTATATGAATTATCTTTATTCAGAGCAGGAGTGCATTAAGATTGTGAGTGTCGGGAGTGTGTTTTACAGTGTCGTGTTACAAAACTTTTAGAAGTAGACTTCTGTTGAAAATAAAGTAGTAGCACTGCAACAAAATTTTAGCACTGCTAAAATATGGTCCGTCAAACAATAACCTTACAGTACTGTAACTTTTCTTACATTTGTAAACATGCTGGTGAATCTCAATGAGCTGTCTGTGGTTGCTATGGCAACTCTGGTTGTTGTGGTCATGCTCGTACGAGTGTGCCCACCGAGTACGAGCATGTGACTGGCTGCAGTTTCTATAACGGCCACTGGTGTCAGTAACGGTTAGAAATTTCTCAACTTACGGACAGCCCCTTTAAAAAAAATACATCTCTTTACAAAAAAAAGTTTTTCTTCTATTTAAAAGCTTTAATTTCGTTATTTTACTAACCCAACTAATGACTCCTCCACTTTCCGATAGATTGCACGTACTGTAGATATCTGTGTATATGTGCCATCACGCGTCTTCAGCACCGCGGGGAGCAGCCAGCACTCCAATGTGCAGCTTATTAATACCAGACAAAGTTGGTATTTCTGTCCAGAAACATTGAAATTTATACATGGTCCGTGTAACGTATAAATCCCGCGTCTTGGCCTTATTGTTTTTTTTTCTTGTTCTTGACGTTCGGTGAATTCTGGGTTTATATTTTAAACTGCCGCTTCAGTGCAGTATAGCCACAAAGCTATTTAACAATGAGCACAATCTCCCGAGACACTACAACATGCTACTAATAATTCATTAATAAGAGCTGTTTTCTTGTACACAATTTAATATTTTTAAGTTAAATGTACAGTGTTAAAACATGTAAAAAAGACAAGATTTTAACAATGTCAAGATCAAATGCCTGAGTAACAGGGTATTGTGTGTATGTGTTCGTGTGCGTGTGTTTGTGTGTGTTTCCAAAATATTTTCAAAATAAAGAAAAACAAGACAAAGCTGTGCAGTTTGTTTCTGTGTAAGTTTATGAACAAAATGATTGGAACACAATTGTGATTCTGTGATTTTAAAGGGCACCAGGTGAAATCTTGCCTAGGGCGGCAAATTGGCCAGGGCCGGCCCTGCCTAAAAATGGTAAAATATCACCATGTGAGGGGTTTTTCCAGATTGCATTAACATTTTTGTTATGTTACAGTCTGAAACTCCAATCATTTAAATATTTTTTTTTTTTATTTTCTCATAAGTATTCAGACACCTTTACTCAGTATTTAGTTGAAGCACTTTTGGCAGCAATTACAGCCTCAAGTCTTTTGAGGTTTGACACAACAACCTTTAGTAGGGGATGATAATCTGCAATACTGTGATTATGCACTTGACCAATTTATAAAAATAACGGAATCGAAAAAGTTAATTACAAATTTTACACTCTGTGTATGTTTTGATAGTCGTTCTAAATCTGATCTCTAACAAAATTCCTTAACAAAAACTCAATTATTTCCGCTTTTTGAAAAAATATAGATATGATGAAACTTTTTTCCTGTTTTGTTTGTTTGTTTTAAAGCAGAGAGTCTGTTCTTTTACTTGATATATTTGTATGTTTATATATATTTAGAAGAAACATTTCCTGGAAGGCATTTTGTGAAACTTTTGTGAAAATCACAAAAAATGCTGGCGGGCAACTTCCCAAAGAAGGTTGGCAGGGAATGAGTTAAGAATAGGTGGAAATGCAATTAATATCAATTTGTTAGGTAATTTTGGAAGAGGTTTTCATTGTTTTTGAAATGTTGCAAAAGATGCATCAGACAAGAAGATCCTCCTGATCAGGGGTGGGTAATAATTCAGTGTTTCTCAAACTTTTTCTGCCATTCCCCACTTTGGAGGTAGGGAAGGGTTCCGAGCCCCACCTGTCCCCAATTTCCCCGACAAAAGGGATCAAGTAGGTTTTAATTTTAACTGTTAAAATTTGTTTAATCCCATCATATTTAAAAAAATAACAGCATTAAACACTTTCAATAGAGAAACGCGAAAAAAAAATGTGCGAATGTGAAAAAAAACTTTGTTTAAAAGTAAACAATAATAATGCAACTGTGTTTGCATTTTGTCTCTGACAAAAGTCATCATACTTTCTTTTCGGCTGGCGTTTTGGTTGATTGGGTCGACTGTCTGTCTTGGTTTTCTCTGCTAGTACAGAATCTCCAGTTTTCATTCCTTTTCACAAACGTATCCATTGTTAACTTTTATACCCGCTACTGCCTATAACGCCTCTCCACATTAAAATTTTTGTTCCACTTCAATTCTGACATTAATTCATTCTTGTAAACTATGGTTCCGTGTGACATTTTCTTCACAGTTTGATGTTGTTTTAAGTTAGGCTTATATTTAAATGTATCATTTTGAGTGTATGGTCAACGATTAAAAGAATTAATAGAGATGGGCACAAAAATGACCAAATTTCCTCCCATTTGTCACGCCCCACTTGTAATGTTCCTATTCCCCACCAGTGGGGCCCGCCCCACACTTTGAGAAACGCTATAGCTGAAGGGGTTGCAGGCACTCCGCTTCACGTCAAGCAAAGCGGTGGTGTTACAGTGCATTTTATAACATTTACTTGTTATAAAATGCTACTTTTATTTTGAAAAACTCTAAGAACGGCCGGTTGAGTTTCCATGGATCATCACATAAAAACAGTAGGCCATTTTAAAAATACTCATTTTGACATACCACAATTTAGGACATACCAATTCTAATTTCAAATACTATTTAGAATGGCTAGTCTGCGAATTGGGATGGAGGGATAATCTTCAGGACAACGGTTGAAGGGGATGGTTATTATTACCGGTTCGTTATATCAAATGTAGCCGTGCGGTATGCGCGCTCACAATGGAAGTGACACGCTCTTTTTATCAAGCGCGTCCACGCGGAAAGTGCCTCCAATTGTAATTTGCAGGCTGATAAATAAATTTTGCCTGTGCCAGAGGCCGGACCTTCCCTCAAGCCGGAAATCCGTCCCTGGAATTGGTAGTATATGAAGCATGTGTTGTGTAATTTTAATACAGATACTCCAATACTCCAAAAAGGTTGAGAAACACTGCTCTAACACATCCTGAAGTTTGACTTCTTAGAGTTTTTCAAAATAAAAGTAGCATTTTATAACAAGTAAATGTTATAAAATGCACTGTAACACCACCGCTTTGCTTGACGTGAAGCGGAGTGCCTGCAACCCCTTCAGCTATACTTATTTACGATACAGCACTTGCCTTGAGTACCTTATTGCTTTTATAAAACAGTTACCACACATTAGTAAGGTTAAAAACATTTATGTGCAACTTTCATGAAGGTAAATCAATAAAAGCATTCCTTCCGCTAGAAAAAAGTCCCTGACCGTGAACAATAACGTTCCAATGTGTAATATGCATGAAAGCTCAAATAAAAACAACAAACCAATACGTGTTGATTTGATGAGTGATAAACAGAACCGTTGGGTGAAGCTGTCATAGCCGTGTTTTATTGTGAATAAAGCACACCTATTGACCAATCAGTATCAAAGATTGGAACAAACCGTTTTATAACACAGCTTAGAACGTGTTTTAACCAATTAGAATGAAGGACCAGAAGTGCCCGGTTTATAATACAACTTTTGTAATCTCGGTTCATGAGAAAATTAAGTGTTGATCACGAGAAAACAAGAAAACAATAGTACACAACCTCTCTCGGCTTCCCTAAAACAGCGGACTATATTGTAGATGTCACAAACCACAGAATGACAAAAGAAAACAATGGCACAGCCAAAACAAAGAAAATGAAAATGTATTATTAATAAAGTCTAAAGTTTAAAAACCCCAAAGATAGGCATTGATAACTTTAAGGAATTAAATCAAATGTAATAGACATAAGAATTACTTAAGATGACTTACCATCAATGTTAACAGACCAGTTGATAGAGAGAGAGTTTTCACATTCATTCACTTTCAAAGATAGACTGTGTAAGGGTGAAGGGTTGAATTTATGATCCCTCATAATTTCAAGAGGCACATAATCTAAAACAGCATGGAATTACATAGAATATTGTCCATATGAATAAAGCAGAAACCATTTTAAAGTTAAAAAACCTTCAGCTTCTAAAAAAACATTAAATAATAGACATAGTGCTTAATGTTTGTAGACCTTACCCCTTGATCGCTCACATACAGCAACCTGTGAAGATAAACATGTGGTTTACTAAAGCATAAATTAAATGAAAAAAAGATTTGTAATATTTCTGTCATGAGATGTGAGATACTTACTACATTACTGGTAGAATTACTCTTAGAAGTTGTCAGATGGATTAACAGAATAAAACCAACAATTGTCCTCATACTGAGATCAGAAGACGTCTGCAGAGAAATGTTCAGTTCAGTAGAAGTTTGTCTGATTTATCTGACATCTCATCTCACTTCCTGAAAAAGTGCAACTGAAGAAGCAGTACGTCCTTCGCCTACTAAGATTTTTTATTACATTTTTCACCACTTGACTGAAACTCAGGAATAATCTCCTGTATTTGACTGTACAGTGAATCTTTTAAAGATTTGTATTTATTACATTGGAGGAGAAAATCCTCTTCAGTCTCAACTTCTCCTGATGTACATACATTACACACATGCTCTTCTTTAGGTAACCAAGTCTTTTTATGTCAAACGCTTTCTATGGCCAGGTGGTGGTCACTAAGTCTGTATTTAGTTAATAAACTTCTGCTTTATATTTCTGACTATGAGAAGATATTCAGCCAGACCATAATCTCTGTTTAGTCTCAGATAGCATTGGAGACTTTGATCTTTTGTTTGTTCCAATTTTGTATGTATTAAAGGAAAACTACACTGTTTTTCAATATTTTACTATGTTCTTTCCTCAACTTAGACAAAATTATACATCCCACTCTTTTTTCAATGCATGCAGTTCATCTTTGTACAGTACAGCGCGTCGTGAATGTGTTAGCATTTAATGCTAACACATGCACGACGCGCTGTACAAAGATGACATGCGCATTGAAAAAAGACAGGGATGTATAATTTTGTCTAAATATGAAAAATATGTCCAATCGTAGCACTGGGCTCATCCACCACATAGAAAGTGGGGATGACTGACAAGTCATATGACCAATCTGTAACAATAGTCTGCTATCGACGTAATCACAAAATCCCACGTGATCTCCTTCCTCCACCCACAGTTTTTGACAATCTTTTTCAACATAGAGTCAAGAAGTCTGAATGCATAAGGTAAACTGGTCAGGGTGGATGTGCAAAGTTGAAATAATGATTTAGCTTAATCCTATGAAGTAGACGGTCCCCCGGGCTCCGTTTCATAACGTGCACTTGACCGCAAGATGCGCTAACATTACTTCTGATTTGTAAATTAGCATAATTTATAATTGAGCGCTTATGAAAAGTACCATGATTTAACCATGGGGGAGAGTATCCAGTTTTAGACTATGTTTACATTAATGCGTCCTTTAAAATGCTTTACTTTTGCTACGTTTAAGCCTTTCATTTACACTACACCACCGTTTTCGACCCTCATAAACGGATTAGTTCGCAAAAGCTGCAGACCCTGTTTTAGTTTGAGAACTCAGACGTTGTGCTGCAGTGTAAATGAACATAGACGGAGTCTTATATAAATGAACAGCTGATGTTAACGTGACAGCGCATCATTTTAAAAGTAAAAATTATTTTTATTCAGGTAAATGGAGGTTTGCAACAGAGGTTTTGCCAAAAATAGTAAACATCTACCAACCAGCTATATTAAACGCTATATCAGATTGTTTTAACATGTATCCTTGTCCTAGATAATGTCTGTTTTATATGTAAGCAATAAGGTACGAGAGGCTGTGCTGTATCGTGAATAAGTAACGGCTAAAGGGTGTTGTTAGGCACGACGCGAAGCAGAGTGACTGCAACCCCTTCAGCCGTTACTTATTCACGATACAGCACTTGCCTCAAGTACCTAATTGCTTTTATAAAACGGTTACCACACATTATTAAAGTTAAAAAATTTGGGTAAAGCGGTCTTAGCAGTGTTTTATTGTGAATAAAGCACAGCTATTGACCAATCAGAATCAAGGATTGGAACTAACCGTTTTATAATTATGTTTAAGTATTGTTGGGTTTGAATATTGTTGTAATGTTGTTTATGTTTTGTTTAAATTTAGTTAGCTTATTACGAAAGATAGACTGTAATTTTAAACGGCATATAGGGGGCGTTGTAAAGGCCAATATGAAGGGAGAATTGTAATGGGTCAGACATTATTTTCGAGTTTAATATAAGTTTTGTTTGCCACTTTAAAATTAATTTCGTTTCATATAAAGGTTGTTAGCAGAGGACCTGCACGGACCTCGCACACTTTTAAAAATGAACGTCATATTAATTTTTAATACTTTAGCCGGCCAAGCTTTTTTTTTCGGAGAACGCATGAGGGAACACACACACGCACTGAACAGCGACAGGTAAGTTAAGATTAGGGGTGCACGATTCAGAAAATTTCACGATTCGATTCGATTCCGATTTTTAGCCTCAAGATTCGATTCAAAATCGATTTTCGATTCAAAAACGATTCTCGGTTTAAAAAAACGATTCACAGTATGTAAATGTAGTTTACTTTTTCCTATGTGACTGATTGCAGTAGATATACAATTTTAAAGAAAAGAAACACAACAAATTTAATGTAGTTTGATATTACTTTGTCTTTATGCAAAAATAAAAACTGTTATGAAGCAATTAGATGACCCCTTTTATCAAACTCTATTAAATACAATAGTATATTAATGATAGACAGTGCAGGTCTATAGATTATAAATGTGACTGGTGTTATAATGGTTATTATTTCTATTAGATAGAGCAGAAGCAAAGAAAGTGCCTCTCTTTCTATTTCTCTCTTGCCGATTAAAAAAAAGCTAAATCCACTCATTATTTCAGATTCAAAAGTCTACTTGCTGTCCCAGTGACAGGGGACTTTACCTTACAGCTTTTTGTAAATCTTGAGTCCGTTTGAGCTTTGCTCGTTCAGTGCAATAGATTTTAGATAAGATATGGTTTATTAATAATAATAGAAAAGAGCCAGTTGTTGTCGCCATGGAAACCGCAGGCACGCTGAAACTGCACGCGAGCTTTAGCGCGGTAGCGCTCACGGCCATTCTCCATTCGACTCGGGTTTTACACACCCGAAGTTATTTAACTATGACTGACCCGGACCCGACTGACCATTTCAAATACAAACCCGGAACCATACGGGCCGCGGGTGCACCGTGAAGTCCTCTAATGTTAAAAATCTGCTCAAGTTCAGAAACATGAAGGATACAATGTGACACGAGCTTGTTCGCGTCGCATCCCAATTCATTGCGAAACAGAGAGCACGTGAACGGACACCGAGCTCATCATGTCTCACACAAAATGTCATTATTTAAGAGTGTCATCATCACGGAAAAATAAAAAAGTTTGCCAGATATACTTGGGCGCTTGTTAATATAACTGGGCAGCGCGCCCAAGTAAAGTCAATGTGTGGGCAACACTGTGACAAGAGTGTGCAGGCGTCAGAGTGAATACAACGCAGCGCCATCTATGAGAATACTAAGATGAACTCATTTCAGGACAACCACGGCATTAAAAAAAAAAATGTATGAATCGATTTTTGGAATGCTATGAATCGATTCAAGCTTTGCCGATTCAAATGTGAATCGATTTTTTTGCACACCCCTAGTGAAGATAAGTTATTTGGTGTTTTTCTGAAGAATACAGTCAGTTCGTTAGAAAATTTTCAAATGGACTATAAGATCATAAATATGAACTGCGAACAATGAACTATTATAAATATAACAGTGTGAAATGGTTGAAGAGGAACTCCCTACATTAAACCAATAAGCTTTTTTGTAAGCTAAAGCTATACTTCACCTCTTATTATGTTTGATTTAAGTTTGCATTTCCTGAAATTAATTTTTGCTTCAAGTTCGCTACTGTTTAGTACTGTTCACTTGAATGCTTCCTTTTTAAATCATAAAGACCTTTCAGTTTGGTGTATAACATCAACATTAACCTATTAATCATATTAATATGTTGTAGGGGGGAGCTAGAACAATAAAAGACTTTCCCAAACACATTTTTATAGGTTCAAAAATAGTGTCTGTTGTAGTTCCCGGCAAAGGATCCTGGTATGAATTTTTGTCAATATCGCACACCCCTAGGCTGCATAAATGCGCAAAGGTAAGCTTAATAAAGTATTATTATTAGTATTGAGTATTAGTAGTATTTAGTATTATTAAATGTTCTCTAAGCGAATTCATGCGTTTTAGACCATAAAACATTTTTTGTTACATACAGCAAACATCTCCTTACTATCTGCTTGCTTCCTGTCCGCTGATCAAACTGTAAAAAAACGCGATCTCTGTACACAGCCGAGCCTCCACAAACTGCAATAATAACAAACTGGCCGTACCGATGTCACACTGTGACGATTTCTAAGGGGGCGGAACCATAGATGAGGAAGATTAGTTCCGCCCGGAAATGTTCCCACCCGGACGGAAAAGCAGAGACACGCCGCGAGGCAAATTTAGCCCGATCTAACACAGGTGTGAGTAATGAACGTAGCGGCTGAGGATTGGAGGATGTGCAGACGGAGAGGGATATAACAAGGAGCTTCAAACACGAAGGAGGGAGTTCATTGTTGTTGTTTGTGGCAGCTGTGTTGCGCTGTTGGACCGTTCCGGTGTTGCAGAGTGAGGGTCTGGGCTAAATCACACTGGTAGAAACAAATTGATCTATGTACATCATTGATGTGTAGTGTTGTTGAAGAACGACTCACCGTAAGTGCTGCTGAAGGAAACCGTAGCATTGGATTTACACCCGGGCGAAGAGGATTTCATCTATTCCAAAGGAGAAGGAAACAAAGGAGAACATCATTAACCATTGTGAGTACTCGATGTTTGATACAGTGTGTCATTGTGGAGTTGCCTTGTTCAACGTGTATTGTGAGCCTTCAGTGATTAGGATAACGGCCCTACCACGGAGTAGAGTGGTGGGAGAGCAGAGAAGTGACGATCCTGGGAGGAGTGAGGGGCCACAGCAGCGACGATTATAATACTGGTCTGCACTGTACAACGCCAACCGGTCCCAGGGACAGTTCAAGGAAGTCGGAGCTGCGACCTTATTATTCACGTAGAAGTGTGAGGAGTGCTGTGGGTGAGTCTGTGCCTTTGCTGTGAGAGTACACTTTAAATTAGTGCAGTGTGATGCTGTGTTGTGTTGTCAGTAGTCCCCTACACTGAATTCGTCGTGGGAGAACGAGAGGCTGTGGAGGCCGGTGAATTAACTTACAGTATATGCTGTGTGTGACCCCTGTATTGAAGCTCCAAGTGTAGCGCTCTTTTGGTCATCCCTTGCATTTGGCCTGACTCGGTGGAACGGTGGTGAAGGGCAACGGTGTACCAGACTGCTGTGAGTAAGCAACCATTAAAAAGTGCTCTGTGTGTATGAAGAACCTTGTACTGTTGTAAAAAGGGTGGCGTAGATCAATCTCACCTGTTACGGAGCCTCTTCAAAGGTGCGCCCCTGTCCAGCTCTCTGTATTCGAAGTGGAAGAGAGGAGAGGGCAGCGTTCGGCTCGGCGTGGCAGTGCTGGATTTCCCCCTTTGCAGTACCAGAGGCCTCTGGGAAGGCTGTGCCACGACGCTTCGCCATCTCAAGGTTTGGATTATATCTATCGATTGATTGAAGTGCAGTCACCGTAAGTCCATCATCCACGAGCAGTAGTCATTGTTGTAATACCTGTTGAATGTCCAAAAGTTACTACTAAGTGAAGGAAAATCGAAGAGATGCAGCTGCTAAAACTAACTTGCCTCTGCTTTATGTGAGAAGCTACCAGAGTGACCAGTGAAAGTCCCAGTGTCTGCAATAGTAGTCCTCTGTGTTACAGCTATATGCCTACAGCAGGAGAGAGCCTGAGTTCATTACCTGTGAGATACCTACCTGTATGCTGCCACGAGTGACCCGAGTGACCAGTGTAAGCCCCAGAGATTGTAAAGTAATCCTCTGTGTTACAGCTATAAGCCTACAACAGGAGAGAGCCTGAGTTTCTTACCTGTGAGATACCTACCTGTATGTCTCCACGAGTCCCCAGAGTGACCAGTAAAAGTCAGAGTGTCTGCAAAAGTAATCCCCTGTGTTACAGCTAAAAGCCTGCAGAAGGAGAAAGCCCAAGCCAAATACCTGTGAAGTACTTACCTGTATGCCGTCACGATTATCTGGGTGAGAGAGAAAGTCCCAGTGTTTGTACAAATAATCCCCTGTGTTACAGCTAAAAGCCTGCAGAAGGAGAGAGCCTGAGTCCAATACCGGTGAAGTACTCACCTGGATGCCATCACGAGTTACCTGGGTGAGAGAGAAAGTCCCAGTGTTAGTACAAGTAATCCTCTGTGTTGCAGCTGGAAGTCTGCAGAAGGAGAGAGTTCGAGTCTTACGCCGGTGAAGTACTTACCTGTACGCCATCCCGAGTTACCTGGGAGAGAGAAAAGGCCTAAATTACTGTGGAGTATTACTCTGTGTTTATAGTTTGGAGCCCGTGGGCGAAGAGGGTGTGGATCTAGTTGCCCGAGGAAACCTACCTGTCCCAACCTTAGGCTAGGACCAAGGAGCAAAGACCACCCTACCATTGGAAAGCCACCAGGTACCTTTGTCACTGAGTTCACAAAATATTGAACCTTTCTTTTTAATCTGCCTCCAGGAGAAGAGGAGGGCGCCACGGGATCAATAGAACAAGGCGGAGGAGCCTTGCCCCATTCGTCTTCCTCCATCCCTGTCCTCAGTGGTGTCTTGGACCCCTGACACCTGGCCCCCTCTCCCCCCCCCTGGCACGGCCCACCTGGAGGGCAGAAAGAGATCCTTTGTTTTAAACCTACCCTTTTCCCATACCTTTTAAATAAATTAAATAAAGCTACATTTTAAATTCTACTTACACTTGTGTTGTCTGGTCATTGGGTTTGCTTTGGGACCTCCTTGAGGTGGAAACTAGAGGAAGGGGCGCGACTTGTTCAATCTGTGGTCCGCCCCGACCTGTGACACCTACACCAGAAACCATAACAAAGTATTCTAACCAATAAATGCCAAGAAGTATTTGGGGGTTGGGTTTGGGCGCGTTCATGAAAGCACGGAAGGGAGGGGAAGGAGTTAACTACGCTCAGTTTGTTTGAAAACACATTTCAAAAATCAACTCACAGATTCGCTTAGAACGCCTTTAAAGTAATAAGTTATTTTACACGTTTATGCGAAGCCCAGTTACATGATTGGTCATGTTTCATGCGTTTATGGTCGTGTATAGTGTGGATGAAGATTCTTTTTAAAATGCGAGGATCATTTTCATTTTAAAATGTTGTTTTAAAACGCAAATTCTCTAATGTAAACAGGGCCTTAGTCAAATAAAAACTAAATGTTCACTCTCAGTGTAGGGAATCCACCTGATATCCGAGTGAAGCGGATTAAATGCGCTCTGCAATAACGCACTCTTGATAATTGTCAATAAAAAAAAAACGTCATACAAACCTCATCAAAAAAAGTTTTATACATAAAGAATATCTCGTGGCTCGAGCACCCATGTGATAGGTGCCTATGCCGTACTGTACTGTACTGTAAACAAAGCTTAAATAAATTAAAGAAAGACATTTTGTTTATTTGATATTTTCAGTAAAAATCATGTAAAAAAAACACTGTCCCGCATTTTCACGTCACTAACAAAACATTAAATAGTTTGGTCAATAATATAATACTGCTTTAAGCCACTCCCCTCCATTTTGAACCAGAAACTTTGTTTGTGCCTTGCTCCCTCGTGGTGGCATGGTGATTAGATCAGTCCCATGGTTTTGAAGTTAATGTGATCAAAAGTTTGGAAATCAGTGTATGACATTTATGAATGTCACTACCGATCACACATTTCCAATGATTAATTAAGTTTTTTTTTTGTACTGGTCATTTAGGTTTTACTCATGTTACAATGTCAAGAACTGTGTATTGATTAACTACGTACTGATTAGTATTTTAGCAGTAGGATCAAGGTTAGCTTAAAACGTCACAACCCAAACAGTCACAACCGAAACATGTGTTGACGTTTCGGTTGTGACGTGATTGTTTCGGTAGTGACAAAATGACACTTATTTCTTTATTTTAATAAATAAACAGAAAATTTTAAGTGCACATATATTCTTTTTCTGTACAAATAATTTGTCAGTCATTCATCTGTAATGTTGTAAGTGATTTGACTGGGACTAAAAAAAGAACTAGGCCAGATTATTTAAATTAATTCATAGTAGCTTGACTTTCTGCGCTAATTTAACGGGACTTTGACTGATTGCTTTATATAATTGCATAACAGATAGCACTTATCAGTATCATTGTAAATTGACGTCATTGTTAAGTGTAGACAGGGCAGGCTCACACTAATAATGTAAATGTAAATATCTTTGGTTAATTTGTAAAGATGCATGCATAGACGGAAAGATGAAAGTAGAGCGGACAGACTGAGAAAATACAGACAAAGTTTGAGGGAGGACCCAGAGAGGTACCAAGAATACTTAAAAAAGGAAAGAGAACAAAATCAGAAACGCAGGGAAGAAGGGATGCTGAAAAGTATCAAAGAATTATTTTGACAGGGAGCAAAGAAATGTCAGAAAAGAATGGAGGAAAAGACAGGACAAACACAGGAAGATGGTTAAAAGACAGTTCTCTGTGTGTATATGTCACACCCAGGGGCTGGCTATGGTTTGGCTAGAGCCACGCCCCTTTTCAACTTCCACCTCAAAGGAGGTCCCCAAAGCCAACCCAATGACCAGACAACAACGAGGATAGGTAAGTATAAAAATAATCTTTATTTATTTAAATATTTAAAATGACATGGGGAAAGGGTAATAAAACTAAGATCTCCGGCTCTGCCCTCCAGGTAGGCTGCGGCCAAGGGAGTGACAGAAGGAGGGGGGCAACGGGGGTCCAGGGCACTTTAGACCAAGGGGGGGCAGAAATCAGGCTCCTGCCTGTCCCTTCTATCCGTGGCGCCCTCCTTTTCTTTCCTGGAGGCAGAGTTAAAAGCAGTATGAGTGTCGAAGTTATTTTCCTGTCTGCGTACCTGGATGTCTCCTCGCGGGGACTTCACTGCACGTGCTTTTACAGTTCCCTATCGTGTCGTTCACTCTTCTTTTCTCTTTCTCCACAGGCAGCGGCTGGGACACAAAGACACGGTTATCTGACTGGGATGGCTCTCACCTCTTCGCTGGCTACAGCTCCCGGTAAGTACAGGCTTCACACAGTTTGTCCTCTTAGTGCTTATTCTCTCTCTCCTTCTCCACAGGCAGCGCCTGGGACACAAAGACATGGTAATCTGACTGGGATGGCTCCCACCTCTTCTCTGGCTACAGCTCCCGGTAAGTACAGGCTGCACACAGTTTGTTCTCTTGGTGCTTACTCTCTTGCTCTTTCTCCACAGGCAGCGGCTGGGACACAAAGACACAGTTAATCTGACTTGGATGGCTCTCACCTCTTCGCTGGCTACAGCTCCTGGTAAGTACAGGTTTCACACAGTTCGTTCTCTTGGTGCTTACTCTCTTTCTCTTTCTCCACAGGCAGCGGCTGGGACACAAAGACACAGTTAATCTGACTTGGATGGCTCTCACCTCTTCGCTGGCTACAGCTCCCGGTAAGTACAGGTTTCACACAGTTCGTTCGCTTGGTGCTTACTCTCTTTCTCTTTCTCCACAGGCAGCGGCTGGGACACAAAGACACAGTTAATCTGACTTGGATGGCTCTCACCTCTTCGCTGGCTACAGCTCCCGGTAAGTACAGGTTTCACACAGTTCGTTCGCTTGGTGCTTACTCTCTTTCTCTTTCTCCACAGGCAGCGGCTGGGACACAAAGACACAGTTAATCTGACTTGGATGGCTCTCACCTCTTCGCTGGCTACAGCTCCCGGTAAGTACAGGTTTCACACAGTTCGTTCTCTTGGTGCTTACTCTCTTTCTCTTTCTCCACAGGCAGCGGCTGGGACACAAAGACACAGTTAATCTGACTTGGATGGCTCTCACCTCTTCGCTGGCTACAGCTCCCGGTAAGTACAGGTTTCACACAGTTCGTTCGCTTGGTGCTTACTCTCTTTCTCTTTCTCCACAGGCAGCGGCTGGGACACAAAGACACGGTTATCTGACTGGGATGGCTCTCACCTCTTCGCTGGCTACAGCTCCCGGTAAGTACAGGCTTCACACAGTTTGTCCTCTTAGTGCTTATTCTCTTTCTCCTTCTCCACAGGCAGCGCCTGGGACACAAAGACACGGTAATCTGACTGGGATGGCTCCCACCTCTTCGCTGGCTACAGCTCCCGGTAAGTACAGGCTGCACACAGTTTGTTCTCTTGGTGCTTACTCTCCTGCTCTTTCTCCACAGGCAGCGGCTGGGACACAAAGACACAGTTAATCTGACTTGGATGGCTCTCACCTCTTCGCTGGCTACAGCTCCCGGTAAGTACAGGTTTCACACAGTTCGTTCTCTTGGTGCTTACTCTCTTTCTCTTCCTCCACAGGCAGCGGCTGGGACACAAAGACACAGTTAATCTGACTTGGATGGCTCTCACCTCTTCGCTGGCTACAGCTCCCGGTAAGTACAGGTTTCACACAGTTCGTTCTCTTGGTGCTTACTCTCTTTCTCTTTCTCCACAGGCAGCGGCTGGGACACAAAGACAGTTAATCTGACTTGCATGGCTCTCACCTCTTCGCTGGCTACAGCTCCCGGTAAGTACAGGTTTCACACAGTTCGTTCGCTTGGTGCTTACTCTCTTTCTCTTTCTCCACAGGCAGCGGCTGGGACACAAAGACACAGTTAATCTGACTTGGATGGCTCTCACCTCTTCGCTGGCTACAGCTCCCGGTAAGTACAGGTTTCACACAGTTCGTTCGCTTGGTGCTTACTCTCTTTCTCTTTCTCCACAGGCAGCGGCTGGGACACAAAGACACAGTTAATCTGACTTGGATGGCTCTCACCTCTTCGCTAGGTGCAACGTACAGTAAGTACGGGATTAGCAATAGTGGTTCCTCTCGTGGTGCTCCTCACGTGCCAGTCGTGTACAGTGCGTTCTCCGTCTCTGTCAATCAACGGCTTAAAGGGGTTAGTATACGAATTTTCAAGGTGGCGGACTTACAACAATTGGTCTTTACGATGTGTCAGACGGGGCAGCAGTTCCTATGTGGCGCCAGGGCGAACCCTCTCGGCGAGCTCGATGGTTGCAGAGGGGCAGACGTCACACCGTCTCACCGGGTCGAGCGCTGCCCTCTCCTCGCTACCCGTTGGGTGATCGAACACTGGACAGGGGCGCCCCTTTGTAGAGACCTCGGTACGGCGGAGTACCCACACCTCTCTCTCTCTGCAACAGTAAATACGACACAGATAAAGCATCAACAATAGTGGCCCCTGATCGTACTCACACAACTGCCAATTTTCCTGTTCTTCACCGCCACTCTCCAATCCGCCCAATGTTCCGACGGGAAGTCGTTCCGGGGCACCACACCGTTACTTTAGGGCCTGAAGCACGTTCACAACATATATGTACTAGTTTCTCTAGGACCGATAGCCTCTTCGTCCTTCCTCGACGAAGTGAGTGAAGGCGGGGGTTCGTCTAACAAGACACACAGCAATGCACAGCAATCCACAGCAATACACAGCACCATGTCAAAGTGAAAGTTACTACAGCACAAGGACTCACCCACCACACTCAGGTGTACACAAAGGATGCCAGTCTTCCTCCACTTCGCTCGGATCGGATCTAGCGATGAATAATACGGCCTAGTTGATCGTTTCGTCACCGTGACTGCTTCAGTAAATGCTCCTTCGGCTCACCCACCACACTAGCTTAGGGGTAGGGCCGCCCTCCCTCTACTGGAGGTATCCGGTATAAATGCAAGTTAGTATACAATACGTTTTCAATAGAATACTGGTACTCACGGCTGATTTCAATTTCTTCGTCCCACTATTCTCTGCTTCAGTTCACACTGTAAACACACCAACCACACTAACAGGGCGACTCTTTCCCCGACCGGGTTATACTGCAACTTCCGGTAACTCACACTCTTTCCACAGGTATGTACTCACATCAACGCCGTTTTCTTCTCCTTTGTTTTGTCTCGGTGTACAACGTGTTCCGATCGTTCCTCAACCTTTAAGGTTCACGATGTCCTCACCAACATGCAACTTCAGCCTGAGAGAGAGAGAGTTAGACCGCCACCAGCGGCGCACCAGACGAGCACAACACAGCGCTTCAACACACCAAAAACTCAACCCCAAACTGTGATTTACACTGGTCTTAAGTACTGCCCTGTATAGCGTGTCCTCCAATTGCCAGCCGCTCCTCCTAACTGCACACAGCTGCGCTCGATTTGTTGATTTCTTCCCTCGCGGCACTACCGGAAGTCCGGTGTCTATCTTTCCCGGTCCGGGTAGAAACTTCCGGGCGGAACCAAACTTCCCCAATTTTTGGTTCCGCCCCTGAAAAGATTGTCACCTTGTGACATATAGTTTTTTTGAGGGATCGACTGATATGGATTTTTTTAGTGCCGATGCCGATACCGATTTTTGTTTCATCAGCCTTGGCCGATGACCGATACAGGTTGCCGATTTTCTTGAGCTGATACTTGGAGCCGATACTGCTTCTGCTCACTCAGTTTACTTATAAAAATGACAAAAAGTAACATTTATTGAACTTAAAAAACTATATTTCTGTCTGTAAATAATGCCGGAAAAACTTGGTGAACACAGCAGCCACAAATGGGCCAATGCCGATACACATAAAACTCGCAAAAATCGGCCGATATATCGGACTATCACTAGCTATTTTATATGAAAATTTATTCAACCTACCTCAAATAAAAAATTAAGTTTACTTCTAACTCAAAAAAGTCAAACTTAGCAACAAGAGAATCAGTTAAGGAGGTTTAGAGAAGTTAGAATGTGTAATGGAAAAACAGGCACACATAGGGTTCCCGCGGGGTCTTAAAAAGTCTTAAAAAGTCTAAAATTCAGAATGTTAAATTTAAGGCCTTAAAAAGTCTTAAAAACGCCCAGATTTTTATCATAGGTCTTACATTTAAAAGCGTTGTCCGCAGAAAATAAAATAGTAATGTAAAACGCTGAAGAACTAATCAGTGGCGGAGGCAGAAAGATGGGTGGGTCTCTAAAAAAGAAACCGGCGTCCGCACTTTGTCATAATCCACGCAAATCGTGCCATAAGCTATATTACAGGTATTGTTTCTGAATGTATACTGTGAGCTGGGCAAGAAACAAACCTTAAACTTAGTTTTGTGTAAGCAAAAATCTTTTCTGGGTTAATTTAACCAACTAGCCCATGGCTTATCTGAGTATTTGCCAGGTTCTGAAAGAGACCCAGAAGCGGAAAAAAAATCAACTTTATTGAAAATCAACTTAAACAGTCGGGCTGTCGAGTCACAAGCCACCAACAGCGAGTCAACTTTAGTGTTACACAGTTTTCACTTTGGAGGATATTGTTTACCTCACTGCTCAAAGCATGTTTACTCCTTTGACTTTAATAATGCTCTCTGCTGCAATGCGCTCGAACCTAACGCGCTTCCCCCTTCAGCTCTCAACAAACAGCAGCGATTGGCCGACAGAACGCAAGAAAGTACCGTAATAAACCATATATTGCCAAAAAACGCAATTGTCTTCTTTTAGGAACAATTCAAACTTTTCATAGCGCAAATGCTTCAGGAGTTACGGTTAAATGAATAGCGATAGAATCAGAGCGTTTCTTAATATGAAGGCTGTATCTTCCGGAGGTCGAATAGGAAGGCTGCCGCATACATTATCAAGCCTGGTTTATTAGTTAAGTTAACTGAGCATTACATTCGCAAGTCATAATAAGCATATTACAACAATTTACGATTAACTAATTATCTATACTTTAAAGTTAATTTTAATGTTAATATTCTGAAATAAGACCTAGAAATGCGACCTCCGGCTATAGCCTTCAGATTGAGAAACGGTCTTCGTGGATAACGTTAGCAACACATAATAAAACACAAACAGCCTTTTAATGTTCAATTTCGTTTTCTTAATGCAGATAAACATGCATAAACATTATGGGGTGGTTTCCTGGACAGAGATTAGTTTAAGCCAGGACTAGGCCTTAGTTTAAGTGATCTCTTATTAGTGGATTTTATTTGTCAAAAATACTACTTGCACATATTAGTGTGATATATAAATATTGTAAATCAATGCATTTCTTGACTATTAATTAAGAAAAATCACAGCTCTTTGCCTCTAACTCAATGTATTTCAAGGGCTCACTATGAGCTTCCAGGAACTAACTGAAGTCTCCATGAATCACGTGACGGCCGAGCTTTTTGGACTTCCATTGTCAGTCTCTTCCTAAAGGGCTATGGATAGAATTTGTTGGTGCAAACACTCGTTGTCTAATAGGGTTAAGCATAATGTATTTCCGTGTATTTTGAGTATTTGTTTTAATAGTGTGTTTATTTTATATTTTTCTATAGCTGAATCCATAAAAATAGAAAGTTTTGAGAATTTCTGAGATCATTCGAATGCTTCTAGTAATGTGTCGTGTTGGTCTTAAATTTTACTCATAATGGTCTTAAAAGGTCTTAAAAAGGTCTTAAATTTAACTTGCTGAAACCTGCAAGAACCCTGGTTTACTTCCTGATTTTTTTCAAAACAATCGCATCTTAATGACGAAAGCGCGCCCGGACTCGGATCGATAAGAAGTACAGTGTGAGTGCGTGCATCTGGGGGAGTAGGGAGGGGTGACAATCGCGCTGGGGCATGGTTTGGTTTGGTTTGGATAATGTGAGTGCGCCCTTAAGTCTTCCCACATTCATTCTTTTGTCCCAATATTCCTCACTGAGCCATTAGGGGGTTGGGTCTCCTCAGGTGTGAAATACATCAATATTCATGACCATTGACCCCCCCTGCATATTGCCTTTACACAGTAAAAAAACGTCTTACAAAAGTTAAATCAATGTATTGTTTCATGTGAATGAGTGGGTAAAATGGTTTTGACATATTTTTGTAGCAAATTCAAAAAATTTAGTTTGTGAACAAATGGTCGGACCCCAGATGGTTAATAAATAATTTAATTCGTTAAATTTTTATAACGTATTTTTTGCAGCACTCAAAGTTCTTTACGTATGAAAGGGGGATTCTTCTCAACCACAACCAATGTGCAGAATTCACCTGGATGATGTGACGGCAGCCATATTGCGCCAGAACGCCCACCACACACCAGCTTATTAGTGGAGAGGAGACCGAGTGACATAGCCAATTTGAATATATGGGGATGATTAGTAGGTCAATGGGCAAGTTTATTTAAGATAATGAGATCAGACAGGAGAAACGGTACCTCTCTTTACTTTCATACAGAGTACATAAACAGGCAATATTTGTTTTCGATTGTAATTTGTTTGTTTAAAAGTAGGCATTTCAGGCTTTTTTAGATATATGTATCATGTTTGTGAGATAAGTATTCGCAGAGTTTCAAAGATGGTACAACTGCTGCTTTTGGAGACTTTTTCTTTCAAGGTTAAAGAAAAAGAAGATGGAAAACAGACTCTCCAATGAGCCAATCCTGACGCTCTAACCCTTTCCCCGGCTGAGATACAGCGGTCATTCCCCTGATTTTCCCACGACCGTAGCTTGGATGCCTTTAGGTCGCTTATACCCGAGGGGACTTAAGGTGCCCGAGCTACAGCCGTGGAAAATATCGGGGAAAGGACCACCGTATCTCGGACGGGGAAAGGGCTAGAGACTCGTGGGTGGCTTGTTGGAAAGGCCCTCTTGGGTAGGATAAGGGACCCGAAGGGCGAACGCCCTGGACTTACGATGCCTGAGCTAAGGCCAAGGAAAAATCCGGGAAGGGTTGACCATATCTCGACCCGAGAAAGGGCTAGAGACTCGCGAGTGGGCTCGTCGGATGAAGATTTTTTTGCTTCTTTGAAACCGACAACACATTAAGCCAGCAAAGAGTTGGATGGATATCTGGCCTGAGTTTCAGACACCAGGAAGTCTCTGCTCACGTTCACTGCTATTTGCAGCCTCTCTATCAAGACTACAGGGTTCTTGCAGGTTTCAGCAAGTTAAATTTAAGACCTTTTTAAGACCATTATTAGTCAAATTTAAGACCAACACGACACATTACTTGAAGCATTCAAATGATCTCAGAAATTCTTAAAACGTTCTATTTTTATTGATTCAGTTATAGAAAAATATAAAATGAACACAGTTTTAAAATAGATAATCAAAATACATGGAAATACATTATGCTTAACTCTATTAGACCGCGAGTGTTGGCGCCGACAAATTTTACCCATAGCCCTTTAGGAAGAGACTTCTGACAATGGAAGCCCAAAAATGGCTCACAGTGAGCCATTGAAATACATTGAGTTAGAGGCAAAGAGCTGTGATTTTTCTTAATCAATAGTCAAGAAATGCATTGATTTACAATATTTATATATCACACTAATATGTGTAAGTAGTATTTTTATAAAATTCTATTTACAATGTTTTTTGACAAATAAAATTCACTAATATTAGATCAGTTAGTATGGTCAGCTGCTGGTTTGTGCCTAGTTTTACACTGTCTCATACAACTTTAAAGCTAAAATGCAAACTAACAATCTACAATGATTTTTCACATAATGTATTGACAGTAAAAAAATCTTATTTTGAAGTGTCTTAAAATGACCATTTATATTGCTGTACACTGCAGAATCCCGGGAGTTAAATTAACACTGCTCAGTGTTTCCGTCTGCCAATCGCTGCTGTTTGTGGAGAGCTGAAGGGAAAGCGTGTTAGGTTCAAGTGCATCGCAGCAGAGAGCAATATTAAAGTCTAAAATATAAAACTGTGTAACACTAAAGTTGACACGCTGTTGGTGGCTAGTGACTCGACGGCCCGACTGTTTAAGTTGATTTTCAATAAAGCAGCATTGATTTTTGTTCGCTTCTGTGTCCTCTATGTTTCAGAACCTGGCAAATGCTCAGGTAAGCCACGGGCTTATAATTACCCAGAAAAAGATTTTTGCTTATAAGTTTAAGGATTGTTTCTCGCCAAACCCACAGTAAACAGTCAGATCACAACACCTGAAATATAGCTTATGGCACGATTTGCGTGGATTATGACAAAGTGCGGAACGTTTCTTTTTAGAGACCCACCTTTATACACTTTCTGCCTCCGCCATTAAGTTAGTTCTTCAGCGTTTTAAATTACTATTTTATTTTCTGCCGACAACGCTTTTTGGGAATGAAAAGAGGTAAGAAATTTAAGACTTGGGTAAATTAAATTTAAGACCTGGGATAAAAATCTGGGTGTTTTTAAGACTTTTTAAGGCCTTAAATTTAACATTCTGAATTTTAGACTTTTTAAGACTTTTTAAGACCCCGCGGGAACCCTGAGACTAAGACCTTGTTCACGCTGTCCGTCCAAATCTGATTTTGTTGCATGTCTGACTGGACAGACTCACTGTCCACATTGTGTATCACAACTGTTTAGATCCGATCTGTGCGTCCTGTAGGGTTTTGCAATTTTCTGGATTATCTGCACTGTT
Source organism: Paramisgurnus dabryanus (assembly GCF_030506205.2). NCBI lineage: Eukaryota > Metazoa > Chordata > Actinopteri > Cypriniformes > Cobitidae > Paramisgurnus > Paramisgurnus dabryanus. Next base: position 30,277,514 of record NC_133347.1, read on the forward strand.
TCTATGGCAATGACGTCACACTGGCACAACAATCGTGTTTACATTTTACGTGACGCAACAGCATGACGTAACCGAAAAGCTACAAAAATACGATCAGAGCGGTCAGACTTAAATGTATTTCTGGAAATGTGATGTGAAAAGTATTTCAAACCACCTCTGGATATAGCCTGAAACAGAAAAGAAAAAACAGATTTCATGTGGTTTTTAGCCGTTCACACATTCTAAATGTGATTGGGTTCCAGTCGAATATGCACCAAAATCAGATTTGGACTGACAGTGTGAACAAGAATTAATACAACTCTTTCTGCACTGGCTGTCTGTGAGATGCTTGATACTCAATTTTGAAAATCAGCTTCTGCTTTAGTTAAATTCGAGGTTTCAAAACTTTGAGTAGCATGTTGGATACTGAAATTAGGTTGTTTTATAGTTGAAATACAATTAAATACAAACAGTTGTAAAGCAGGATAAAACCTGGTATGTGGTGCATTCACTTCATGTTTTTAGAGATTAAAAGCTTAAACAAGAATCTCTAGTTTAAATTTTTCCTGTTACTTTTACTTTTTTAATACTCAAGTACAATTTTAACGTGGTACTTTTTACTTTTACTCAAGTATGGTTCTGGCCAGATACTTTTACTTTTAATTAAGTAAAATTTACACTAAGTTCTTGTACTTTCACTTGAGTAACATTTTTGAGTACTTTTTACACCTCTGGTTGAAGGTGATACATTTTGAAATGTCATGCCAAATATTGGCTCATTTTGGATTTCATGAGAGCTACACATTCCAAAAAAGTTGGGACAGGTAGCAATAAGAGGCCAGAAAATTTAAATGTAAATATAAGGAACAGCTGGAGGAGGACCAATGTTTAGGAATAGGAATGTTGTCCCATTCTTGTCTAAAACAGGCTTCTAGTTGCTCAACTGTCTTAGGTCTTCTTTGTCGCATCTTCCTCTTTATGATGCTCTGAATGTTTTCTGTGGGTGAAAGATCTGGACTGCAGGCTGGCCATTTCAGTACTCAGATTCTTCTTCTATGCAGTCTTGACGTTGTAATTGATGCAGTATGTGGTCTGGCATTGTCATGTTGGAAAATGCAAGGTCTTCCCTGAGAGAAGAAGTCTGAATGGAATCATATATATATCTAGAACTTGGATAAACCTTTCAGCATTGATGGTGCCTTTCCAGATGTGTAAGCTTCCCATGCCACACACACACTCATGCCACCCCAAACCATCAGAAATGCAGGCTTCTGAAATGAGCGCTAATAACAACTTGGGTTGTCATTGTCCTCTTTAGTCCGGATGAAATGGTGTCCCAGTTTTCCAAAAAGAACTTTAAATTTTGATTCGTCTGACCAAAGAACAGTTTTCCACTTTGCCAAAGTCCTTTTTAAATGAGCCTTGCCCAGAGAAAACGCCTGTGCTTCTGTGTCATGTTTAGATATGGCTTCTTGTTTGACCTATAGAGTTTAAGCCGGCAACAGCGAATGACACGGTGGATTGTGTTCACCGAAAATGTTTTCTGGAAGTATTCCAGAGCCCATGTTATGATTTCCATTACAGTAGCATTCCTGTATGTGATGCAGTGCCATCTAAGGCCCCGAAGATCAAGGGCATCAAGTACGGTTTTCCAGCCTTGACCCTTACGCACAAAGATTTTTCCAGATTCTCTGAATCTTTGGATGATATTATGCACTGTAGATGATGATAACTTCAAACTCTTTGCAATTTTTCTCTGAGAAACTCAGAAAACTATTTTTCGCCGCAGCATTGGGGGAATTGGTGATTCTCTGCCCATCTTGACCTCTGACAGAAGCTGCCACTCTGACAGGCTTTTTTAAACCCAATCATGTTGCCAATTGACCTTATAAGCTGTAAATTAGTCCTTAAGCTTTTCCTTATGTTTACATTTAAATTTTCTGGCTCTTATTGCTACCCGTCCCAACTTTTTTGGAATGTGTAGCTCTCATGAAATCCAAAATGAGCCAATATTTGGCATGACATTTCAAAATGTCTCACTTTCAACATTTGATATGTTATTTATATTCTATTGTAAATAAAATATAAATTTATGAGATTAGTAAATTATTCCATTCCTTTTTTACTCACAATTTTTACAGTATCCCAACTTTTTCTGATTTGGGGCTGTATTTCTGCAGTATTTTTTCTTCCTGTTGACTTAAATTGCTTTGAATCGTGTCAAACGTCTTATCTCAATCTCAATCATATATCAACATCTCCAACCCAATGACTCATTTTCTCATAATTCTCTCCCTGATATATAATGGACTATATTAACCCCTTCATCTAAATAAATACTGACTGACATTACACTGTAACACTGATATCTCTTTATTAAGAATAATGCCAGAGTCAATATCACTGATACCCATGATGATATTTGATGTGATCATTAAAGTCTATCTGTAGTCGATTATTTATCAGTTAAAACTCTTCAACCCTGAGGACCCTGTCCCGGGTCCAAAATTTCGTATTTTGACTTAATATAAAATATTCTTTTAATCTTTAATGCTCCGTTTTGGACCCCAGTAACACATATGAGATACTGTTTGAAAGCTTAGAGTCTCTACTTTCTGCAGATATGCATCACTTTGACATATATTTTACTGTAAGAAAGTTATTTACACTTAATTTACATTATCACCCCCCCATATTTTTTTATATCATTTAATATTCACATATTTCATATTTTTCAAATATGACAAACATGGGCAAATCTTATATCAAATGAAAGCTCTCATTCTCAGGAATAAGGCATTATTTTTGTTCTAATATCAACACATATCCAACAATCATCGAATGAATAATAGGGTAAAAATGTTTTTTGTAAATTTATCTGAAACTTGAGTGTGGACTGCCTCAGATAGCACAGATAGCCACAAATGCTACACCATCTTTTATTTTAGGTCCTACTCTAAACAATGAGTCCATTCACAGCTTTTTCTTAGGTTGTGTGGATAATTAGTCCCTTGCTATTTATTATATGTGCAAAACAAAAAATTTATATTTATATGAAAATGTATTTTCACACCCTTCAGTAAAATAAGAATATCTTTTGAATGCGACAGAGTTATACACTATCAAAGACAGTGTTTACAACATAAAAAAGAAAATTTGGTGTTTAATCATATGAAAAACAACATAAATAAGAAAATTTGTCACAAACAGCAGCTTTTTATGTAACTTCAAAGGGTTTTCTTTAAAATGATATAAAGAAATTGCATTTATTCATCTGTATGTGGTTATGGGGACACATGTTTTTAGGCAGAAATTGTATACAAAAAGGGTATTATTCCTCCCTTCAGCTGGAGTAAAATAACATTTGCATAGATTATGATAGAGAAAAAATTCCTTTTTCTTCTGTAAGCTGACAATTGCTGGAATCAAACAAAACTGTCTGCAGGCAGCTGAGACACCCAGAGCCAGAGTTATATACTGACATCACATACAACCATGTTTAGCACTTTCAACAGTGTTTTATGTAATTTCAAAGGGTTTCCTGTAAAATGATACCAAACTTTTGTTTGTAAACCTCTGCATGTGGGTATGGGAAGCTTTTGAAATTGGGTAGGCCAAATCCAGGCGAAAATCCCCAAAATAGCTTCAGGGTGGAAGAAGTTAAAACTCATTTTTGATCATGTCTTAAAAAGGCTTGAATGTGACTGTACACCATTACTTAATTTAGTATGCGAGAATACTTGGACATGCAAATTAATACCCACCTCTGCTGAATAACAACAGCTTGTACCATCTGATTCACACTCGATGTGATTGGTTACAGCATGATTATGATGTAGAAAACAAGGAAGTTTGCAAACTTCATTCTTGAAAGCCAACCCAGTCTCACCCCATTTCGTCAATATTTGACGACACTTGACCATTCGTCATATGTTGACGTGAAGGGTATACCTTTCGCGTCATTTTTTGACGAACTGGGGACTTCAATACTATTACGTCCGTTGCATTCTCTTTCCTATTTTATTACCATTTGCGCGTCGGTTTAGGGTTAGATTTACATAATGACATCCCTACCCAAACCTAACTCTAACCCCAACGCCAGGTGACAACTGTTTCTAACCCCAACGCCAGGTGACAACTGTTTAATTTTGCGTACACTGTTTAATTTCGCGTACACTGTTTAATTTTGCGTAATCTAACCCTAAACCGACGCGCAAATGGTAATAAAATAGGAAAGAGAATGCAACGGACGTAATAGTATTGAAGTCCCCAGTTCGTCAAAAAATGACGCGAAAGGTATACCCTTCACGTCAACATATGACGAATGGTCAAGTGTCGTCAAATATTGACGAAATGGGGTGAGACTGTGTTACGAGAGCGTCTTTAGTAAACTGGAGAAAATGTTCAGCAGTGCTGTTTTTGACTGACAGTAAGAGTGTCGAGTAAAATGAAAAGTTGTTCTACCCTTTTGTAACATGTATTACTATTTTACTATATAACCTTTAGAAACCCTTAGAAGAGTTGTATTATGCTATATCACCTTGAAAACTAATACTAACCTGTAGGTTATTTTTAATATGTGCACCAAGCATTACTGTAACCATTAAGTTAAAAGAAAATCAATGTTAAATCACATGTTGTATGTTATAGGAAAAACAAAAACACAATATTGTATTCACTGTTTATTGTAGTAGAATAAAAAAAACACATGTTTTAGAAAGAGTTATGCTAAAATGAGTTACCATCAGATGGGATATCTTGCAAACACGTCGGAGGAGAATGCAGAGAAGGCAAGCCAGAAGACGGAGAACAAAGGAATATTGGCGTATTTATGCATATCTTTTGAAGGCATTCCCCAAGGACTGTGAAATCACTGAATGGGAATTTGAGGAATTTGGACTTGGCAACTTGTCTATAAAAGAATGAAGTTTTGATGAGTCTGACAGAAACTGAACATGGCTTCTTTTCTCCGGTGACTGACAGTCCATTGATCTTTTACTTTAAATTGGGGTATTAGACTTTGTTTTTTTATTTTTACTTAATTGGAAAATATATTTTTTGTACCATCACAAAATTTGATTCATTTAACTTATAAAAGACAAGAAAAGGGCTTGCTTCTACTAGAACCTTAGCAGTAACGAACATCCCACGAAGGAAGTCTCCTAATGGAATTGGAGTGAGAATAATTTTATTAGCTTGTTAGATAGATGGGGACATAGTGATTATTGTACTTACTACAAACAAAAATTGGTAGGTTCGACTTTCCTAGCCTAACCTGAATAAAAAAATAAATAAGGCTAAAGGTGTTTTTAAACCTGCACTGTAAAACAAGAAGTATAAAGAACAACAACTAGAAGATAATTTTAACACTGTCAGGTGAAATGCTTAACATAATAAGTAGACAATTAGGGATGAAGCAATGACACTTTACCTGTATCATGTAGATAGTAAAACAAGCTCAGAGTTACAGGATTTGCTTGAGTTGAAAGAAACAAACTGATAAGATCAGGCTTTGCTGGTGTCATGAAGCAGCTTATCAACTTTCTCTGTAAGGCTTTGATCTCTTAACTTGTGATTAGTTTGCAAGTATGTGTTCACGGTTGTGGTGAAGTGGAGACAGGCAATGACGATGAGGCTGTACATAAACATACTTTTACTAAAACAGAAATAGAGAAATACTTTTATCAACACAATACTTGACTTTATGTAAGGGATAATGTATAGGCATCAGGTTGTTATTGCAAAAATAAGCCCCGACAATGTGATCAGGTCTTATTCCTGCAATAACAAATGTCGGACTGTCAGAACCAAGACAATCAGAATTTGAGCATTTGAGGGAGCCGTGTAATAAACACAGAGGTAATATGAGGACTGACCAGTGAGCACGGGCCTATACCATGAAGCTGGTTTAGTTGGCTAGCCAGGTAAGTTTAGGATTAGTTTGTGCCAATCCTGGGTATTGGGTCGTATGAAAGCTGCTCATTGGTGTTCGTTGCCATAGTAACTGACGCTACACAGCTAACTGGCTCTGAGGGAGCTTATGTTGTGGATCAAAGATCACACACGAAAGTTCATCCAGTCAGCTTTGAGGAAAGTGACACGTGAGTGGTGCGACTACATCACAGTTCACAATTCAGATGCAATCTTATTTTATATTTTTATACTGGGGACATTTATGTGCACATGTATTGTTACAGTATAGTAAACGCATAGTATGCATGATTTTGGTGGATTAATTGCTATTGGTGTTACCATAAGTTTCTTGTGAATCTGTGGTTACTGCGAATAACCCCCAAAACATGAATAGTTTTTATAAAAGAATGGTTGGAAGAACATTTCATAACTGAGATAAAACATACATTATATGACATTACTAACAATTTTGTTTAACTTGAACATTAACACAATTATCATCTATCAATAATAGCAGTACAATGTGACTAACTAGAATAATCAAGGTTTTTAGTATATTTTTTATTGCTACGTGGCAAACAAGTTACCAGTAGGTTCAGTAGATTCTCACAAAACAAACAAGACCCAGCATTCATGATATGCACGCTCTTAAGGCTGTGCAATTGGGCAATTAGTTGAAAGGGGTGTGTTCAAAAAAATAGCAGTGTCTACCTTTGACTGTACAAACTCAAAACTATTTTATACAAACATTTTTTTTTCTGGGATTTAGCAATCCTGTGAATCACTAAACTAATATTTAGTTGTATGACCACAGTTTTTTAAAACTGCTTGACATCTGTGTGGCATGGAGTCAACCAACTTGTGGCACCTCTCAGCTGTTATTCCACTCCATGATTCTTTAACAACATTCCACAATTCATTCACATTTCTTGGTTTTGCTGCAGAAACAGCATTTTTGATATCACCCCACAAGTTCTCAATTGGATTAAGATCTGGAGATTGGGCTGGCCACTCCATAACATTAATTTTGTTGGTTTGGAACCAAGACTTTGCCCGTTTACTAGTGTGTTTTGGGTCATTGTCTTGTTGAAACAACCATTTCAAGGGCATGGCCTCTTCAGCATAGGGCAACATGACCTCTTCAAGTATTTTAACATATGCAAACTGATCCATGATCCCTGGTATGCGATAAATAGGCCCAACACCATAGTAGGAGAAACATGCCCATATCATGATGCTTGCACCTCCATGCTTCACTGTCTTCACTGTGTACTGTGGCTTGAATTCAGAGTTTGGGGGTCGTCTCACAAACTGCCTGTGGCCCTTGGACCCAAAAAGAACAATTTTACTCTCATCAGTCCACAAAATGTTCCTCCATTTCTCTTTAGGCCAGTTGATGTGTTCTTCGGCAAATTGTAACCTCTTCTGCACATGCCTTTTTTTTAACAGAGGGACTTTGCGGGGGATTCTTGAAAATAGATTAGCTTCACACAGACGTCTTCTAACTGTCACAATACTTACAGGTAACTCCAGACTGTCTTTGATCATCCTGGAGGTGATCATTGGCTGAGCCTTTGCCATTCTGGTTATTCTTCTATCCATTTTGATGGTTGTCTTCCGTTTTCTTCCACGTCTCTCTGGTTTTGCTCTCCATTTTAAGGCATTGGAGATCATTTTAGCTGAACAGCCTATCATTTTTTGCACCTCTTTATAGGTTTTCCCCTCTCCAATCAACTTTTTAATCAAAGTACGCTGTTCTTCTGAACAATGTCTTGAACGACCCATTTTCCTCAGCTTTCAAATGCATGTTCAACAAGTGTTGGCTTCATCCTTAAATAGGGGCCACCTGATTCACACCTGTTTCTTCACAAAATTGATGACCTCAGTGATTGAATGCCACACTGCTATTTTTTTGAACGCACCCCTTTCAACTAATTCAACTAATTGCCCAATTGCACAGCCTTAAGAGCGTGCATATCATGAATGCTGGGTCTCATTTGTTTTCTGAGAATCTACTGAACCTACTGGTAACTTGTTTGCCACGTAGCAATAAAAAAATATACTAAAAACCTTGATTATTCTGGTTAGTCACATTGTACTGCTATTATTTTGAACAAGACTGTATTTCTGTTTTGCGACGGTAAGAACAAAGATGGGCCAAGTTGAGCAGTGATTTAACTAAAACTGCAACAAGAGTCAGTGTCTATTTACTTCCATCATTGCTGGTCTTATCAAAACATACACAACAAGCTGCTGCTTCTTAACACTAGAACAGCCATGACGGTCAAAATGACCGTTTTGAAATTTATATTTACAATAACTTTGTTAATTAAAAAAATACAATCTTGCTGGTTTGTGACTTTTCCTAAAACCATTTGTATTTTTACTTACAATAGATTTTATATAAATTACACAAAAGGCAAAGAAAATTTGACCATTTCTACCTATTTCAGCCATAGCGGTCATATTGACCGCTCTAAATTTTGCGCAATTCTATTGTCCTTTCCTCCGGTTTATTTTCTCTGTCAGCATCTCCTGGGGCCTATTGCACAAAACTAGGATAAGGGATTAAGCCGGGATATCTTGGTGATCCTGGCTCAATTGATACGTGATCCGGTTGCACTAAAGCTGGATAGGGGGCAGGAGGATATGTTATGGTATAAATTACCATGGAGATCTATTCTGTGGAGCTAGCCTGCTCCAGACCAGGCTAAATTCCAGGATCTATTTAATCTCATCCCTTATGTCAGTCAGCAATCACCACAAATGGAAACCAATAATTATTTCACTGCCCAATATACATTGTTATCACATATAACTAGACCCACTGTAATTTTATTAAATGTTTGTGATCATTAATTTTTATAATTTTGGATAAATTATGATTTTTAGATGCTGCTATCATTATATAATTTACAGTTTCCTAAAGACTATAAGGCCATATATAAAATGATAGAACATTAGGGCCACAGAGAAAAAAAACAGACAGAGAATGAAGTTGTTATATTGTAACTTGTTGTTTTAGAGGAGGACAGTTGTTACAATAACAGTTGTGGGGCATTTCGTGGAATTGTACTTCAGTATGGTTTCAGAAACAAGGAATTACTTAATCAAATTGTTATAAGTATCAGAACTGTAAAAACAATATGCATCTTTCCACAGAAAGCACCAGCCTCAAATGTATGACTTTCTCCTTTCCTTGGTGTGGCCCTTATACTCTTATAAAATACACATTTCGTATAAATATAAAAGCACAAAGTGTAACATTATGTTTCTTTATTGAATAAGGACAAAACAAAGCAGGTAAACCATCAGCTCCTTTCGACTGCACACTGAAATAAATGCAGGACAAATTCATGCACATTAACTGAACAGACAATTTCAGACAACTGAAAACAAGACAATTAATGAATGCAGTAGCCTCCCTGCAAGCTTGTATTACAAACAGTATACACACAGTATACAGCACAAACATCAAAAAAATGTGAAAGCACACATACTGACTAAAATAATTCAACACATATTGGTCCCTCAGCAGCCGACCACTGTTGTCATCAGAGAAGATTTCCGGATTGTCCCAGTCCATGGCTGGCGGCACTCTGGGTGCCCTCTCCTTCCTCAGGCAGGCCACATTGTGGAGGACACCACAAGCCACAGTAATGTCACAATCCCTCACAGGGCTGACCCTTAATTTGTGAAGGCAGTGAGAGCGTGCCTTCAGGAGGCCAAAGGTCATTTCAACTCTGGCCCTAGCATGGGCATAGTTGTAGGCCTGCTGTGCTTCCTGGGGGTCTGTGAAAGGTGTCAGGAAAAACGGCTGGCAGCCATACCCCCTGTCTCCCAGCAACACACCAGAGAATTCACCTGTCAACACAAAATCTCATCATTACTACCTCATAAACACAGTGATATTCTTGACACAGCCATTATGTAAAAAGTGGTTATATATGGGTTGTGTGGCTCACCTTGTGATAGGCGCTGATAGATTTCAGAGGTCCAAAAGATTCTGGAGTCATGGACTGAGCCAGGCCATTTTGCCAGTGTTCAATGGAAAAGATCAAAAAGTTAAGTTCACCTGAACATTAATGCTGTAAAAAGATTTCATATTTACAAAATCTGCCTCATGGGCACCTGAGGGGGCTTTTATCCTTATGTTTGTGCAGTCCAGTGCACCAATGACTCTGGGTCCTGTAAAAAAAATGAGATTTTGTGATGGCTCCCAATGATGACTCCTTTGTATAGTACTTTCACAAGTTTGACATGATACCTTATGCCTTTTGGAATCCAGCGAGATGGTCTCCTCATCATCATCGCCGTTATGTGCTGATGAAATGGGGCCTTGACCCCATCACATTTAATCGGATTCATATTGAAGCTAGTAGACAAGACATGCCAGGCCTACAGTATGCCTTTGATGGAGTACTCACTGGATCAGCATCGTCAGGTGCTCGTGCTGGTGGCTTTAACAGTAACACAGTGCTGCCAGACACTTCAAGGCAATAGGCAAACCAAAGTCAGACAGTCCAAATAGATTCAATATGAATGTGATTGTGTCCCATGTAGAGATGGAAGAACATACCTTGTATGAAGCGGGTGGCATCTTGTGAGGGACCTATGCTTGTCTCTTTTCCCCCAGGGATCCCCTCCAACAGGCCTGCCTTTATTTAGCTCCAAAACTGGCCTCTGCTGGGGTGAGGTCAGCTTTTGGTGACCCACCACCCGTGCCTTGTCTCTGGGTATTCTTTTTCACTGCTAAAACAGTACAGACAATGTGTGAGCAGGCACCTTCTGGGTACAATCTATGCTTGTGCATTATTAAGTATTAGTCAGGGCCCTTATCATTCTGCAGATTTTGATTTTGACCTGCTGCCATGTCCGTTTTGGCCCGGTCATATTTAATCTACATCACACAACACCACACACAAAAAGAGAGACTTTCTTTAACACACAAGAACATTCAATGGAGTCACACTGCAAAAAATGACTTTCTTTGTATTGTTGTCTTGTTTTCAGTAAAAATATCAAAAACCCTGACCTAGGAAAATAAGCAAAAATATCAGCCAATGGAATAAAAAAATGTTTTAAATTAAGTGTTTATGAAAAAGTATATTTCAAGAAAACTTTTAATACATCTTAATTTAAGAATTTATTGATATTTGTACTGAAAACAAGACAAAAACACGAAGAAAGTCATTTTTTTGCAGTGCAAAGAGCAAGTGACCTTGGGTCGCTTTATAAATTAAATTGATTATTATTAATAGCTCATCTATTTATTCAATTCAAGAAAAAAAAACCGGTGGACAACATAAGAAGCAGAGTACATAATGAGCGTAGTAATAATGTAAGGCTTTCATAATAATTTATTGAAGCCTTATCCAGTGTGATGGAGTTACTTTACACAATTTCACTCATATTTGCAGTCCATTTCAATAAAAAAATTAACTGTTTTATAATCAGAGTACAATTGCGTTTTTGGAGATGTGAATTAAATATTTTAATTGTAATTGTGATGTTTCAGCGGAGCGGTGAGTGTGTAATTGTGCACTACTTACGCATTCAGGCGGTCTGCAATACTTTGTCACGCTTTTTCTCTCTGCTTTACCACTGTGGCGGTGTTGCCTTTCTTCTTAATTATGTCTTTTACCTCCTCGTATGGATTTGTGCCTCTGACGGGGAAAAGAACGCCGCTAGTTGCCATGGTGAATCGGTGAATCTGTGATCGGTGGCGGGGTCTAGTTGAGTGAGCCGTGAGCGCGCACCTATCCAGGATTGGTTTCACCTGGCTTGATGAATCCGTGTCTGATCATCCTGGCTCGGTCTTTGTGCAACCAATTAAGCGTGGACGCACTTGTTTTGGCTTCATTGAGCTCAGCTCAGTCATTTAGCCTGGATGTCTTAATTCTACTTTTGTGCAACAGGCCCCAGTACTATAAGCATATGCTTGTTTGCTTACAAATGCAAATTATTGGAATACAAATTATTATTGCCTTTTAAAAAATAGGTTTACAAAGAGTTTATAGGGAGCGTTTTAGAAATGTGATAATAATAAAATGAAGAGAAATATGACTGCTGTGACAGCGACCTTTCCTGGGTGCAAGACAACAGTTCATCCTCATCAAAAAATGAGTCAGAGTCCTTACCGAGGAAAAAGATGCGGCTACCTTCATGGGAGATTAGGGATCCAGATGTTTCATTCACATCTGACAAGCTTGCGGCTGCCCTGCTCTCCGCTATGCACCGCTGTCCTATCGAGTGCTGCTCTGCGCAAGTTATATTCACTAGTTCTGCTGGTCATATTATTATTATTAGAATATTACTATTATTATTATTATTTGGACCGTCTTTCAGTCAACTGAACGTCCAGGGAGAAGGCAGAGCCTTGTCCTGACTGAAGCTGCTGGCTCCACCGCGCACGTGAAGCGCAACATCGAAGATGTGCTCACGGCCTTTCTGTGTTTGTTTGACGATGCCACAAACCCTTGTGCGGAAATTGTGCGAGGAGAACAAAAGTAACTTGTGTTGACTGTGAAGCTTAAATAGCCGAGCACGGTATTGATCTGTTTATTTAATATAAAATTTGTAGCCTAATTGTTTTATGGTTCTAAACTTCGTTGTGGCTCTTTTTGTTTACTTTATAGCAGCTTGTTTTCAGCTTTTTCGTTTATGTTCTGTGTTATAAGTGTATGATAAATGTTAAAACACATTTTTTCATAGTCAAATAGATCCTTTAATTTGTTATTTTGTTGTTCCGAGTTATGTTAAATAAATACAGAGAAATACTGAATATAGCGTATGCAATAATTACATTTTACTTTATGAGATGGTGTGAATATTTATAAATGTATAATTATCTTTTTAACTAAAAAAATGTAGATGTTGGGGTTATTTGGTTTTTAAAAATATATCCTCACACAATTAATACATTAATCTCTCATTTGGGGAATTTATCATTAGAGATAATAGAGTTTATAATCTAGCGGTCAGAATGACCGCTAACGGCTGTTCTAGTAGTCTTGGAATTCTGGCGCTTCTAGTGTTAATTTGTTGTTTACTGGCCAAGCTGCTTCTTCTTTGGCGGTTGAGTTGCTACTGTGGTTATATGCGTGAATAGTGCCCACCAGTCTACACGTGTTTGCTCGTGCAGACGTATATATGAAAACGACACATGCTGTAGGACGTACGCACAACTATAATGAGCATCACACGTTTCCGTCCAAAAAGGCAATCACCAACGTCTGCAACAAGATGAAGCTGGGGAGAGCACACCTTCACTTCAAAAGACCTTCATCTGTGTGTTCCGGATTGTTAAGGATTTTCTGCACAAACTCCAGGACTGCATCTGCATGTTCCAGATTGCTAGGATTCTCTTGTTGCTTCAGAAGATCAGCATTTCACAGCACTTCGAGTTAAAGGTTGTTGAACAGAATCTGACTCCTTTCTTTCCGGCAGCACAGCAAAGCCTGACACTCGGCTGACGTGCCACCACCGGACTGCATATTGGATCGTAGAGAATGTAAATATCACTTAACCAAACCTCTTTCCTGAGACCTTGGCATTGATTTATTCTGTCAATAACTCAATCGATTATTTTCACTTTTGTACCGGGTTACGATCTCTCTTCCTCTTTCTCTACCAGCAGATTGGCAATCACATTGCATGGCATTAGAGTTTGAGCATACTTCTAAAACACAATCGATCAAAGAATTGCAGAGGTATGACTTCATAAATCATTTGCACCATGATCAAAATAAATTGTTTTACTGCACTAACCACATTTTAACTGGTACACTTTTAACATAGGTTTGAAAGGAACCTAAACATTTAGTCATGTGTCAATCATCATTTGGTAAACGGGAGTCTCCGTGCCTCCGCACCCAGCCACAATTCTTCTGGCATCCCTCCTCCTTCTCTGCTCCTTTTTTTAAGAGGTCATCATACTTAAATGAACATCCTGCAAGTTTCAGAACTGAAAACGTCCGTGCTACTGAAATATAACCGTTTTTGGCACCAAGCCAGTAAAACAAGCCAGTGTGGAATTCGGAAATCTATGACGTCAAAGTAGAATTGAAGCACCTTCCCATAGCAAAATACAAGGACCACTTTTGTAGCCCCGCCCACAGCTTCGTGTGACACACGTGTGTCTCAACAAGTAAATATGTCTTTAAAGATTGACAAATGTAACCAAAATGACTTTTAAATACATTTTTTCTGAGAGACTTTTATTTTGACGCGGTGATCTGTTATGATAGACAAACCATGGAAACGCATTTTTGGTTGTGGAAGAACCGCGTGGGAACAACACAGAAGCTAAATACTTTAATTCGGAGGCTTGGAACATAACATTAAACGCGTATAAAAAGTTTGCTTTTGAAGAAGTTCCAGCTCGCGTGGGGAGTGTTTGTTAACTTTGTGTACACGGATTCATTTGTAAAGAAGTCGATGCTGGATTTGCAGAGAGACTGTGATTAAAAGCACCACTTATATTAGGGGTGGGACGGTTGTCATGACCACCGCACCACCGCGGTGGTGCAATGCCACCGCAGTGGTGAAGTGCCACCGGCGGTTGTGTGACGTCACATATCAGGTGAATTATTAAACAAAATAATAAGTAAAAATTGCAGTTTTTTTACACGTGAAATAATAATAACAAAAGTTGTACAGTAATTTAAAGCCTAAGATACAAATTTATAACATTGTTTTATGTTAATACACAAATCTCCGCTACATTACCATGTATGGCGTTTCCACTAAACTGGTGGATTTTAGCATAACTCAGCACGTTGGAGTTTAGCCATGTCACTGTGTTGTGCGTCTGCTTTAGTTTCTTTTGGTCTCCAGTGACAGTGATACATACACATCACGTTTGTCTTTTGTTGTGAAATAAAAATTTTACCAGGTTAAAGTCGCGCGCATCAGGAAGCGCATTTAGTGAAACTTTATTTTCTTTCACCATTTAAACCACCCTAACCCCCCCATGGACCCCACCACTGCAACACCGGCGGTTGTTGTTGATGGTTCCACCGCGGTGGTAAAAATTTGCCACCGTCACAGCCCTAACTTATATTGGATCTGACAACAATGACACAGCATTATACACAGTAAGACATTTTACTTTATTTAAGTTACTGCGTTTCACTATTGCTTTGTTAGAAGAGATTGCTTGATATGTCCTGTTGTAACATCCGTGTTTAAACACGTTTGTTTGACTGTTTTAATTTACTAAAAACATTAAACGATTAATAAAGGTACAACACTTAACAATACGACTGCAATTTAAAGGTAGAAATATACAAAGTTAGTTATAAGGAAGGATTTATCATCCGCAGTTTAGATTCTGATGCCCGTTTACTGTGTTGTATACGGTAATTTAGGCGAGTTACGTTTGAAAGGTCCAACACTCAACAAAGCTTTTTTATCATATAACTGTGGTATTTAACATTACGTGAATGTAAAAGCAACCTCACAAGCACAATCGAAATATACAAAGTTATTGATAAGGATTTATTAGCCGCAGTTTAGATTCTGATGCGCGCTAACTGTGTTGTATACGGTAATTTAGTCACGTCGAGTTTTGTTTCTACTTTAATATATGTATTGTCATTTATGTGTATCATATTTAGCACCCAGAATCTTTTGTGGCTCAAACATATTGTGTTCGGCTGCTATTTTTATCACATTCATGTTTTTAAAACATTTGCCCACATGTAATGATGGGGAATGAAGCCGTCCAGTCATAGCAGTGGGTGTTTACGTCCAGGTCTTCAGTGCGGCCCGCCCCTTCAAACGAACCGCTTCTCCAGACAGCCACTAATCCATGTTACAAAATAGCCTATTACTTATTGCTTTTGATGTTTTTGAATGTAAAAACCACGCGAACATCATAAGTAGACATCAGGCAACAGTATAAAACAATTAAATCGACAAATTCACCGCCCCTTTAAAATAGAGACGTTATTCATGCATGGTTCTTTGATTTTTACTTCCATTTAAAACATCATACATTGGTGCAAAGGAGGATCAGCACCTTGTTTGAACAGCAAATTCTCAGATTATTTCTCAATAATAATAATCTGCAATATTAAAGGAATATTCCATTTTCTTAAAAGAAAAATCCAGATAATTTACTCACCACAATGTCATCCAAAATGTTGATGTCTTTCTTTGTTCAGTCGAGAAGAAATTATGTTTTTTGAGGAAAACATTGCAGGATTTTTCTCATTTTAATGGACTTTAATAGACACCAACAATTAACACTTAATTCAACACTTAACAGTTTTTTTCAACAGAGTTTCAAAGGACTCTAAATGATCCGAAACGAGGCATAAGGGTCTTATCTAGCAAAACGATTGTCATTTTTGACAAGAAAAATAACAAATATACACTTTTAAAGCACAACTTTTCGTTTAGGTCCGGTCCAGCGCGACCTAACGTAAATGCGTAGTGACGTAGGGAGGTCACGTGTTACATATATAAAACGCACATTTGCGGACTGTTTTAAACAATAAACTGACACAAAGACATTAATTAGTATCAGTTGACATACAAGAACGTAGGAACGGTCCTCTTTCACCACATTTGTAAACACTGGGGCGGAGTTTCGCGTTCGTCCTCTGTGACCTCTTGACGTGATGACGTATTGCGTCGGGTCACGCTAGCGCATGACAACAAACGAGAAGTTGTGTTTTTAAAGTGGATATTTGTTATTTTTCTTGTCAAAAATGACAATCGTTTTGCTAGATAAGACCCTTATGCCTCGTTTGGGATCGTTTAGAGTCCTTTGAAACTCCGTTGAAAAAACTGTTAAGTGTTGAGTTGAGTGTTAAGTTGTGGTGTCCATTAAAGTCCATTAAAATGAGAAAAATCCTGCAATGTTTTCCTCAAAAAACATAATTTCTTCTCGACTGATCAAAGAAAGACATCAACATTTTGGATGACATGGTGGTGAGTAAATTATCTGGATTTTTCTTTTAAGAAAATGGAATATTCCTTTAAGCATGAAATGTATGGCTGTCTCTTCCTAAATAGTCTTAAGTGAGTGTACTTGAGTTATTCATTCTGTGTATATGAGTTAAAACATCTATTGTTTCCTACTTTAACACGAGACCATACTTTATGTCTGTACAGATGCTTCAGATAAAGCATTTACATCATTTCACATACAGTGTTACTGCTGGACTGTGTAAACCACAGCACTGGTACATTATTCTTATCATTATACATAAAAATAAAAATACCCAACACACTAACTAAATGTAGTTTTGTTTCACTGATGAGTGAATTGGTGCATGAGGATAATTCATTTCCTGTGTGTCACTAACATTGACCTATTTTTCTTAACACACACACTCAAAAAGTCCACAAGAGGTCAAAAACCTTTGGTTCCCACAACATGATGATTACCAGGTACAAACACACACACACACACACACACACACACAAAATGGTAATACATCGCTAATGTAATTTTCTTATTTATTAAAAAAACACACCAGCACATGTTTTGGAAATCATTTGAATACAAATAAATTAAATGTCCTGGGTTCACCAGACAAAAGCGGCTCGTTCACGTAACATCCGTACACCAAAACGCTGCCATTCCCGCTGATGAATCCACAGCTCCTGTGTTGTGTCCAAACACGCCAACACCGCTCCACCCTTCCACGCTATAAACCGAGGATCCATGTCCTGTGTAAAAACATTTAAACAACAGTTCACTCAAAACACATTTATTCACACTCCCATTCTCTGATATGTAGATGATCACATCTTTATCTTCAATGGAACAGTTTTACCTGTAACCACGGACATAAGTTCAACAATAGGGGTGCACCGATAAATGCCGATACACACTAATAATACGTGGCCGATAACTATTCTTAATCACACAGCCGATAATATTCACATCTATTTCATGTACTACGGCTTTTATCGATCCTTATCAATCTGAAATCACTGTTAGGTTGAGTTGTTTATAACATGCATTTGAAAAAGCAACACTCGTCAAACATGATCATTATATATATTCTTTATTATCATGAAAATACCTGAAAAGAACAGCAATATAAATATATCCTTAAGCTCCTGGAGCTGCGTTTCATTAAAGCAGCGTGTGTATTGTTCTTCGTCTACAACGCATATTGAGTTTCTGCACAAGAGCGCCCCCCTTGGCTTATGGATGTAGCGGCATTTCAGCGTAATTCATTGAGAAGCATAGCAAGCATCATCGGCTGATATATCGGCTGATATTCAACAAGGTAAAAATTCCACAACAATCTAGGAGACGAGGATAGAATCACACAGCTAATGGACTCTGGACAAAATAATCAACTGATCACCGTGGATTAGCAAACCAGTTCAACCCGGAGATTCAGAGAGAGAAGATTGTGTCTAATAGAGCCTAAGCTGACGCAATCCCGACGAATCTGACGTGTGCCTTCAATGAATAAATTGAACGGTAAGTCAATTACGAATTGCCTGCATATACGTAGGACTAGCTATCCAAAACAGTCTGGGGTGTAGAGACTGCACAGGAATTCACGAAGTCAAAAATTGTCTGAATGAATGTAGAGACTGAACAGGACTTAATATGGGACAAGGAAGTTCCAAAGATGACACAACTAACAGTCAGCCAATTTATAGAGAAGTGATAAAAAAAGTTACCCCTAAACCCCAGACAAGGGCAACCATGAAGACAAAGACTGTGCTATCATTATCCATGCCAATGATACAAGTGTCCGACCCAGAAAGTCTGATGCTGGTTTTCAGACCATGGACTTTCTGACCCAAGCTATGAAACACTTACAGACATTTCTATAGGCAGATGAAGGTTCAATGAGAAATTCAGAGACTTTTGGAAAGAATTTAATTTTATCAACGCTGACCGAAATGTCATGCTGAGAAAACAAGGAAAAGGGAAAGAAGAAACAGACTGAGAAAGAACTGCATATTGCTATGGTCCATCTGGGACAAATGTCTGCTGGACAGTTCCACGGTCCTAGGCGTTACAATGTACGTGGCAGTGGTTCTCAAAGTTATTCCTGGAGGCCCACTGCTCTGCACATTTTGTATGTCTCCCTTATTTAACACACCTGATTTAAATCATTAGCTCATTAGCAGAGATCTCCATGAACTGAACTGAGGCCGACAGATAAGAGAGACATACAAAATGTGCAGAGCAGTGGGCCTCCAGGAACGGAGTTGAGAAACACTGCGCTTTGGCCAATAACAACATCCAGGTCGAGCCTGTGGATGGGGCAGACCAGAATATGATTCAAAGACTTGTTTTAATTGTGGCAAACAAGGACATTGGCGAAATGATTGTCCGGAAGCTCAAACGCAAAGAAGAGGAAAAGAGCATGGCGACTGAGACTGATTATTCTTACACAATAAATTCAAGAAAAATTCAAGAAAAATTTACCTTTTTGCTTGTTTTATGAACAAAATCACTTGGATTGAATATTTTGGGTCTAAAAACTAGACTTGTTTTCTCGGATCATTTTGCTCATCAAGAAAAAGCATCTTAATTTAAGAATTTTTAGATATTTTTTCTGTAAACAAGACAAAAATACTGCTTGAAAATAAGACAAAAATACTTCTTGAAAATATTTTTTTGCAGTGTAGTATGATGGTCGGAGAGCAAAATTTATGTTTTATGGTAGATTCTGGCGCAACTAACTTTGTTATGAAGCATGATGAAGTGTCTGCGTCACTTACTGAACGGTCAGTAGTGTCAGTGAGTGCCGCAGGCCAAACCAGAAGGGAATTTTACTGTGAACCTTTAATATGTGAAGATCAAGGTTGAGCCTTTAAACAGTTTTTTAGTCAGCCATACTTGCCCTGTGAATCTGATGGGAAGATAACTTATGTGTAAAATGGGTTATTCTGAGAAATGGGGAACTGAAACTTAGAAATTGGCAGTGATTCATATCTGGAATAAGAATGTGTATGTAGCTCTCGTACAACTAAACAAATCCCAAAAGATGATGTACGATGTTGAAGGGGCTGTTGCACACATCTCGCTTGCCAAATCGCTCTCTGCAGATTGACAGGATGTAGGTTTATTTGCAGCTGAATGTGCACACACAGCAAATTGGGCAGGTGATGAGAACTTACAGTTTTCAGAGACGTGATAAGACGTTTAGTACGAGAAAACATGTTTAAACTTTCAACCTTTAAACATGTGAAAGGTTTTTTTCCCATTTCAGAAGATCACTGCAGCAGAAGCGTCATCTGTATGACTAAAAACGTGGGAAGAGGAACTGTCACAAGGAAAGCATGGCCCTCCGACCACTTTATGTTTGACTATATTAAACTAACATCGGCTGAATGCAAGAAACATTGTCTAATACTGGTAAACATGTTCTCAATTAGAAAATTGAAAAAGAACAAATTGGCAAAACTGGCTTGAATTGTGTACAGGCACTACTTATTATACTGATGTACATGAGAATGAGAGTAGCAAGAGAACGAGAGACAAGATCTCCATACAAGATACTGTTTGCAAAACCTCCACATGTGATGTGGGAGCCAGGTCAAAAGCCCCAAACCTTTGACCACATGGAAAATAACATGCTTATATATTGTGAGAAAATGTGTGTGGGTTGTTGTCAAATATCTGCTTAACAGGTCAAAGCAGCACTCTCAGGGCCAGCTGAAGGGCCATTACCTATGATTTGAACTAAGGTAATTTGCTTGTTATCACAAATAAACTACTCTAAAATTACTTTGTTGTTTGATTCTTTGTGGAGTAGGGCTGTCACTTTTGAGAAAAATCAAATCCGAACGGATATCGAATATCATGCAATGTATCCGAATATATTCGAATATCTAGGTGCCCCCCGCTCGCATAAAAAAAACACCGTAATGGAGATTCAATCACACATTTATTATCAGTGACAGTCATAAACAGGACTGTCTGGATTACTTTTTTACTTAATGTTTGAAACAGCAGGTTATCAACTTATGAATAACAACTTATATGAAAAAAACTATTCAGAACAGGTACAAACAATAACATGACAACTTAAACAGCAGCAGGTGTTAGGCATATAGCCAAGCCCAAATGGAATTCGCGCCCGCAGATTTCGGCGGAAAATTCAGCAGATTTAATGCCCGTCATTGACAAGCACACATATACCGCACTTGAGCGTGTTTGTGAGAAGTAATCTCATTGACAACAAGCACACATACATAGCCTATGCCGTACATTATCTCTGCGCAAGCTGTTTGCTTGACCGTTTTTAATGATAGAGAGCGCAAACCATTTGATATCGGAGATGAAATTAAACTTACTGTCGTCCATGTGACGCGCAACAGTCAGCACATGATCATTTCAAATCCGTTTACAAGACAAATGCTGTTGTCGTTAAATATAAAGTTTACATTGCATTGTAAAAATGATGACATTATTTTCATACATGCTAATTTCATAATGCGAACGTATTACCACAAGTTTTTTATTCTTCTATAATGTTTAACACTTTCAGCAGTGTTAAATATGTCATTTTATATACAAACTATAATTCTATCTTCACATGCACATTAGGTTCATGTTGGTCCATTTTGATTCCCTCTCTTGCGCACAGTTGCTGTCGTCGGTCTCACTCTCAGCCTCCTTCCTATTACGAGGTGTTACTGTAAAAAATGCGCTACACATGGCATTTTAAAAAGCGGATGGTTTATTTATAGTTCGAATACGGATATTTCAAGTCATGTTCGAATGCATTTTCGAATATCGAATAAAAAGTGACAGCCCTATTGTGGAGTTTACCAGAAGTTATGTTTGTTCCACAAAAGCAGTTTGTTTATGTTGTTACTGCAGATGAAACCGTCTATAGGTCTACAATTCATAGACATATAAATCTCCATTAAGCAGAACACAAATTACTTGTAAATGATTGATAAATGTCATCAGATATTAACATGAAATGGTCTTATACCTTTGGTCGCGTGATGACCTCAACGTTCTCGACCATACAGCGGAAAGACGGTGGCATTTTATTAAGAATACGATGCTGTAGAAACTCCTGAGCACCGTGAAACAGAAGTCCACCTCCAACCAGAAGAATACAGCCGTACATCTTACGCTTCGTTTCATCTGATGCTGTCAAAACACAAATACATCACACATCTTTTCATAAATACTTTAAACAAGTTAACATACAGCCATTATATACACTTACAAGTCTATTTTAGATAGACAAAGTGAAATATATTTGGTTTTTATTAGAATAATCAGTACGTTTTTCCACGACAGTACTAAGAATGTCAGAGGTTTGAAATGTCACAACCTAAAAATCATATCAATTCTAAAACACTGTATCTTAAAAAACTATTCTGACTTTAACCATTTATGTTTTAACAATTCCTCTGCCAGAATCTACATTAAACATATAAACTGATTATATATATATATATATATATATATATATATATATATATATATATATATATATATATATATATATATATATATATATATATATATATAATTTAGAGCAGGGGTCTCCAACCTTTTTTCATTGGAGAGCTACTTTCTAAAAAACAAAAGTGGTCGAGAGCTACTTGTCTCACGTAATACCTAAATTAGGGAGTTAATACACAACGATCTATTAACTCACTGTGATTTGAACTATTTCCTCTACAGCATTTTTTTTTTAAGTTGCCAGCCAGTGCCAGCATTTTTTTAAATATTTTTCACAAAATTTTAATACCTCCCAGAAAATGCATTTCTTTAAACATTAACATACGATACATCAAATGAAAGTACAGATCCTTTTAAACAACAACAACAAAAAAAACTTTCATGTTGTCTTTATTTATACTTTTTATTACCTCTTATATATGGGTAGGATTCTTAAAAAAAAACAAAGTTTGAATTAAAAAAAATCATTTATTAAAGATCAGATTTAGAAAGATGATCCAAACATACATAGAGTATTTACTGCTTTTGTATTCATAATAGGTATGTATGCCATTTTTTTCATTTAGATTAATCCATATGTCTGAAAAACGAGTACTCGATTAACTGAGGCAATGAAAGGGCGTCATTGTGAAAATAAAAATATTTTTATTAAACACTCAAATAAAATTTTATTTTGAAGAAACTATGACAAAAAAATTTATATTAGAGTATTAATGAAATAGATGTTTAACAGAAACCTCTAACAGGAAAAGCTGCGTGATGAAGTGAAACTTAAGGGTTAATAAACACAAACTGATGCGCTTTATACTGTATGACGCACTCTACATAATATTAAGCCTTGGTACAACATAAATGTATTATAGAAAGTGCATCTGCACAAAATGTAAGACTTAAATTAAGTTATACTGGACAGAAAGTTTAACTCCTGTTTTGAATGCGCATCATCAGCATGCTTTTAAACACGTCCAGTCAAAGCACAAGCTTGATACACTCTCAGAAATAAAGGTACAAAACTGTACCTTTTCTGTCACTGGGGCTGTACCCTTTCTAAAAGTACAGCTTTGCACCTAGGGATTTCATTTTAGTACCTCAGAGGTGCATACTGGGACAAAAGAGAGCTTATTAGTACCTCAAAAATATACATTAGTATCTCAAAGGTACATATTGGTACCAAAAATTTACATATCTGTACCTAATGGTCCATACAATTACCTTTTTAAAGGGTCCTGCCCCACTGACAGCTAGGGTACACAATTTGACTTTTTTTTTAACAATGTAGGTCATTAAGGTACGGTAATCTACCAAAACTTGTATTCTGTTTCGTACTCCTGTAAAGGTACCAAACGTAAACTTAGGGTACAGCCCCAGTGACAGAAAGGGTACAGTTTTGTACCTTTATTTCTGACAGTGTAATATTAAGCAGCCTTAAGTCTTTTGCTATCATTTTAGTGATTAACGTTAGCTGTGTCATGTCATCCTCTTACCTGTTCTCAGTCAACATGTAATGCTCATATGGCTCTCTGGTATTTCTTGACATTTGATGTTTAAATATGAGATGATAACCCATTGAACTTGTGACAACGACTGTATTTTCGTTTTACCAAAAGTGAATCCGAAAATCACGGCATCCTTTTTAAACATAGTGTCTCGATCCGAGGTGTGTTCGGCTTCAAAGCGTCGCACGCATCGGTAGGTTGCTGTGGCGCGGGCTTCACAGCGTTGCGCGGATGGATCGGCCGGTTGCCGGGACGCAGATGCGCGGACTTTTCTGTTTGTTTTTGGATCATACATGTTAAATTACTGATGTCATACGCCGGTCTACAACGTGACGTCAAACACGCACCGAATTTTTAGTACCACAGGCGCTTGTAACACTAACCAGACATCAAAATGCGCCATAACCACAGAAAATAAATAAATAAATAAACCCACAAGCGAGCTACCTGCAATTAAGACACGAGCTACCAGTAGCTCGCGAGCGACGTGTTGGAGACCCCTGATTTAGAGTATTGTGCAAAAGTCTTAGGCCACCATCACCAGCTTTGTTGTTTTAGAAGTTTTAATGTCCATCCAAATTCATTTTTCAATCTATTTTATTAAGATACAAAAAGAAAATAGAGGAAATATGTACAAAAAATTAAAAACAAAATAATTTTCAGAACTAAATGTCTTCTTCAGGCATCAGTCAGTATTTAGTGTGACCTCTCTAAAAACATCTTGAGCTTTTTTGAGGAGACTGAAGTCCTGAAATCATTTGATTAGAGTTAGAAATTTAGATTTAATTTTATTTATGTTCAAGAGATCCTGCAGCTGCCTGCTATTGCTCAAGTGGTAGGAGAGTTTACCCTAAATACTTCACACTTCAGCTTATACTTTTATACTGTTTTTAATAGTACATAAACATGTCCTGTATTTTCTGGTTGTATTCTAATAAAGACACTGAGTAATAATTATATACTGTATGATCACTATACAATTGCAAAAACAACAAATCTAATGGTGGCATGGTGATCTAAGACTTTTGCACAGTACTGTATATATATATATATATATATATATTGTTAATACTATTATAGTGTTATAATACTATTATATTTTAATATATATAGTGTAGTAGTGCGTGTAGTAGTGGGTGTAGTAAGGTGTGTAGTAATGTGTTTAATAGTGTGTGTAGTAGTTAGGGGTGGTATGGTTCACAAAGCCCACGGTTTTAGGGTCACGGTCTTCGGTTCTGTACGTTTCTTGTTGTTGTTTTTTCTTTTAATCGTTAACACTTCAGAAATTTACTTTAGCATATGATATATAGCTTAATTATCCACATTTAAGGATACAGTTTTAACAAAATTGTTATATCGTGTAATCATGCACAAACTGAATTTGACTTGACTTTAAGCACATTATTGGGAACATCTCTGAGGAAAGCTAGGTGAGATTTTGATACAGCAAGAGAGAAGACAAGACATTGATGACATGCTTTTCATTTATTTGGCAAAAAAAAGGAGAATGTGTATTGCTATCTCTCCAGGAACGTATGTGCCTTTTTAGCACACAAAGATTGAACTTGAAGCTCACAAAGAATAAACTGAAGAATCAACTTGCATTTATCAAACTGCCAACTTCAGTGTAGCATTAAGCCTTGTTTGTGCCTGGCAAAAATGACTTAAACGCGGAGTGGGCGGTAGTGCGCTAGACCCCATTTTGCTTGGCGGTGTGCACGTCAAACTTTGCGCGCGGCTCTGCAACCCAAGAAGCATAAGCTCCAGGCGAATCTGGCCGAGCATGAGGTCTCATCACGCCGGCACCCAGTCTGTGCATCGAGTATAAACACCTCCCGAAATGTACAAGGTGCGCTCGCAGTCAGCGGAGACTCATGCTGTGGAGCCAGACGAAAAAATACGAGGCTTCAGGTAACATTCTGGCACTAGGCTACATTGTGCATGCGTCGAACCGTGCGACACACCCACGCTCCGAACCGAGAAAAGCGAACCGAGCGGTTCCGATATTTTTTCATGTACCGTGCCACCCCTAGTGGTAGCGCGTGTAGTAGTGTGTGTAGTAGTAATGTGTGTGTAGTAACTCCAGTGTAGTTATTGTAATGCTCTATGCAGTACAACACAAGAAAGATAAAGCAGAGATATGAATGAAGTGGACATTACACTGTATAAAGCAACAACACTGCACATCATATTACAGAAAGAGAGGGAGGTTTTTACAGAAGAGATGTGTTTGTGTGTTTATATTTACAGCAGGAGTCGATGCTGTGTAAGATGGCTTTATCCACACCGAGTGCTTTTCCCTCAAACAGAGTCATGGCGGCTGTGCTCCGGCTGAACAGAAGCGAAGTGTTTTCCTCTGTTTCTGATCCACTAATGAGAGATTCAGTGTGACTATGAGCCAGATCCACATCATGAACCATGTTTCCTTTCTCGGATAGATCACATGTGCTGGATTCTCCTTCAAAACCAACAGGCTTATGGAAAGACTTTCTGTCCGCTGTAGCTTTAGATGACTGTAAAAGAAAGAAAAACACAACAATGAGACCATACGGCACCATTCCTCAGTCTTGTTCGAAGGTCTGAACATTATTTACTTTTAAGTATTTATTTTAAGCAGATGCTTTTATACAAAACTTGCAGTGCATTTGTATCTGTATGTCTGGTAACTGAGAGCATTAAAACAGTTAAAGATCAAACTTAATGACTTCATTCATTTATAATGAAAGAAGCAGATCTTAAACCCAATACAAATGATTTTAATATGTTATTGATTCGGTTGAAGAACCTTTGTCTTGATCACTAGCAGTTTGCTGATACAGTATTAGGTTTAGGATACAAGGACAAGTTCGGTATTTTACACTCAAAGCCCTGTTTTCAGATTGTTTATGATGAAATAGAACGGTTTTGACTGAAATGTGGATATATGATGCTGTCCCGGGAATTTTCGGGTGTTTGTACTATCACCTCCCACCTCTACAATGGGTGTATAGGTGCACTGGAACAATCCTTCCTAAAATGCATTAAACTTTCGTTTACAAAGACGTGAAACTCACCAAGTGGTCAGGGGTGTTCACTGAAATGCTCACACAAAAATCGCTGCAAAAGATGCTTTCCATCTCATTTTGCAACGAAACTCTTCATATTAAATAATGATTGAATAAAAGCATCTACTAGATGAATAAACACATCTAGATTTACCTGGTCTTGTTTGCTTTGTGTGGTCAACAGAAAGTGTTCATCATGGGGATCTTCAGCGTCTCCTTGCGAGCGATGCTGCAGTGATGTCATCTTCTGACCCACTATACCAAATGCAGCAGGGTAAAATAAAGCCATAGGAGCCTGAACACACACACAACAATGATCAAACAGCATTTGCTCAAATGATACTGATGACATCGCATCACATCCACATGAAGTACCTGAAGTTTCTCATCTCCTAACCGCAGCTGAAAGAGAAGAAGTGGAGAATCTGGAAAACGTGTGCGAAACTCGTGATCCTGAAGTCCAGAAATATCCTACACAAATCAACGAGACACTATTATAAGACATCATCACCACTAAACATTTATTGGTGATGGGTTAACACCAGATTCATATACTATAACTGCACAGCTATAAGGTTTATCCAGATCTAATAAATGCATTATAATTCCTTATCACAGTAAGAAATCTCATGCTGTCTAACCATGGGTTCACACCAGATGCGTTTGAGGCGTTAAATTCGCATCTACCGCGTCTAGTTTGCTGCTTAAACATTTTGAGTTTGAGGTAACACTTCACAATAAGGTTCATTAGTTAACATTAGTTAGCTACATTAGTTAACATGAACTAATAATGAACTGCACTTATAGCATTTATTGATCTTTGTTAATGTTAATTTCAACAATTACTAATACTTTATTAAAATCTTGTTAACATTAGTTAATGGACTCTGAACTAACATGAACAAACAATTAAAGCTTACATTTTTATTAACTAACATTAACAAAGATGAATAAATACTGTAACAAATGTATTGCTCATGGTTTGTTCAAGTTAGTTAATACATTAACTAATGTTAACTAATGAACCTTATTGTAAAGTGTTACCGAGTTTGCTTGCAAATTGAAAGTCAAATCATGACCTTGTGAATCAGAGCTGAATCGAGACATATGAATGGATACTTAGCCCTATAGTTTTTGTGTTAAACGTGTAATCCTGCAAGTGTGTGTTGTTATGACGTCTGTATAGTGGTGTTCACCTGGTTCAGATGACAGAAAGACTCTTTAAGTTGTTGCAGTAAGATGAAGTCGAGTTTGTTAGTGAGTCGACACTCTCTGTAAGGAAATCCAGCTCTCTGCATTAACCAGAAGAAACAGCGCGTCACATCTGAGCCACCGTACGCAAGACATAACCTGGGTTCAACACACAAAAACATACGACAATACTCTTAATACAATTCATTTCATACAAATCATAGAGAAAAATGTTTACAGGAGCTTATGGCAATCACACTTTATATAAATAAATTACACAATCATTTCTCTTTTCAAAGACTAGAAAGGCACATATGTTTAACTGTGATCTCTGATGTGTGTGTGTGTGTGTGTGTGTGTGTGTGTGTGTGTGTGTGTGTGTGTGTGTGTGTGTGTGTGTGTGTCTGTGTGTGATTGTGTGCTTCACCTGGAGTTGCGGTGAGATACTCCATCTTCAACACAACACACACTGGTCTTTTCATCGCCCACGTCCACCACACATGCACTGCTTACACCACTGCCCAACGTCGTACACACCGACTCCTGATGCACAACCACAGCTACAAACACACATAACACAAATAAACACAAATACACACATTATGTGCTATTTAAATGTAATAATAGTGTTTGGGGGTGCCATTGGTAAAGAGCATCAAAATTCATCATGCAAAGTGTATTAGAAAGAAACTAATACTGTACAAGGACAATTCATTTGTTGTTTGTTTCATACCTGAGAATCCAATGTTAACCAGCAGCATATTGACAATTTCCTTTACATGCTGTCTGTTATAAATGTCTGGAATCAGAAGGATGCATCTGTAATACTATAAAGTTGTACGTGTTAGCTGATGAATAATCTGACACAAAAGATATTAGTAATCAATCAGTAAATCAGTAAATTGAAATGATTTGTAAGCCGGATTCGATTACAAATTTTATGTAGCAAAATGGTTTTAAGGGTACAAGGACCGTCTAAGTGACTAACGTCCTTTTATATAGGATCCTGTAGATGATGAGGTGGCCTTCATTCACATGGAGTTACATTTTGGGAAAGGATTTTGAAGCCCAGAGTGGATTTTTGTTATATGTCCGATAAGTGCACTTTTATTTAAGTGACATACGGTAATTGTCTTTATAGTCATTTAGACCAGTGGTTTTCAAACCCTGGGTCGCGACCCTCTGGTGGGTCGCGGAAATTAAAAACTGGGTCGCCACTCGCCAGAAAGATTTCAAAAAAATGTTACTAAAATAATTTATTCAATTTTATTATAAAAACTATAATAATTACAACACACTTGAATAAAAGCACAGTAAAATATCTTTTAAATACACTAAAATAAAAAATACTCCACCACTGTGTCACATGACCCATGTGCGTGCGCAGCTTACTGTATTAAATTCATAGACAGCAGATTAAATTGCGCACGGGGTCACAGGCATTTTTTAAATGATGCAAGGGGAAATAAAAACTCCTAAATAAAAATAAAAATGTGTTTGGTCTGATTTAACAAAATATATATTTTTAATGTATTTGATTGGTTTGTCGAAAGTGAGCGCGGAAATGTTTAGTTGTTTGCTAAGCAAAGCGCCACCGTTACGACACGGTTGAGTTTTGCAGTAAGACTGACACGTTATGGTTCTGCTGTTATCTTTAAACTATTTTCGCTGCTGAAACCACAAAAACAGTCAACATTGCGTCTAAAATGTAAGTGGCTTAATATTAATTACTTGTTTAGTGAACTGTCATGAAATCTGTCACATTTTCAACCGTGATGTGATGCTGCTTAACTGTATCATGTTATTAAAAACTTCACATTTTTACCGCAGTATGTTTAACCCACTTTGTCAGTGTTAACTCACTTTGTGTTTGCTGCGGTTATTTGTTTAACTTAGCGTTATTACATTATGCACTTTCGGTTGTCATTGAGACTAAAGGATGCAGAATCATTAGCGTGTTTTGGTGATTGTTATTGGCGTTACTTGTCCCTGATAAGCGGACAAGCATTGATGTCGAGCTCTGCGACGTGTTTTTAGACTGCTTCAGTATAAGCTAGGTCCAATCTTTAAGACTCCTCCGTTGTGTTGCGTATGTCAGTTCTTCCTCGTTTTTTGCCCATTTTCATAATTAAAGATATTATGAATTGCAGTGAGGTTGATCTCATTTGTGCCCCCTGAAAAAATGAAATGCCCATCCGTGAATTTGTGTCTGGCGTCGGGTCTGCTCATTAGGTAATACATACAGATGCGCGCGTGGACGTTTCACCGGGCTCACTCCACTATGACGGCTTTCGGCCCCGCCCTGCTTCATGCTACTGGGGGGGGGGGGTTAGAGTGTGGGTCGCATAATTTTTATTTTTTTAAATTAGGGTCGCTCCTAAAAAAGTTTGAAAACCACTGATTTAGACCTTGTCCACAAGAACATGGGTATTTTTATAACCGTGACTTTTACGCGCTTCGGCCGTTCATCCACACTTAAATGCAGTATCACGTCACTGAACCCGAACATTTTTGAAAACCCCTGAGGTTTTTCAGAAACGCCGGTTGCAGTGTTGTTGTGTAGACAGTACAACCAGGGTTTTTTCTTCTGATTAAGGCTTCTGATTGGCCAACGTGCCTTTACGAATAGGGTTATATCACTGCCTGCTGGTGTGGCATGCTCTTGACACTGTGTGATCACGTGTTTTTACGTATTCATGCTTCAGGCTTTTTATAGTGGTTGTGCACGCACAAGTAAGTTTACTATCAGTTTCTTGAACTAACTCATAACAGCCGTTCTGAAATTGAAAACTCAAGAGTTTCTCTTCTGAGTAAAAAGGAGTTTAGGTTGTAACTCAAGAGGTTAAGTTGTAACTCAAGAGGTTAAGTTGTAACTCAAGAGGTTAAGTTGTAACTCAAGAGGTTAAGTTGTCCATCTCCTTCCTTATTGACACGGGCCTATGGAGTGTTTTAAATTACTTTCATGAGCATATTGTGTGTGTGTGTGTGTGTGTGTGTGTGTGTGTGTATGTGTGTGTGTGTGTGTGTGTGTATTCAGTGACTGGTACTACACTAACAGCAGCAGTAGGATTCACACACACCTTCAGATCCTTCAGTGGGATTTCTAGGAGCTTCTGGAGAACGTAAGACCAGATGGTCTCAAGGTCTGCGAGCACAGCTGTGAGAGATCCACCTGGAGCACTGTGAATGTTCAGATGACCCCTGCGAATGGGCCAGTGAATACTGTAGCTGTCCGTTGGGTTTACATATAAAGCCTGCACAAACACAGACAGAGAGACATCAGACAGATCAACAGA
This sequence comes from Paramisgurnus dabryanus, assembly GCF_030506205.2. Taxonomy (NCBI): domain Eukaryota; kingdom Metazoa; phylum Chordata; class Actinopteri; order Cypriniformes; family Cobitidae; genus Paramisgurnus; species Paramisgurnus dabryanus. The sequence continues at coordinate 30,308,856 of NC_133347.1, forward strand.
CACAATAGAGAAAGTCTAGTGTCCTTTCATTTTTAATGAGTGATTTAAAAATTTGATTTTAAGAATGAAGTACAGCATCCAGATAATAATTTTTTACTGAACTTGATCATACATGTCCTCATCATTCTTTTTATTGTGATAATCAGATTTTTTATCCTTATGTTAGAAGTCCCAAAATATATATACTTAACAGTATATACTCCGGGATTTCTCCTTCATTTAAATGTTTTTGGTGGATGACAAAATGAATTTCTTTTCTGCCAAACCATTATTTTATCAGTAAATGTGATTGATGAGAGATGTTGATAATGATTGTGGGAGAGAGAAAGAAAGAGAGACCCCAGTCTCTGTTCTCTCTCTCACTCCCCGCAAATATTTATCAAAACTAACTGATGCATTAACAAGATTTTCCTACAAGGGCTGTAAACCTTATCTTGCTGATCTGGTTAAATTTATACCAGAAGGACAATCTGAATGGGAGTTTTCACATTATCCCACCGTTTTTATCATTATTTCTGATCTCTGGTAATCAGTCCCACAACCCTTTACATTGCTAACCCATTGATCAATGGTAGGAACAAAGACTAAATGTAAGAATGAAGACTAAATGTAAGATGTCATGTATAAGATTGTATATTTTTAGAAGTCATTGTTTCATTATTGTTTTCTTACATCTTCTCCTACGAGGTATTCAGGCTGATGTGCTGTATTTGTCCACTTTACTGAAGAGTTTGAGTCCAATACTGCAGGATTTATCTGTCTGTTGTACAATCTTGCCTGTAAACACACAAACACAAACATACACAGGTAGCAGTAACACATATACACACACTTGTATAGGTGGTTTATGGGGACTCCTCATAGACTGGTTTATATATTGTACAAACTCTATACTCAATAGTGGTGTGAAGGATCATAAAACACACAGTTTGGATCACATTACGGTTTTTGAGGCACGGATCGGATAATTTTTTGGAACAGCAGAAAAAGGGTTGGGAAAAATCTAATAACAACAAATAAAGAAATTAAACATTTATAAAAAAAAATGAAAAAGTTGCACATTAAATAAGGTCAAAAATTAGCATTAGATACAGAAATTGACTGTATCAACTGTCTTTATTGTATAAATTAGATATAATGATTATTTTTTAGAGCTACAGAAGTGATTTTCTATTTGTCTTGGGTTGTTTGATTAACATTAATGACACAGACTTAAAGGCAGGATAGGCAGGAATTATCTAAAAAACTTATTTACAAATTTGTTTAAACTGTCTTTATATACCAATACATAAGTTCAATGGGAAGTACTCTGAAAAAGAGAGTATAAAACTCGAGTGTCTGTAGACCTCTCATGACTAATTATTTCCATTCGGGACGAAACAAATGATTGGCTTGTGCGACTATCACCCTCTCTCGTGACCATGGCTACCACCCCTGTTGCTATGGGATCTGCCCACACATGCGCACACCTGATGGATTGGAACGTGCACGAGGCACGAAATCTAGGAAGAGCAATAGTATGGCAGAGAAAGAGCATTCAGAACTCACAGTACCTGCATATGTAGTCAGCGGAGGCAAACAAGGCAAAAAAAAGGAATAAACAAAGAAATCAAACAAGAGTAAATATCGCGTCTTTTCCTCGAGTCGACTATGCGGTAGCGGTATTGTCTCCGGTGTGTAGTCCTCATCAGTGTCAACAATGCTTTCATCACGGAAACTCTTCCAAGCAAAACACCTTTTATGTTATGAATCTTCCACGAAATTCACCTTCATCACAGTGTAACTGATCATAATAAAAAAACTTGTATCAATGCAATCTGTCTTTAGCTTTTCTTATAAATATAACTAGCTCGTTTGTTACCGAATCAAACAAAATATATTTTTAACTTTACCAGTATCAATATGCTATCTTAATAGTGAGTACTAAAAGCCATCCTATTTGTTTATATTTATAGTAATAAAGTTAGGTTAATTATTACTTGTGATTGTGACATGATGTTACTACATGCACCGCGCTCATTCCTTTCCGCTCGTCTCAGGTAAATGCTTCTCCCAGCAGAGCCGGTTGGCGTCGCGCGTTCATGTGTTTTGGGGCGTGGCTTTATAAGAAACCCAGGAGGGAGGGGGTGGAGTGAAGGGAAAAATGAGCTGTGTTTAAAACAGTCGTGAGAGGTCTACAGACACGCGATTTTTATACTCTCTTTTTCAGAGTACTTACATTTTACTTATGTATTAGTATATAAAGACAGTTTAAACAAATTTGGAAAAAAGTGTTTTAGACTTTTTTTAGACTTAAACCTGCCTACTCTGCCTTTAAGTAGGTTAATTGAATTTACTGTCTCTTTAAGATAAGCAAAGACTGGTTTCTGCCTCTAATCAATACATACACTTAAGAGACTTCAGGCGCAAACACACGGTGTACAGTGCTATTTTAGCCTTTCATTGATAAACTAAAGCGCTGATCTCTGCAGTTTCATTTTGCAAGCGTGTGAAAGTTACGCGATCCTATTTCATCAATTGCGTTCAAAAATTCAGAGAAAGCTCTAACATATACAAGTAAAAAACACTGTTCAGCATGTTTACTTACAACAAAAGCAGTGGACTCAAACATAATATTAGTTTGCGTCCATATAAACTCATCATTACTCCCGCTCGCATTTAAATGACAGCGGAGAGACTTGCCCACCATCTCGACAGACCACCCCCTCAAAGTATTCAGGACAGAAGCGGTCATATGCGGACAACAGAGACGGATTTAAATACCAGGTGTACAGTAAACGTGATGTGTCTCTCTCGTCCACTTGTGATCCGATCGATGAAAACACATCTTAGTACCAAGTGTAAACAGCCCCAAGACATAAACAAATGTTTTTATTAGAAAAAGAATACTGTGGTTTTTCCAGATCATTTAGTTTGTATGTGTCCTGATCTTTGAAAGGATAGGGATGATCATGTATGATTGGAGCTGGACCAGATACGTTCAGTTGCATGTGCGTCTGTGTGTGCAGAAAACTGCTCACTTTAGTGCCTTTTTGCAATTACTTAAAAACAACATTTGCAAGCCTTTGAAACATGAGCAAATGATAAACGTTCCCTATTTAAATTTGCTTATTAATCCGTGAATCGCATGCAAGCCGAACCGTGCGTCTGCAATCCGGTACACCACTACCATTCACCTAAACATCAAAGAAAACTTCCTGATATTTTTAATTTAGAAAGAAATTACCATATAGTATGTTTTTTCCCTCTCTCTCTCTCTCTCTCTCTCTCTCTCACACACACACACACACAGGCATATGTGGTTTACGGGGACAATTCCATAGATACAATACATTTTATACTGTACAACCTATTCCCCTAACCAACCCCAGTCCCTAACCCCAACCTTAACAAAAACCTGTTGGCAGTCTTTAATCTATGAAAAACTACCATTTAGTTACCATGTTTTTAAGCCGTTCAGTTTACAGGACACTTCCTGTGTTTATAGCATAATAAACATGTCATTATACTATATTCATGTCCCTGTAAACCACATACATCATCCCTCAACACACACACAAACACACACACACACACACACACACACACACACACACACCTGTTGTGCAGACACAGGAACTCTTCTTAGACCATTAGACATTTTTTTGGACCAGATGGATTGATCGATCATCTTCAGGCCGTTCTGTCTCTGTTCATTACTCTCTGATGTCTACAGAACAAACACACACGCACAGAGAGTTATCATCTGTCACATCTACATCACATATTCATACTCATCATGATAAAGTTAAAATACATTAAGCCCATCTCGTAGGAGACACTGGTCCTCGTATGGGTTCTGTCCGGTCTGTTTGTGTCTACGGGCGATGACGTGGTGTACAGTCTGTGGCTGTGTGTCTGTAGCTCGTCCAATCTGCAGTGTTTTGGATCCAGGATGAATCACCACTATAAAGTTGGCCTGAATTTGCTGGAAAAAAAACATTAACAAGGAAAGTTTAACAAAAATAATAAAGTATCTTGAACAAAGATTTGTTTTGTAGAAGCATCAATGTATTATTTGATAAGATTAGCCCATGACTTAAAAAGATTATTTTATTCATTGTGGTGAGAATATTAATATTAAAGATTCTTGTTTGGAGGTGGTGTGGTGTGCCAACCTTGTGACACCCACCAAAGATAATCACTGACTATATTTGATAACAAGACCGCTATAATGTCCATCTCTGAATCTCTCTCACCAAACGACGAGGGACCACCGTTTATAAACGGTTATCATAGAAATCATCGCAAATGACATCTGGGGCAGCTGAAAATCATACTGTGTGAAGCTGGCAATCGCTTTCTTCTCATGTAATATTACTGCTCCCAGCACAATAACCATTATAATAGTGTTAAGGAAGAAAGTAATTGACAAATTAATTTAAAACAGTTCAATCTATTTTAATGATGAAAGTTTAAATAAGTGGGCAAATATCTGTATTGGCTTCGGCCCAAACTCCAATTGGTGTGTATACTTATTTTTTTAGTCTAATGATATTTTATGAAAAGATTTGTTTAATGTAAGGTTCAGGGTAAAGTTTGACTTTGCTCCATCAGATAAGGGAGTCTGTCGATGTGCTTCTAATAACATCAATAACTGAAAAAATCATTTCAAAGGTCATTTCAAATAAATATCTTCATACGATTTAAGTGAATCTGAATATTTTAGTCCTTGAATCATTAAGACATATACAGTTTAAGTACAGCTGTGACTCCATCAAGCTCTGGAGAGAAAGGGGCTACTGTCAAGTGTTTCAAACAAATCTGTAAACATCATGAGATGAGTAATTATCAACTAAATAAACATTTTACATGGAAATATAAAAAGTGCTGTTTATTAAGACAGCCACACAGCAGCACAAATACATCTCTGAGACGTTTCCTGATAGACATTTACAAGATGTCTGACGAGGCTGAATCTAGCTTCTTATTCGCAGCTTCTTATTGACGCTTTTCGTTCCACCTTAAAAGACGCGACACTTCCGCGTTAGCAGTTTCTTTTTCACGCACAGCTTAGGGACCGTAGCGCATTATCTCTTATTCGTGCTGTTTTGAGTGATTATGTTTATTTTGTTACTGTGAGAGTAATATACATTTGCAAATAAACAGAATAACAGAGTTATGAAAGTAAACTGAGTGTCAGAATGTAAAGATACACGAAATATGTTAATGTAAAATTAAATTGTTAAACGTGTCATCTTTGGATTGCATTTATGAATGATCCCGATTTATATGTCTTTGTGATGTTTGTGTGGGTGCGTGCCTGCTTGCGTGTGTGTGTGTGTAAGTGTGTGTGCGTGCGTGCGTGCGTGCGTGCGTGTGTGCGCGCGCGTGCGGATGCGTGCTTGCGTGTGTGTGCGCGCTCAAGCGCGAGTGTGTGTGTGTGTGTGTGCGCGCGCGCGGGTGCGTGTGTGCTTGCGAGTGTGTGTGTGTGTGTGTGTGTGTGTGTGTGCGCGCGAGTGTGTGTGTTTGTTTGAAGTTTGCAGATGACTCTAGAAATGATGAATCTACATACAGAAGAGAGGCTGGCTGCTTCAAACTGTCGACATGAGAGAAGATTTCTTGAAGAGCCCCTTTCACTCCCTCTCACCATTCTCAAATTTACTGTGCCAGAAAATTCGTCCCACAAGACATCTTCACCTTAAGCAGTTACACAGTAGCATATTTGCTCCGACCTTGCAGTTTTAAAGTGCAGTATTGCATATTGCAATATCCCACACTAGGGTTTAACAGGCTTAACTGTGTAAATACATTTGTGCAATGTACATTATATGCATTTTTATATACAGTACTTGTAGATATTTGTAAATAACTCTCTCACTTGCTTCTTATCTATGTTATTTGTTTTAATTTTCAATTTTACATTAAATGTCGCTTTTTGCTGTTTATGTATACTGTATGTCTGTAAGTACCAAACTAAAATTAATTTCTTGTGCATGTGTGCACAATTCGCAAATAAAGCTAATTTTGATTCTGGTTCTGATTCTTATTGTAGCTGTTTACACTTTACAAGATATAATGACAAAACAACAAATTCAATGTCCATTTATTATACAAATTATTCCTTATTACATAACACTCTCAAATCATTTTAAAGACCAATTGCATTGTCAGCTCAGTTGTAGGCACTATATCTGAGCTGCTTTTTGGGGTGCGTTTAAACTTTCACTGCAGGGTCACACTCATTGCTCTTGTCTATCCTCATGAAAAAAGCAGACTTACTTACAGAAGCATTCTAAACTTATGATCCCATAAACTTGGCATTTTTGACAATACAGTTACAGACACTGCATTTCTAACCAAATTTGAAGTGCTATATCTCAGTTGCCCTCTGGGGTGCGTTTAAACTTTCACTGCAGGGTCACATTAAGTGCTCCTATCTATCACCATCCATATATCTCAGTTACCCTCTGGGGTGCGTTTAATATTTCACTACACAGCAGCATTTTAAAGTTATGGTCCCATAAACTTGGCCTTTTTGACAGTAAAGTTACAGACATTGCATAGTTTACCTGTTATATCTCAGTTGCCCTCTGGGGTGCGTTTAATTTTGCACTGCAGGGTCACAGTCAGTGCTCCTGTCTATCACCATACCAAAAACCAGACTTATTTTCAGCAGAATTTTAAAGTTATGGTCGCATAAACTTGGCATTTTTGATAATACAGTTACAAACACTGCATTTTAACCGGATTTGAGGTGCTATATCTCAGTTGCCCTCTGGGGTGCGTTTAATATTGCACTTCAGGGTCACAGTCAGTGCTCCTGTCTATCACTATACCAAAAATAAGACTTATTTACAGCAGCATTTTAAAGTTATGGTCCCAGAAACATGGTATTTTTGACAATACAGTTACAGATATTGCATATTTAACCTGCTATATCTCAGTTGCCCTCTGGGGTGCGTTTATTATTGCACTGCAGGGTCACAGTCAGTGCTCCTGTCTATCACCATACCAAAAACCAGACTTATTTACAGCAGCATTTTAAAGTTATGGTCCCAGAAACTTGCCATTTTTGACAAAACAGTTAGTAGACATTGCATATTTAACCATATTTGAGGTGCTATATCTCAGTTGTCCTCTGGGGTGCGTTTATTATTGCACTGCAGGGTCACAGTAAGTGATTCTGGCCATCACCATACCAAAAATCAGACTTATTTACAGCAGCATTTTAAAGTTATGGTCCCAGAAACTTGCCATTTTTGACAATACAGTTAATAGACATTGCATATTTAACCATATATGAGGTGCTATATCTCTGTTGCCCTCTGGGGTGCGTTTAATATTTTAATGCAGGGTCACAGTCAGTGTCCCTGTCTATCACCATACCAAAAACCAGACTTATTTACGGCAGCATTTTAAAGTTATGGTCCCAGAAACTTGCCATTTTTGACAATACAGTTAGTAGACATTGCATATTTAACCATATTTAAGGTGCTATATCTCTGTTGCCCTCTGGGGTGCGTTTAATATTTCAATGCAGGGTCACACTCAGTGCTCCTGTCTATCACCATACCAAAAACCAGACTTATATTCAGCAGCATTTTAAAGTTGTGGTCCCATAAACTTGGCATTTTTGACAATAAAGTTACAGATATTGCATATTTAACCTGCTATATCTCATTTGCCCTCTGGGGTGCGTTAATTATTGCACTGCAGGGTCACAGTCAGTGCTCCTGTCTATTACCATACCAAAAATCAGACTTATTTACAGCAGCAATTTAAAGTTATGGTCCCATAAACATGGCATTTTTGACAATACAGTTAATAGACATAGCATATTTAACCATGTTTGAGGTGCTATATCTCAGTTGCCCTCTGGGGTGCGTTTAATATTGCACTGCAGGGTCACAGCCAGTGCTCCTGTCTATCACCATACGAAAAATCTGAGTTATTTACAGCAGCATTTTAAAGTTATGGTCCCAGAAACTTGGCATTTGTGTTAAAAATGCAAATTCTTTAACTGTATTGTCAAAAATGCCAAGTTTATAGGACTATAACTTAAAAATGCTGCTGTAAATATTTCTGCTGTTTGGTATGATGATAGATAGGAGCACTGACTGTGACCCTGCAGTGCATAATTAAACGCACCCCAGAGGGCAACAGAGATATAGCACCTCAAACATGGTTATATATGCAATGTCTATTAACTTTATGGTCAAAAATGCCATGTTTATGGGACCATAACTTTAAAATGCTGCTGTAAATAAGTCTGATTTTTGGTATGATGATAGACAGGAGCACTGACTGTGACCCTGTAGTGCAATATTGAACGCACCCCAGAGGGCAACTGAGATAAAGCACCTCAAACATGGTTAAATATGCAATGTCTACTAACTGTATTGTCAAAAATGCCATGTTTATGGGACCATAACTTTAAAATACTGCTGTAAATAAGTCTGGTTTTTGGTATGGTGATAGACAGGAGCACTGACTGTGACCCTGCAGTGCAATAATAAACGCACCCCAGAGGGCAACAGAGATATAGCACTTCAAATATCTTTAAATATGCAATGTCTAATAACTGTATTGTCAAAAATGCCATGTTTATGGGACCATAACTTTAAAATGCTGCTGTAAATAAGTCTGATTTTTGGTATGATGATAGACAGGAGCACTGACTGTGACCCTGCAGTGCAATATTAAACGCACCCCAGAGGGCAACTGAGATATAGCACCTCAAACATGGTTAAATATGCAATGTCTACTAACTGTATTGTCAAAAATGCCATGTTTATGGGACCATAACTTTAAAATACTGCTGTAAATAAGTCTGGTTTTTTGGTATGGTGATAGACAGAAGCACTGACTGTGACTCTGCAGTGCAAAATTAAACGCACCCCAGAGGAGAACTGAAATATAGCAGGTTAAATATGCAATATCTGTAACTGTATTGTCAAAAATGCCATGTTTATGGGACCATAAGTTTAAAATGCTGCTGTAAATAAGTCTGATTGTTGGTATGGTGATAGACAGGAGCACTGACTGTGACCCTGCAGTGCAATAATAAACGCACCCCAGAGGGCAACAGAGATATAGCACTTCAAATATCTTTAAATATGCAATGTCTAATAACTGTATTGTCAAAAATGCCATGTTTATGGGACCATAACTTTAAAATACTGCTGTAAATAAGTCTGGTTTTTGGTATGATGATAGACCAGAGCACTGACTGTGACCCTGCAGTGCAATATTGAACGCACCCCAGAGGGCAACAGAGATATAGCACTTCAAATATCTTTAAATATGCAATGTCTAATAACTGTATTGTCAAAAATGCCATGTTTATGGGACCATAACTTTAAAATGCTGCTGTAAATAAGTCTGATTTTTGGTATGATGATAGACAGGAGCACTGACTGTGACCCTGCAGTGCAATATTGAACGCACCCCAGAGGGCAACTGAGATATAGCACCTCAAACATAGTAAAATATGCAATGTCTACTAACTGTATTGTCAAAAATGCCATGTTTATGGGACCATAACTTTAAAATGCTGCTGTAAATAAGTCTGGTTTTTGGTATGGTGATAGACAGAAGCACTGACTGTGACTCTGCAGTGCAAAATTAAACGCACCCCAGAGGAGAACTGAAATATAGCAGGTTAAATATGCAATATCTGTAACTGTATTGTCAAAAATGCCATGTTTATGGGACCATAAGTTTAAAATGCTGCTGTAAATAAGTCTGATTGTTGGTATATTGATAGACAGGAGCACTGACTGTGACCCTGCAGTGCAATATTAAACGCACCCCAGAGGGCAACTGAGATATAGCACCTCATATATGGTTAAATATGCAATGTCTATTAACTGTATTGTCAAAAATGGCAAGTTTCTGGGACCATAACTTTAAAATGCTGCTGTAAATTAGTCTGATTTTTGGTATGGTGATGGCCAGAATCACTTACTGTGACCCTGCAGTGCAATAATAAACGCACCCCAGAGGACAACTGAGATATAGCACCTCAAATATGGTTAAATATGCAATGTCTACTAACTGTTTTGTCAAAAATGGCAAGTTTCTGGGACCATAACTTTAAAATGCTGCTGTAAATAAGTCTGGTTTTTGGTATGGTGATAGACAGGAGCACTGACTGTGACCCTGCAGTGCAATAATAAACGCACCCCAGAGGGCAACTGAGATATAGCAGGTTAAATATGCAATATCTGTAACTGTATTGTCAAAAATACCATGTTTCTGGGACCATAACTTTAAAATGCTGCTGTAAATAAGTCTTATTTTTGGTATAGTGATAGACAGGAGCACTGACTGTGACCCTGAAGTGCAATATTAAACGCACCCCAGAGGGCAACTGAGATATAGCACCTCAAATCCGGTTAAAATGCAGTGTTTGTAACTGTATTATCAAAAATGCCAAGTTTATGGGACCATAACTTTAAAATTCTGCTGAAAATAAGTCTGGTTTTTGGTATGGTGATAGACAGGAGCACTGACTGTGACCCTGCAGTGCAAAATTAAACGCACCCCAGAGGGCAACTGAGATATAACAGGTAAACTATGCAATGTCTGTAACTTTACTGTCAAAAAGGCCAAGTTTATGGGACCATAACTTTAAAATGCTGCTGTGTAGTGAAATATTAAACGCACCCCAGAGGGTAACTGAGATATATGGATGGTGATAGATAGGAGCACTTAATGTGACCCTGCAGTGAAAGTTTAAACGCACCCCAGAGGGCAACTGAGATATAGCACTTCAAATTTGGTTAGAAATGCAGTGTCTGTAACTGTATTGTCAAAAATGCCAAGTTTATGGGATCATAAGTTTAGAATGCTTCTGTAAGTAAGTCTGCTTTTTTCATGAGGATAGACAAGAGCAATGAGTGTGACCCTGCAGTGAAAGTTTAAACGCACCCCAAAAAGCAGCTCAGATATAGTGCCTACAACTGAGCTGACAATGCAATTGGTCTTTAAAATGATTTGAGAGTGTTATGTAATAAGGAATAATTTGTATAATAAATGGACATTGAATTTGTTGTTTTGTCATTATATCTTGTAAAGTGTAAACAGCTACAATAAGAATCAGAACCAGAATCAAAATTAGCTTTATTTGCGAATTGTGCACACATGCACAAGAAATTAATTTTAGTTTGGTACTTACAGACATACAGTATACATAAACAGCAAAAAGCGACATTTAATGTAAAATTGAAAATTAAAACAAATAACATAGATAAGAAGCAAGTGAGAGAGTTATTTACAAATATCTACAAGTACTGTATATAAAAATGCATATAATGTACATTGCACAAATGTATTTACACAGTTAAGCCTGTTAAACCCTAGTGTGGGATATTGCAATATGCAATACTGCACTTTAAAACTGCAAGGTCGGAGCAAATATGCTACTGTGTAACTGCTTAAAGGGCGTTTTGCAGGTAAAATTTTTCAACGAATTTGTGCAATTTGCTTGTTAATAATAAACATTTAAACTGTTACCCATTGTATTTTATGTTGTTGAGTATCACAAAACCCGAAAAAGTATGAAGAAGTACAGCGGTTTGCAATGATTCTCCTTTCCCCCACAACGCACTGTATGACGTCACGCTGGGGAGAGAATTTACCAAAGCAGCCTTGAGAGCATTGAGAATGACTATAGAAAGACGAGTAAAGTACAGTTCTGATAGCGCAGATTATTTACATAGATAGATAGATAGATAGATAGATAGATAGATAGATAGATAGATAGATAGATAGATAGATAGATAGATAGACAGATAGATAGACAGATAGATAGACAGACAGATGGATAGGCTAGTACTACAGAGAGATAGGCAGACAGCCAGATAGCATAACGTTAGCATATTATCTTCGTGTAGAAAGTAAACAAACAATTAACATACTCGTGCATGCTGGCTTGAGGGGGTCCATGATCCTGCCTGAAGTGGGTGTAACTTTTATGCGATCTTCAGCACAAACGGTTTTGGCAGCATGTCTCTAATCCTGGAAGGTGAGTGAAGCACGTCACATCTGTTCGCGGGGACCAGCGACCCAAACGCACTCACTTTCTTACAGCCAGTAGCGGAATGGCAATCGAGAGAGTCGGGACTTTCCCGGTGGGTCGATCTGATAATAGTTATACGTTTCGAGTTAACAACACCGTCTGGCGGCGTGATGTGCGCCGGTTCCCGCAGCCCGCTGGTCAAAGTGCAGCCTCTCTGCTCAACAAAGTATATGAAAGTGCTCAACCTGTTCGGCGGGTCCAAACATGTACAGGATTTATAAAAATACGGTGATCAATGAGCGGTTCCTCCTCAAATGGCATAGTCTGTCGTGATGTAAAAAGCCGCCGAACGCCTGTTTATTACAGTATGTATGCGGTCGGATCCGAGTGTGCTGCAGCTGCTGACTGCTGCTGCGTATAAAATGATCGTGTGATTCGTTATAATCACATAAACAATATAACAAAGCATCCTTTTATTTCACAAAACAATATATTTGAGATATTATTTGATAGACTAGTAAGTGTGGATTAAGGATGTTTAAAAATCTCTAGCCTGGTGGTCAGGACATGAATGGATCAAATCAGCAGATTTGCGAAGTTTTATTTATCTCCACATATATCATAAATAATAATTAGCATGGTAACTTTGCAGTATAACACATTATATATTTCCTACGATGTATATATGATTTCCAAATTATATACGTAAGTATTAAACAGCAATAAATGTCTCATCTATCTCTATGGCTCTGGCTGAGGCTTTCTCCACTTCTCCCCAACGTGACGTCATCGCAGAATTGCGTTAAAATAACCGTTAATACCAAAAACGTAAAAAAAGTGGTATTTAAGACCATTTTTGAGACATTTTAAAAATTATACACATATCTTGAGTGATTTATGTACCCATTAATCGACAGTGGTGGTTAACCTGCAACACGCACTTTAAGGTGAAGATGTCTTGTGGGACGAATTTTCTGGCACAGTAAATTTGAGAATGGTGAGAGGGAGTGAAAGGGGCTCTTCAAGAAATCTTCTCTCATGTCGACAGTTTGAAGCAGCCAGCCTCTCTTCTGTATGTAGATTCATCATTTCTAGAGTCATCTGCAAACTTCAAACAAACACACACACTCGCGCGCACATAAACACACACACACACACACACACACACACACACACTCGCACACACACTCGCAAGCACACACGCACCCGCGCGCGCGCGCGCACACACACACACACACACACACACACACACACACTCGCGCTTGAGCGCGCACACACACACACACGCAAGCACGCATCCGCACGCGCACACACACACACACACACACACACACACACACACACACGCACACACGCAAGCAGGCACGCACCCACACAAACATCACAAAGACATATAAATCGGGATCATTCATAAATGCAATCCAAAGATGACACGTTTAACAATTTAATTTTACATTAACATATTTCGTGTATCTTTACATTCTGACACTCAGTTTACTTTCATAACTCTGTTATTCTGTTTATTTGCAAATGTATATTACTCTCACAGTAACAAAATAAACATAATCACTCAAAACAGCACGAATAAGAGATAATGCGCTACGGTCCCTAAGCTGTGCGTGAAAAAGAAACTGCTAACGCGGAAGTGTCGCGTCTTTTAAGGTGGAACGAAAAGCGTCAATAAGAAGCTGCGAATAAGAAGCTAGATTCAGCCTCGTGTTCAGGGACAGCAGCAGTAAGTGTCGTCATGACGATGATGAAAATGATGTGTGTGTGTTTACCTCGTGCAAAGGTTCAGGCACAGCCGCGGGTGCGATGGGTCTCTTCACGCCGCGTGCCTCTTTCTCGCGATCTTTTCCGTTTTCTGCATCTCTGTCTGTCTGTGTCATGATGAAGATGATGCCGAAGAAGAGAAAATGAATCAGCTGAATGTTTACAAACACGCTACCGACGGATGAAGCGGTTCCTGCTCTTCTTCTGTAGTTGTACAGCAGGTGAGTGTTGTGTAGCAGTACCGCCACCTGCAGGACGCACGCAGCCACGCACGGGCACACACCAGGGATGATGATAAAACTGCTGTGTTCTGAGGCTGTTATTACAGAAAGGAAGGATAAATAACCTTACTGACAGATTAACACCAAACTCTCGATTGATTAGCACAAAACTTGCTGCTGGTATGTGGGATCAAAAAATTTAAACATGAGTCGATCGCTGGTTTACCATCATAGTAACCATGAGTTAAAGTTTTTAATAGTTGCTCATGGACACAATGAAGATAATAAAAAACTACTGCATTAGCCAATGAAAGAAAGTTGGCTTGGAAAAAACAACAGTAAATGTTTGAGTTTATAAATCAGTTAAACTTTTTTTTTTCATTTAAATTTTTTTCATTTACATTTCCTTTAATTTCTTAAGATTACTGTGCAATGTATATTGACTGGTAATACATCGTGTTCTTGTTTTAAAAGTATGATCCAGAAGAAGATAAAACTATTCTTCATTTATAAAGTGCATAAGCTTTTACTGATCCTATGTTAGATTTTATATTACAGTATCACTGTTGTGATTATTGTCATTAAATATTTTTAGGTTTCTGTTTGCTAGATCAGAATCCTTATCTAATTTCATTGTAGGATGAACTAACTGAAAATGCTGGGAGCCAATAAAGGTATGATGTATAATGCATTTCAGATTTTTTCAGAATAAAATCTAATACAAAGAGATTAACAAATGGTATTTGAGCTGTATAAAGTTCATCAAGGCTAAATATTGATATAGTGTCATAGAGAGGGACTTTATACAGTAGGCTGCAGCTTCAAAATAGAAAAGTTTACTGTACTAAAGAATACTTAGTACTGTACCTTCAAATGAAAGCACCAGCTTAAGATGGAAACAATGTGCATTTTTTCTGTCATTAACCCTGGAGAACCCAAGAACCCTTTTCTCAGCAGCAGTTAAAATAGGCCAAATTTGACCTGTGGGTTCTCCATGGTTAAATGATATATAAAGCAATAAATAAAAAACAAAGTAAATAAAGAAACAACATTTGACTGTGAAGTGATTTTAATTAAAGTGAAGTTTCCTAAAACCCTGTCATCTCTTTTGTCAGCTGGGTTCCTTTCTAATGCGATGTTAAATTATAAATATATATATATATATATATATATATATATATATATTTCAAAATATACAAAAAAGTGTTAAAATTACATTATAGAAAAACATATTTTAAAATATATTTCAGTACAGCATTACATAAATGTGTTAAGTTTGATTTAAGGTTTCAAAACAATTCTTTTGAAAAACAGAAATTCGAAATTTGGCTATGAAAACCCATCAATATACGTGGTCTTATCAAAATCTCACAGCACAAAATAAAGATCTGTGCTTCCACATTTAAGTAATTTTTTAAAAGGTAAACAATCCAATACTGAAACAAAACCTCTTTAGAGAATACATCACTAGTATACCTACTTACACAGCTTGAAAGTTTTTGGAACTAAACCTTTAATGAATTTTTTGTCTTGAACTGACTGTGTTGTGTCACATTATCTGCTACCCGTATAGTCCTATATAAAGAGCTCCAGCCGTGATCCAAACACATCTCAAACATCTCATCAGTCTTCAGGATTACTTCAACAACTTCAACAATGTGTTTTGATTAAGATTGGAGCTAAACAGGAGGACAGCAGATCAGCAGATCAAGAGTTGACCCAGTCTCTCTCTCATGCACACAATTTATTATTATAGAAAATTATTATTATTATTGTTCTAAAGAATATACTTTATTATATTCTTTAGAACTACATGTATGTAAATTTACCCGATTCCAGAATTGGCAGCAGTCTCAGTTTGTCTTAAACACTTTCAGATGCTCTTTGATGTTTATGCTGCGAGTAGTTTCAGTATTAGATTCGTCTGTGGTGACCGTTGGACAGATGCAGTCACACGTTACAAGCTTATTTATTTAGCTACTATCAATATTGCTCCAGTCTGTTCACAAACCACAGCTAGAATGACAAACATTATTGACCCATTATGGACCTGACCAATATTTCACACGCATTTCATTTTTATCCACAATGACTTAATTAACAAAAAGATGATATATACGTCACAGAAACCATCAGCATAACTTACTTTATTGAAGCAAATCACATATACAGAGTCTGCTACAAAAACATAACTCTTATAAGATCAAAATAAAAACAGAGTGAGCAACGGGTTAGAAAAACAAACACACAAAAACACATATTTCATATGATATCGATGAGGATCTGATCTGCCATATTCAGTCACTCCGGCCCCTTCATGAAGGAATTCCCAGAGTCACGTCACAAATCTGCAATACGAGCAGTGACAGATGTGAAGAGAGGAGTTTGTCATACTGTAGACAAGATGATGATGATCTTATCTGAGCAGTACATCACTCTCCTCAATGCCCACAACAATGTGCAGGCATTTACCTGTGTGTGTAACAAAGACAAATCTGAATTAATGTCATTCATCTTTATACACGTATGAGAGTCAGCTTTATATACAGTTCTGCGTAGGACCTACGCGTCATTGTTCATTGATACTTCTGTGTCGTTTTTCACGTCAACGTGTAACTACACATACAGATAACTAGTAGGCAGTGTCCATGGGCATGTTACAGTATCACGGCAAAAGCCACAGAAGAAGTGGCTTGTTGTTCGAAGAGCATCAGCAGTGATGGAGGTAAATGGACATTGCCTTTGTTGCAGCTTGAGTTGTTATATATATATATATATATATATATATATATATATATATATATATAGTTCATATATATATAGTTCCTCAACTTAATCCCTTTTGTTTACACCATCGCAAAGCAGAAATATGATGCAGATTGTTTGTTTTGATGGGAGCATTCTGGTCTGCGTAGAACTGATGCGTTTTTACATTTTTGGAAAAATGCACGGCAGTCTACACCAAGGGTTTGTTTAAATGTGTGGGCGATCTCGTACAATCGACACAGAAGTATAAATTGGGTTTTAAATGTTGTTTAATCTTTCTAACCGTCCTCATCCTCCTCCAGCCATAGGAGGAGGGGTGGGACCTGCGCCGTGGTTTATTCTGCCCATCCGTCTGCGGCCAGGGAACCCCGGAGGACTGCGAGGGAGAGAGAGAGAGAGGGAGAGAGAGAACATTACAATTTAAATATTCACCGGAAACAGTTTCATTTTAATGTAAAGCATCATAGTCTGTGACATGCAGGCTAAAGTCTAATGATGATTTGATTAATTTGTTTCAATCTGTGTCATGATCTTACTCAGTCATTATTAAAGATATCAAAATGTTATATTTTCACAGAATGTTCTTTACATTATGTAGGATGATTTTATATAGAAAACAGTAAATCACTTAAAAATGACTTGAGTCTGGTTTTTACAGGCAGTGTCTAGGGATGTGGGTTTATGTCATTTTTTCATTTCGATTAATCCATAGGTCTGAAGAACGAGTACTCGATTAACTGGGGGCGGGGCAATCAAAGGGGCGGGGCGTACACGTCATGGTGAAAATGAAAATATTTTTATTAAAAACACTCAGATAAAACTTAATTTTGAAGAAACTATGACAGAACAATGAACACATACTAGATTTTTAATGAATTAAATGTTTTTTAACAGAAACCTCTAACAGGAAAAGCTGCGTGATGGAATGAAACTAAAGGGTTAACAAACACAAACCGAAGCGCTTTCTATATGACGCACTCTGCATAATTTTAAGCCTTTATACAACATAAATGTACAACGTCCATCTATCTGCATAAATGCAAGACTTCAACTACGTTTTCAACTAAGTTATCTAAAAAAAAAAAAGAAAGTTTAACTCCCTTTGTGGATGTGCATCATAAACAGCGCACTTTTAAACACGTCCAGTCAAAGCTCAAGCTTCATAACATTAAGCAGCTTTAAGTGTTTTGCTATCATTTTAGCATTTAGCTGTGTCGTGTCGTCCTCTTACCTCAGTCAAGATGTAAAGTCTATCTCTTGACATTTGATGTTTAAATATGAGATGATAACCCATTGAACTTTTGACCCCGCTGTACATTTTGCACCTGACTGACTGTATTTCCGAAAATCATGGCATCCTTTTAAACCATAGTGCCTCAGTGATGTGAGGTGTGACCGGCGTCGCGGGCTCGCGGGCTGCCGCGCATTACGCGGACCGGCGGGTTGCTGATGCGCGGTCACGCGGAATTATCTGTTTGTTTTTGAATCACGCATGGTAATGCTACTGATGTCGTACGTCAGTCTGCGTAGCTCGACACGACGTCAAACACGCATCTCCTGACCCAGTCTTTACTACCACAAGCGCTTGTAACGCTAACCAGACACCCAAATGCCGCAATATCCACAATAAATAAATAAATAAACCCACATGATCATCGTTTTCGTGATCGATCATCGATGCCACGTTCGAGTACTCGAGCAATCGAGTACTCGTGCCCATCCCTAGCAGTGTCACATATCTGAAACAACAGTGTGTGTTGGTAATGACAGATCTAGAAGACAGTGTATGAGCTAAATTAAACACAAACCCTCTTCCATCACTGAAGCGAGACGATGAGCTGTTGTTGCCCTCTTTGGACATATCTGGCTTAATGAGAGTCTGGAAGCTGGTGACATATAAATGGATTTGGATATTGACAACACATCCGACATGTAAGCCTTATACAATGATAAAGCATGATAAGGTAGCCAAACACTTACAACAAGCCAACAAACTCAACTACGCCCCAGAAGAGGTCACTAAAGAACGACAGTCTCCATGGCGACCGAGTCCTGCTGTCCAGAACTTCACCTGAATATAAACAACAGACCAAACTGTACAGTTATTCTCATCACTTCATACAGGAGAAATTATTCATGAACAAATCTAGTGAAGTTATGAAACACAATACGGTAAACTTTTTAGTTACGTAACGTGTGCGCTGGTCTGTTGATAAATTAACACGATTACTAATTTCATAGTCATTATCTAACTAATGAGTTCCGTATTTACTTTAGTAGCACATTAAAAACCATAAATGTGACATTAATCTAAATAATATATCGAAAGATCAAGCGACGATCATTTACATCACATATGTAAAGTAGGCAAAGCCCAAAAACATCTGTGTCGTATATTAAAACACGTCATGACTCAAGTATCCCGATATTAAGTAACTGATAAAAGATGAGATTAACACATCAAACAAACGCGTCTAAATGCGTCGTATTATCCGAAACAAAGAGTTGATTTTTAGCACTTACCATTTGACACATACACCATCGTCGTCACAACTGTTTATCCGGAAACTGAGCTGTACATCCGGTACTGCGCACTGACCCCTTCTGCCTCTTGTGGGCGTTAATAGCTCCACCTGCTGCACGTACTCTGCTCATGTTCAAATATGTGTTGAACATACACTGTTTTTAAATGCATTGTAAAAAGTGTAAAATATTTTGACTGAGATCTTGTTGCTTTTTCAACGTTTTCAACGCCAGCAGGTGGCGCCATTTTGCTGTGTTTCGAGCACTTTAAAGCATTGAATAATTTTTCGAAGCAACTAATATTTTCTTCCAGAGAGAAAAAAGCATAAAGTACAGAGTTGGTGTTAAAGATATGCAACATTTACAAATGTGCCTTTTAACGATGCAGCTTATAACTATATTCAGCCAATGAGCTTCTGACTCTCTCCCACGTCACTCAAATATGGGCTGTCATTGGACAGTTATGATCGTCATCCATCTCACTCCTTCTGTCAGGTACAGTAGATCTTATACGGGGGCGCTCAAGATGGCGACGTGAGTGGTTGTGTTTTTCGAGCTGAGACAGAATAATAGGGTCCACGTAATTTAATAACTCTTTAAACTCTAATGTTGCTTAATTTTGTTAACGGAACGTTTTAAAGTTACCTTCCTCAAACTTTTGTGACTTTTTGTGCATTTTAACAACTCTTGATAAGCACGTGTTTGACGGCGTCAGTGACATGGAGGATTCCATGGGCGAGGCTAGCCACTTTTTAGGGGTGCTTCAGCACCCCTAAAAAGCAGCTCAGCACCCCTAAAACTTGGAGCAAGAAATTTATTTATTCTAAAATGTTCGTTCGTCTTTGACAAGGTTAAATAATGTCCAAAACATACTCCGTAGTTTGTGGTTTAAAATGTATATGTTAAGGTAGAAAAAGAAAACCTCCCCGCTTAGCAAATGGTGTCATCCTCTTCTTCTACTTCTCTGTACCTGCATCTCTTAGCCAGAGCGCGAAACACACGCAGAGTGAGAATCAGTTAAAAGTGTTGTGATGCAACTTTTTTGTTCAAATCTTACAAAATGTTTACGTTATGTTTATAATGAGCGAGTACATCACGAATCAATCTTTCAAGCCGTGTTTTTGTCTTATACTGAATCACCATGGTACACGTATAATAAGTGTTTATTTTCGGATTATTTTAGTCCGGCGGGTACACTACCCGCGCGCTGCGGAGTAGTACAGTACCTGGGTGACTCGTCCATAGACTTAAACGGAGAGAAGTAGCGCCGGTTACAATGTTCTTCCGCAAGACGCATGCAGTTTTGTGCGTCTCAGTGGGTAGTTGCATACAGTACGTGTGTCTCCGTTGTTAAAGTTTATTGTATGATTTATCGTTAATTTGAGACTTATTTTAACAATCGGGAGTCATGTAAACATGACGTCACGTGCGTCTTTTCTGGTCAGTCGTCATGAAAACATGGCGTTTGGAACAGAGTAAAAACCATAGATATGTATATAAAGGCTAGATGGCTCGTCCGCGCTGATGGCCAATTGAGTTGAACGTCCGCATTTTGGCGGCCATCTTAGGACAGGGCGCTCGCTCACTCGTAGCATTGAGTTTTAATGATGCAGGTACTTTTAAATGACCATAACTTGCTTAATTTTTTACCGATTTTCAAACGGATTGGTTTGTTATAAACGTCAAAGATGTACCTATGACACTGAATACGTATACTAAAAATAAATAAAAAATTCATGAAACATGTTAAAGCATCCATAATTATAGCCACGTTAATAACGTTTGTAAAAAACCAAACCGTTTGTAAATCCGTCAAGAATTCAGCAAGTTACGAGCATTTTAGTTGGCGTATGACACTCACCTTCCGTCCACAGCAGCAGGGAGCAGCACTATGGCAGCACTGACCTAAGATGGCCGCCAAGTGACGACACAGCTGACGCCGCCTTGAGCCATCTAGCCTTTATATACATATCTATGGTAAAAACAACCTACATATCACTGTATACCACCAGTACCGGTAAGTTATGTGTCAAATCACTAATTATCAAACTAGACAATAAATATTTTTTAGTTTGTCACATGTAGATTAATATGAAGGGGATAACGTTTTTAACCCTTAGTGCATGAGTCACAAGTGTTTTGTTTTAGACATAGTAAAGGTAATGGTTCAATTAAAGGACTGTTAAAAGAAAAGCTGCAAATTAACAAACTATTAATAAACCTACCATATGTTGTAGGCATAAAAGTTATAAATTAGGAGATTTGTCATTTTGACAAAGGCTTAAAACGACACACTGTATATCCACATAAAACCATACCCACACTGCTGCTGTAGCCCACCTTTTGTCCTGAGACTTTAATATGGCATTAATGGCAAAAAAGTGCAAGCTCGCCACTAATTAGAAATAAAAAGGTTGGCAAAAAAATGAATCTCAAAACTCATCAGATTGATGCTTTAAAATATGTAATTAAAAAAAAAAAATCTAAGGGGGAGCATGCTCCCAGACCCTAGAGGGGTAATATTCTTCTCATCTTTTTCACCCCTAACCTGTTTTCATGCCTGAAAGGTCTCCAAAAAAATCTGGATTTTGGAGTTAGTTGAACCAATGTTAAAATGATAGCTATTTTACAATAGACATATTATTGGTTTCTGTAGGAAAAAAGAGTGGGTGGTGGCAGCGGAGCTCATTGGATGCTCAGCACCCCTAAAGCTCTAACCCTAGAATCGCCTCTGGAGGATTCTACGATGGAGACGCAGACTGTGAAGGAAAAGAGAGGTATTAAAGATATCCACTCTTACTCTTGCAAAATTCCGGAAGGCGGTGTCTGTAAAAGTGATCCAAATAGCCCAACGAAACATCAAATTAAAAAAGCTAAGAATGATGATGGTAATGAGTTGTCATTGAAAGAAATGCAGGAGAACATCATCCGCATTTTGACTGAAAAAATTGACCAAAGAGCTGACCAAACTGACATGGCAGTCCAGCAAAACACTTTACAAATCGAAGGACTGAAAAAGTCACTTGATTACTGTTACCAAGACATTGCTGATTTAAAGAAGGAAAATGCAAACCTTAAGACACAATGCATGGAATCTCAAAAGAAGATGGAAGAAATGGAACAGAAAATTAATGATGCAGAGAGGTATAACAGGCGGTGGAATTTACGTCTTTATGGAGTACAAGAGAGATTTGATGAAGACATTAAATCAACAATAAAAGAAATCTGCAGAGAGATTCTCCCGGAGGCTGACTGCATTTCGGTGATGGGTGGCATCGACGTGGTCCATAGGATCGGAAAAGTCCCGGAGCAGAGAAAGAACGTCAAACCGCGACCAGTGATCATCAGGTTTCTGTCCAGGACGGCGAGAGATTTAGTGTGGAGAAATGCCAAAGCCAACGAATATTTGGTGAGGAAACATCTTCGTTTCAAAGAAGATCTTACTGCTGCAGACAAAGAGGCACGCATTAAGCTGTGGCCTCTTGTGGAAAAGGCACGCAAGGAAGGGCAACGAGCATATTTTGTAGGTAACAAAGCTTACGTTGACAAGAAAGAAGTTCGAATGACCTAATGGCTTGAATTATTATGTTACTATTGCACAATCAATATGTGTGATGTGTAGGTAACAAGTTGTAGTTATGGCAAAGACTTGTTTGAATTCCGCCACATGGCATAGCACTGTTAAAAAAGACGTTATATGGAAGGGTTGCAACAAAAAATATTTAAGACCCTAAGTTAATGGTTTATACGTTAAAAGAGTAACTTGAATTGTAAATTGGTTAAGTTGAATGTCTATTTCGGTTGTATCTATAAATGCCAGAGGTTTACGTAATTTATTGAAGAGAAAATCTTTATTTTTGTATTGTAAAGGGAAGGGTGTTGATTTTTATTTTATACAAGAAACACATGCTTGTAAAGATGATGAAAAGTTCTGGAGGAGTCAGTGGGGAAATGATGTATGGTTTTCACATGGAAGTACTAGATCTGCAGGTGTCGCAATACTAAAAGGTAATTTCAAGGGTCAGATCCTCAGCCATGAGAGTGATTGTTCAGGAAGAATGGTAATATTACATATTATTATCGATCATACTCATTACACTCTTGTTAACTCGTATGCCACCAATGATAAACAGCTTAATTATACATTTTTTACGAATATTGAAACTAAATTAAAACATATTAAGAACAAATTCCCATTGACAAAGATAGTATGGGGGGGTGACTTTAATAGTGTGTTTGATGAGGACTTAGATCGTTGGCCATCAAGAAACAGAGACACTCACAGTATAATTAAAGATGTATGTACCCGAGTAGGCTTAATTGATATTTGGCGACTTAGAAATCCAGATAAAAGAATGTACACATGGAACAATAAGGATTATTCACAACAGTCACGCATAGATTTTTTCTTAATATCTGATGATTTAGAAAAGTTTGTCCAATTAATTTCTATAGACCCATCTGTTTTGACTGACCATAAGGCTATAAACATTTCCATTAATTCACGTGATTCTGCTGAATCTAAATTCAAAAAAGGTTACTGGAAACTGAATAAAAAATTATTAGATGATGATCATTTTAAAAGAATGGTAACAAAGCTAATTGACAAACACTGGTCTCAGGCTAAATTAAACAAGGTTTACGGTGTGCAATGGGAGGTAATGAAATATGAAATCAGAAAGTTGGCTATTTCATTAGGGAAATCGATTGCCTTGACTAAAAGATATAAAGAAAATGAAGTTATAAAAGAAATAATGCACTTATCTAGTAAAGGTACTTTAAATGTTCATGAATTAACAGATTTATCATCATTACAAGTTCAATTGGATACAATTTATGAAGAAAAGGCAGAAGGTGCATTTATTAGATCAAGGTATAAGTGGATAGAACAAGGAGAAAAAAACACTAAGTATTTTTTTAATTTGGAAAAAAGAAATGGTGAAATGAATTCTATTAGTAAATTATTAATTAATAATGCAGTGGAAGAAGATTCAAAAAAGATATCACAGTTTGTTACTCAGTTTTATAAGGATCTGTATACTTCCAATGTAGTACCTTCTGATCTAAATAGCTTTCTGAATAATTTGGTAGATAAATCTAAAGTTATTAGTGATGATTTTAAGCACTTTTGTGATGAAGAAATAGTGCTTGATGAAATTAAAGAATGTATTGGAAATCTTAAAGACAATCGATCTCCAGGCAATGACGGTTTTATTTCTGAATTTTATAAGGTCTTTCAAAATGAATTAGCCCCATTTTTGTTGGATGTATATAAGGAATCTATAGAAAAAGGAGAATTGCCCACTTCTTTAAAACAAGGTGTCATTACCCTAATCCCAAAGCCAAACAAAAATCATTTTCATTTAGAGAACTGGAGACCCATTAGTTTATTAAATAATGATGCAAAATTGTTTGCCTTAATATTTGCCAAGAGAATGAAGAAAGGATTAAAAGATATTATAGATGAGGAACAGACTGGATTTATACAAGGAAGACACATTAGTAATAACATTAGACTGGTTCTGGATATGGTGGACTATAATGAATATATTTTAGATGAAAGTTTTATTTTATTAATCGATTTTCACAAGGCATTTGACACAATAGAGCACAGTTTTTTGTTTAAAGCAATTAATTTTTTTGGATTTGGTAACTATTTCTTAAATTCTATTAAAACTTTATACAAAGGTTGTACCAGTTCTGTTAAATTAGCAAATGGGACATCTGGAAGATTTGAAATGGGTAGAGGAATAAGGCAAGGATGTCCGATTTCTCCTTTTTTATTTTTGTTGGCAATGCAGATAATGTCTCTTCATATTAAAAAAGGAAATTTTCAGGGTATTACAGCTTTAGGGAAAGAATTTCGGTTGTGTCAGTTTGCAGACGACACCACTTTGTTTTTAAAAGACAGAAATGAAATCTTTAAGGCAGTGAATTGTATGAAAGAATTCTCCATTGCATCTGGGCTAAGAATGAATGTGAATAAATCAGTTTTGTTTCCTTTGAAAGAATGTTCGGTAAACCAAATATGTAATATTCCAGTGGAAAATCAAGTAGTGTATCTTGGAGTGGTGATTTGTAAAGATGAACATTTACGGAATAATTTAAATTTTAACCCAATTATTGATAAAATTAGTAAGAGGTTTAATATTTGGTTGCAAAGGGACTTGTCAATTCAGGGACGGGTATTATTGTCAAAAGCTGAAGGGGTTTCTAGGTCAGTGTATACGTCTTTATCATTGGATGTTCCTCCCAAAGTCACAAAAAAATTAGATCAAATGCTTTTTCAATTTATTTGGAGGAATAAACCACACTATCTGAAAAAAGAAATCTTATGTAATTCCAAAGATCACGGTGGCTTAGAAGTACTGAGTTATGACACATTAAACAAGGTATTTAAAATAAATTGGATTATTCAATATCTAAAGAATAAAGATAGTATATGGAATTCGTTTCCAAACTATTTGTTTAAACAAATGGGTGACCTTGCATTTTTATTAAAATGTAATTATTCAATTGAAAAACTACCAGTTAAACTTGCTAATTTTCATAAACAAGCTCTCTTGGCTTGGACTCTGGCCTATGAATACAACTTTTCCCCTAGGAGATTCTACATTTGGAACAATAAAGATATGCTGTATAAAAACAAAACACTTTTCTTTGACCATTGGTATGAAAATAATATTGTACTAGTTAGTCAGTTACTAAATAAAGATGGGAATTTATTAACGTATAAAGAATTTTTGGATAGATTTAAAATACCCATTAAACCCAAGGAATTTGCTGTTGTGATGGATGCGATTCCCCAAAAGGTATTGACTCTTTTTAAAAATGTATCACAAGATGGAGATCCAAACCTTATTGACATAAAGAACAAAATATTTATTGGGGATATAAATATATTGCAAAACAGAATCACAAATAACTATATTAGAAACAAATTTAATAGAATTGTTTATCCTCCAGCTCGTTTTTTTTGGACTTCTGTTTTTGGGAATGTGAATTGGCGGAAAGCTTGGCGAACAGTGGACAAATTTTTTATAAATAATAAAATAAAAGAAGTCTCTTTTAAAATAATGCATAGGATATACCCGGTTAAGCATGTGTTGGAAAGGTTTAAATTGGATATTGATTATTTATGTTGTTTTTGTCAAGGTGAAAAGGAAACCATTTTTCATTTATTTTTTCATTGTATACACACAAAGATGTTTTGGGTTGAATTGGAAAGATTTATTATGAAAAAACTGAACATTGTTTTACAGCTAACTGGACTGGACATATTAATATACTTCAATGATCAAACACTTGATAAAGAAAAGGAATATCTTATTCAGATGTTGATTTTACTAGGGAAATTTCACATTCATAAGGTAAAATGGTCTGACTCCAAACCAAACTTCGTGCACTTTAAAAATGAGCTTAAGAATTACTGTACTATGCTAAAGAACTGTAACAGTAAAAAATCTGACAGAGCTCACATGATTACAAGCAAATATGACATTGCTAGTTGAATGACATCATTTTTTTTCCTTCTCTCTCTCTTTGTTAATTTATTTATTTTAAATAACTCTGGCTTGTTGATTTAAAAATTGTATACTTTTGTTTGATTGAATATTTCTCATTGTACTATTGTTGACTGCAAATAAAAAAAAAAAAAAAAAAAAAAAAAAAAAAAACAGTAGATCTTATACTGTATATATACCATTGTCTTTTATATGTATAGTATAGGCATATTATGTCAGCTGTGAATTGAGAGAAATAAACTTTAGACAAATATTGTTATTAATTTTAAGATGCTATCTTACATTGATGTTTTGACTTCAGTTTATGTGTTTACTTATTGATGCCTTTTCTGGATGTCCTGTGAAACTAACTGTGTCAATCTGCCTTTTAAGAGGCAGGATTTGTTTGAAGTTAAAAATGTACCAAAACAGATTAAACCTGAGATCAAGATTAAACCTGAGATCAAGAGGGGTAAGATTTTGGGGACATAAATTTAACTTGGTTTTGATAGCTTGGTTTTTCAAATATCATCTGATCTGTCATGGGACGCTCACATATTACACGTCCAATAATCTACTATCTTAGGCCTTACTTTACACTTTCAGATTTTTTGCTTATATGTGACACAGATCGGATGTGTTTTATGGCAGTGTAAACAGGAAAAAACGCATACGTTGGGATCTTTCGAGATCCGTTTCAGGCCTCATGAATATGTGTAAATAAATCACATATAAATCAGATATGTCCAATCAACTGTCGTGTAAACAGGCAGATTGGATTTTCCGAGGCATTGTTTTCTTTACGTCATTAAAACTGCGACAATTTAGTAATTCCCTGTGGTTGGATGATGTCATATTATACTTAAGCGGAAGCATGTGCGGAGGCGGTAAACAACAACGCAGGAAACATGGAGAAGGAAAAGAGACTTGGATTACTCTGCTGATTTTGGACATACAGATATGATTTATACATCATTTATAACGTAAAAGTGTCATTTTTTGTGTGTCTATAAAAACTGAATGTTGTTCTTTTCACAAAATTAAGAAAATATACAAAATGCGCGTTCTGTTGTCTCTCCATCAGTGATGTCTTTTCAAAAACGCGTCAGAAAAATTACTGTAACTTAACGAATACTTTTACCATCAGAAGATAAATGTCATGTCTACAAAATGCTTGAAATCTCTTTAAAATGATGTAAGTGAAGTCGTACATTGCTAATACTACATGATTTCACTGTATATGCTGGAAGTGTGGTAATTTTCTTGTGGACTGAATAAAGTCTAAGATTGCCAATTCTTTTTACAACAAAACCCAGCACCATGTTTTCATTCTTGACGTGATCTTTATAGGCTACTGTATGAGTGTTAATTCGACTGGATTGCCACATTAAACTTGAAAGCGCGTTGCACAGGGGCGTAACTATCGGTAAGCAGGGTAAACGTTGCTTACGGGCCCGGACCAATCAGGGGCCCGCCCGATCTGGAAGAATTTGATTGACAGTCGGCCCTATCACATATTCGTTGCTATCCGCTGTTTCCAGGCTTTCTCACGAGTTTTCAATGGGGCCGTCCGGAGCTAATGCTGCGTTCCAGGCAACCTGTAACCCGTAACTCACGACTTCAAAACCACGACTCACGACTTTGAACTGGGAGTACATCGATCTAGTACGAGTTCACGGGTGGGAAGTCACGGGTTTGACTGCCGTTCCAGAGCACTTTCACCGGTAGAAGGTTGTAAAAACACAAGTTACAGGCTGCCTGGAACGCATAGGGTCATGAGTCGTGGTTTTGAAGTCGTAACTCACGGGTTTAAAAACCTGCCTGGAACGCACCATAAGCCCCGGCACATAGGCTGAAGGTCTCGCTCTGCTCTTGCCAGTGTACCAGCTGCGCTTGTGCGCGTGCACTCGCTGCGCTGGTGCGTGTGCACTGAAGTGAAGGGAAGAATGCGTTTCCATTCATTATAGGGCATACTCACCAACGCAAGTTTAACGATTTGCGCGAACAGATTACATACAAAGTAAATGCAAAGACGCAACCAGGTGCGTTCTCACAGGGCGATGCAAATGACGCGAATTGGGCGGCGCAATTGCCGCGAAAACACACGCTTTCCCCTTTAAACGCGTCTTCGCACAAGTTATGCAACTCAAGCGAAAAAACTCAGAACTGCAAGAACGCGCTCTCACACAGGATCATTTGACATTGTAGAGGAGAGAGCGAGCGAGCGAGAGAGAGAGAGGTAAGAATGGTGCCCACATCGAGAAAACTTAATAGAAGACTAGAAACGTGTAATTAAATGAATTAAAGTATTTGTCACTCATTTAATTACAGTATGTTCACTGGATAACACTGGATATAACTCATTGTATAGGCATAGTTTAATAAAATAATGTATTTTGATTACACAAATCAAACCTAACTATATGATTGTTTTAGCTGCTGACCACCAGCATAGGGAATCTCTATGGCTAATTTATAAGACATGTAAGAGTCTTTTTGGGTATCTTATGCCTAGAATTATTCAAGGAGGTTAATTCTTTTAACTTCCTTTAAAATGTGATCAATTGTGCATAATGACATGTGGAACAAATGGATATAGGTTGTCAAACTCATAGATTTGCATCATTTAAAATTCAGATGCTCTTTTTAAAATATTTGTGGTCAACCTCTGGCACAGCTGAAACTTATCAAATCCTATCAGAGGTCCAGAATGTCATTGAAACACACCAGTGGCTTTGCTGTCATCAGTATTAAACATGTTACCCATCGAAGTACCCCTCCCCGCAGAGCCCCCCCCACATAACAAATCCCAATTTAACCCCTGAATGTAAGTGAGCATCTTTTTATGTATTTAGACCTATGTGTATGTGTGTGTGTAGTCATAGCAGTGAGTAACAAAATGTTATAGTGTGCTGTCACCAGCAGTGTTGTTTCATATGTTATGGTGCGCTGTCACCGATGTTATGTTTTTGTTGTGGTGCGCGTAGGCTATTTCTGATTTTGTCAGTCATCTCATGTCTCTATGATCCTGTCCTGTCCCATTCATTGTAGCCTGCTTGTGGACATTGCGTCATCACGTGCTGTAGTAAAGGGCCCGCCTTGATAATCCTGCTTAGGGGCCCGGTGTTGGCTCGTTACGCTACTGGCGTTGCACATATCCGATAGTGCGCCTGCACAGGCAGAGCATAAACGACTTCATGTTCACGTCTTTTTGGCTTAAACGGACAAATGCTCATATGTCAAAATAGCTGTCTTGGTGATTTTCATACTAAACATTTGGTTACTGTACGTCTTAAACGAATAAACATTTTATTGCATTCAGTCTTAGCCTAACCTGTTGAAGTCTCTCTGTCATTAAAGTTAATTAAATATCAAAAGAAAAAAGAAAATTTTTGCATCTTCTGTATCTTCGTAAATAAAGATTAATCCAAACATCCTTTGTGTTGAGCTCTGCTATTTGAAGTAAGTTTAAGGTTTATCACGGAGTTTAGATTTCCTGATCTTTTGCTTCATTAAAGGGATAGTTCACAAAATGAAAATTCTGTCATCATTTTTACATCCTTATGTTGTTCTAAACCTGTACGAATTTCTTTTTTCTGATGAACACCAAAGAAGATATTTTGATAAATGATGGTATGCACACAGCTGTAACCATTGACTTCCATAGTAGGAATAAAAACAATATGATGGAATTCAATGGATATACCATTAATTGTGTGCTTACCATCATTTATCAAAATATCTTCTTTTGTGTTTATTAAAATAAAATACAGGTTTAGAATAGCATAAGGGTGAGTAAATGATGACAGAATTTTCATTTTTGGGGGAATCCCTTTAACAGACAGTAAATCAGATGTAAGAAATACAGTAGAAAGATTTAAAATTCACCCTTATTATGTTTACATCTAATGCGATCAAAAGATTAATTTATGCTTTCTTGATACATGGTTACACGTCATTTACTTTTATGGACTATGGACCCCATAAAGTAGCTTTGCCCACCCCCTGGCCCCACCCCATTAAAAAAATTCTAGTTCCGCCACTGCTGGCATCTGTGGCGGTTTAGAGAGTGAAGCTGAACCAGTGCAACAGTGTAACAGAGTGAGGCATTATTGTGTATCAGCATAGAATAGCTAATATAGTGGCTAAGAGGATACATTATTACTTTTGACATCATTAGAGACATAATATGTAACAGTGGCGAACCGTGGGTACTTCAGCTGGGCCTTCAAAATATGCAATGAAGTGCAAATGCCTCTCCATCCATAATACTAGGCTATTCGTATTTCGTTAAATCATACAGTGAACGTGTAAAAATTCTGAGCACGCAAAGTTAAATTACAGAATGGGCATTGTCTGCCTTTAAATGCAGTTTTAAAGTTTAAAATGACTTTAATCTAACTGATAAACACAAATACAGACTCTGCTGCTCTGTAAATGACAGGGGCTCTGTAAATTTGCATTTAACATGCTTAAATGATGTTCTTTAATTTATTTTTTATTTTTTGGAAATATATATTTAGCTGTAGGATACCTTGTTAGTCTTTTTCTTAAGGGGAAATATAGCACCCTGCGTTCTCAGTGCACCTCCTTGAGGCTTATAACTGTTGTTAAAAGATATCCAGGGCTCGCAAAATCTCTAGCCCGAGCCCCGAGGGCTACCAAAATGTATCTCCGCCCTGCCCATCGGGTATAGCGGGGAAAAAAATATTTGAATGTTTTCGCATTCTCTCAGATTTAGTTAGGAAATTATATTGTATGTAATTCGGCGTCGTCTGTCAGTCATTACTATCCTCACGTAACAAGTGAAACTGTCAGGAAGTAAAAGTATAATTAACCCATTATTTTTCTCGTGTTCGCGTCATATGCTCAGGCTCCTCTGCACGCGCTTCTACCAGCTGTGCTCTTCACGAGTACGCGCTTAAGTAATTTCGTTTTTACCTCAGCCCTATCAAGCTAACCACAACGTCAATCACGTTTTCCGCCATTTACCTCAACCACTCTCACCGCAGAAATTCGGGCCATTAGACTGTATTTATATTAACGGTCTATGATCTTCGTCTTTGGTGTTTTACGGCAGCTCGCATCCAGTTTGTTGCATGCTTAGGACTTCATGAAGGCTTACAATGTTTTGTTTTTTACCCGCCCACTTGAAATCAAAACGTGATTGGTCGATTTGCCCGTCACTCTCCACACCAAAACACATAGCTTGGCCTTCCCTCGGATTCATGAAGTCCTAACCAATGAATGAGCCAGATAACCGGGCCTTAATAGAGACAGACGATTCTGATTGGATTAGATGTTTTCATGACATGAACCTGACAGTAAACGTTAGACCATAGATGAGAGAAAATATATTACATGTATTGTATTAAATTGAATTAAATAGAAATGTAAAAAATTAAAAACATATTTTTATTGAATACTATATTATTTATTTGTATTATTATTATAAAAAATATTTTTAATTAATTTTTTTAAGCCTTCTCTGAAGGCGTAGAAGGCCCTGAAGGTTCCCCACTGATATGTAATAACATAATGATATAACTGACATTCCTTTCACTCTTAGACCCTTACAGCACACTGAAAAACAACTTCAGCACCATCAGATTGCTAGAGCGCCGATACAGGTAGCCGCTAAGTAATTAATTATGTGTTACCTATTGCTTCAGCCAATTAATATCTTAACGTAGAACAGCTTTAATATTATTTTTAAGACTTTCTTAAAGGTAGGGTAACACATTTTGAAAAATGCTAACGGTAGCCGCCTAGCAAGGAAATCCCGATCCCACCCTCAAGTCAAATCGCCATCCAAAGTCACGCCTCTTTCATAACACATGAACACGCACAGATCAGACGTTCACGTCTCATGTCTCATTCACCAGTGAGAAAACTTTGCAGTACAAAGTGAATAACACTTCCAAAATAACCAACATAAACAACTGGTTTACATCAGAATGGACTCTATGCATGGCAGCGCTTGACGTGTTTCCGGTGATATCTCAGGATGCTGGACTACTTCCGCCAGTCATAGAGCGCTATGATATTAAGGACCGTCGGTTGCCCAAACAGCCAAAATAACACAGCAAATTGTGTTGATGCTTGTTTACTTTACATAGAAATAACGCTTAGGTTACTTACGTAACACCGGTTCCCTGAAATAACGGGAACGAAGCATTGCGTCAGATGCGCACGTCCCTATATAAGCGCGGTTTAATCGTCAGGAGCTCATTATTATTCGACTGAAGCGCGCAGCCGAATAACACTCGCTGCGTAGACGTTTGTAGCACGGCAAGAGACGCAATGCTTCGTTCCCGTTATTTCAGGGAACCGGGGTTACGTAAGTAACCTAAGCGTTCCCTTTCAATACGGTTCACTTCGCATTGCGTCAGTTAGCTGACGCTATGGGGAACGTAATCCCATCACGCCGTGCATACACAACGTACTGAAGTGCCTTACCGGAGAGACACTGCGTGTGGCCCTATACCCGGCATATTCACAGCTTCAAAGCAAATGTGTAAGCACCATATAAATTGTTGACGCGCACACGGTGGGGTTTTAAACGCACCGGGGGCACATAACATAGCACAAGACGGCGAGGTACCGAGCGCGTCGCGGCTGTGCGAGATAAGTAAATTCAGAGTCACGTTGGTGAGCTCGCTGAGCGCACCGTGGTGTACACATAAAACGCATGAGCGTGCATGATTGAGCCGAGAGAACCGGCGCTCGTAGGGCAGGGACGTCTAAGCTGTACAATCTGACAACGTAGACGGCGAAGACCAGCCGGCCGCGTAGCAGATATCAAATATAGATATAGATACCCCTGTAGACCAAGTTCATGAAGAAGCCAAACTCGCACAGAGTGGGCTCTATATAGGACATAGAGGGGCGTGAGCCAGTGCGATGGTTTCAACGATCCATCTAAATAACCACTGTTAGCAACAGCCATACGTAGTGAGTGATCTGCGAAGCTCACGGACGGCCGATCTGACTATAATATGCGGCAGAACGGTTCGTAGCGTGGGATTATACAGATACCACAATAGTGTGAACCCAGGTGCACCCTCGAGCGCATCGGGATGCATATAGGTAGTATTATAGTGCACAGATCGGTGAGCTTTCCAAGCGCGCCGTAAATGTGTATTGACTATAAATTGCACGGGCACAGGTGAACACTTGAATACATCGTGAATGCATATAGATGAATCAGAGTGTTATAATGCACAGGCCGGCAAGATTCTCGAGCGCGCCGTCATGTGTTCTGATAATAAATTGTGCGCACACGGGTGAACTCTTCAGTGCAACAAACCTCAGTAGTGCGCGAAGCAGGGATGTCGAAGCTGTAAACTGACAACATGGACAGCGGGGACCAGCCGGCCGTGTCACAATTGTCAAATGAGAAACCTCTAAGACCATGCCCATGCTCTAAGACAAGTGAGCATAATTGTCACGGGAGGTGATAACGTCAACGATATTGACAGGTGCTCTAGTGAGTGATCTGTGACGCAGATGAACAGCTGATCGTCTGATGTACGTCAGACGTATCTGTCATACAGGACCTTGGACAGTTCCAGAGCGCTGTGCCTCGGGCACCGTCTGCATCTGAGAAATGACAGGCTTATGAATAAAGTGAATGGCCAGCCGTAAAAGCATGGTTCGCTGTTACCGCCGCCGTCCGCATCTGAGAGATGACAGGCTTGTGAATTAAATGAATGGCCGGTCGTAAAAGCATGGTTCGCTGTTATCACGGCCACATGATTCGCGGGGGGTATAGACTTTCAATGTCACTAGACAGAATGGATCAGACTTTGCATAAGGACGCCTCGTGAAAGGGGTCCTAGCTAGCAGCTTGTGTCAATGTGTCATAAGGCACGTAATGTAGGTCGTGTCCCATGGATGCCATCTCCGCACGCCCATCGTAATGGGTTAATATTTGAATCTTGGTAGTTTAAGCATGAGATGCGTATCACTCTGATTGAACATAGCTTATAAAGCGATGCAATGAGTTTATAAAGGAGATGACTCGTCAGCTTGTTCAGGGGGCGAGATCTCAGTCTGGTTCGGTAAATAATGAAACCACCGTAGATTCCCCGATCGCATTATCACAATAACACGGTCGAGAGTGCTGCAGTGCTAAATCATCCCCTTAATGTACCGTATTCACAGTACAAGGTGATTTATATGAGACAAACGGCGTTCCACGCGCCGAAGGCTGATTGCCGTCATAAAGCGTGTTCAACCCACAGCAGATGCTGGGCTAGCTCGTAATGACAGCACTTCATGCAGCCGTGCGTAACTTAAGCAAGCTTCCCGGCCGTCAGCTCGGGGCTGGACCTTTGCTTAGTCAAACTGAAGTGGACTTATGAACAGAATGCCACGATATTCAGCTTTCTGAGGCTCGTTAGAGGGGTACGTGTGCCCGTCTTAAACGAGATGCCGCTCGCGTCTGACTGTGCGCGCGCTTTGAGCTTTGAAACTTATTGTGGCGGGTAGCAAGCTCACTTGAGAGTGATATGACCCTTTATATCTCCGAGTATTGGAGCGGAGGTGTGAGCGTCTTCGGATCCGCTAATATAAATCAGCTATATGGCCGAAAAACGTCATAAACCGCTTGGCTGTAAGCCTTTGAGTGGCCGTCCGGAGAGGGCGCGATTCAAACGCTTGGAGCCATGCAAAAGTCTGAGGCTGTCCTCTCTCTAGGAAGAGAGAATAGCAGCCGTAAGACCGTGCTCGTTTGCGCCATCAGCATCGTAGCGGAGAAACTGAGGTGGGCTGCGAGCGAATTTGGCAGAAAGGTGTTAGAGACACCGTACAGTCGTGGGGTGTCAATACACAGTGTGGCCAAATCGGGGTTCTTTCGGCCAGCGTCGATAGAATTATGGACAGCGGGCCGTGTGTGCGTATTACTGATTGCTTGTCAGTAAGGCGATAAAGTGTTTAGAGACACCGTACAACCGTGGGTGTCAATACACAGTATAGTAAGCACGGAAATTACTCTTTTTAGAGGAATTCAATACCGTTCGCCACTATAGTGAGGTCGCATAGCCGACAGTATTACACAGTATGTTTGGATAAACAGCACACAGAAAACATTTCAGGGCAGTCCAGCCGAGGCGCGACATAACCCCTTTTCTCCCAGACAGTTTCGTTCTCTGTTGATGCAGCTGTGCTTCGTTCTGCCTCTGATTCCATCTAAACCAGAGAGAAATGACCAGGCAGACGAAGAGTGAGCTATCCGAAGTGAGATAGGCTCAGGCCAGTAAAGCTCTATAATAAGTGTTTTAGCGCTCCAATAGAGGCGTGTCCGCCTTATCGAGCAGACGAATGAGATCGTGCCGCTCCAGGAGGGTGGATCGTTGAACACTGGACAGCTGCATTTAGAGGCAGCGAGCCGTAATACCGCGTGCTAACTAAGCCGTTAAGAGACCTCACCACTGTGGGGAAAGGAGCGAGGGACTCCGCGAGCGTGGAGCACGAGTGGCTGTGCTATGACAGAGAACAGGGGCAGACCGCCCGTGTTTCCTTGTCGTATGCATCTATCCAGTTCTACGGTTCCCCGCTTGTTCATCTCAACAAGAGAGGAACGGCAGAGGGGAGCAGCAACACAGACAGAACAGCCATGCGTCGTATGAACGGTATCACCCGATGCACTCGGGGGATTAATATATGTGCCAGAGATCTCGCCACTGAATGTGAGAGGAGCGAAGGGACTCTGTAAGCATGAACGGTTGCGGTGTGACAGAACACAGGGGGGGTTAGTCTGTGTGTGCTTGTCTATGCATCCATCTAGTCTCATGGCTCGCCGTGTGTTCATCCCGGCGAGAGAGGAACAGCAGGGGGAGCACGAAACATGGATAAGACAACCAAAGCATAAGCGCGGTCCCGGCGTGGGAGGTGCCAGACCGGTAACGCGCTCGGAGGAAATTCATAGCAGAGAGGCTCACCGAGCCGCTGTGCAGGACGCTATTACAACAGCGCCTGCTCTTTTAGCTTATAGCTTTATATTAAAAATATTGATCTTACCGGGCGGCCGCATGGGAGACCTCATCAGGCATGTGTCCGCTGCACAGGGCTCGTACCACGGCAAGCGAAGGCTATCTTCGGTTCTCGGCCGGAAAGTGGCAGGGGAAGACGCTAGACCTGGACTCTGCTATCTTCGGTTCTCAGCCGGAAAACGGCAGGGGAAGACGCTAGGCCTGGACTCCGCTGCAGGACTTTTGTCAACGGCGAGGTAAGGCTTCTTCTTTTTCTTCGGAGCAGCGAGAGGTTCGCGCTGAAGGAGAAAATAATGAGCTCCTGACGATTGAACCGCGCTTATATAAGGAAGTGCGCATCCCGCGCGCGGGTTCAAACGTCATTGGTCTGTACTTTGTACAGACGTTAACCAATAGGCTTCAGTCACGGAGTAAACAGGAGTTTCCCCCCATAGCGTCAGCTAACTGACGCAATGCGAAGTGAACCGTATTGAAAGGGAACTTATACTCCACACTTAATACCATAATGACATTTAAACGTATGAAAGTATATTTTTAAAGACGGGAGGACCGAACTTCTAGCCACCACTGC
Source organism: Paramisgurnus dabryanus (assembly GCF_030506205.2). NCBI lineage: Eukaryota > Metazoa > Chordata > Actinopteri > Cypriniformes > Cobitidae > Paramisgurnus > Paramisgurnus dabryanus. Next base: position 30,346,211 of record NC_133347.1, read on the forward strand.
TGTGTCATAGCATTTACAGCGACTCACTGGAAAGCATGCCAACTTCTACACTGCTACCCTGTATCTGCATTGCCAATACTTTTAGATAAAAATTGCACCGATAACAGTGCTATTCATCTGTTGTTGATATACAAATTTGGTATGATTGTTATTATCAGTACTAGCGAAGATAACATCTTTGGTTATACAAGCTAAATGTTAGAACAGTAGAAACTCATATTTTCGATATTTATGTATTCTTTATTAATAACAAATGCAAAACACAAATGGAAAATTAATATCAATGACAACAAGAATAACTTCAGAGAAAGAAAAAACACACACACACACACACACACACACACACAACAAACTAAATGCACGGGATAACAAATAGTGGGAAAAATATTTCTACAACAGACTTTACAATAGTTAAGCCTTTTTTGCTTTGTTCTTAAAGGGATACTTCACCGATTTAGCATTCAGCTTTGTATCTGTAGAAACCCGGCAGTATAACTGAATGACCATGTTTCCCTCCATCATTTCCCCCTGAGAGGAGAGATATCTGCATTTTGGTTTTGCAAAAAAGTCCTCCGATGATGCAAAAATCGTCATATTACATAATCGGAGGACTTTTTTGCAGAACCAAAATGCAGATATCTCTCCTCTCAGGGGGAAATGAGGGAGGGAAACATGGTCATTCAGTAATACTGCCGGGTTTCTACAGATACAAAGCTGAATGCTAAATCGGTGAAGTATCCCTTTAAGATTCTCAAATGTGTCAAGATAACTCAAAAATAACCAAGTAAAAATTTTTTGACAATCGATGTGTCTATGAATCTCTTATTTTACCTGACACTTTAAGATTACTTTAACATACTTTACCATTACAAAGACGTAATATATTACCAGCGTGATTAGCCTGCTGTTCGAATCGTAAAAATAGCACAATGTAAGCTCTGCTAGTACAGGCTAGCTGAACATATCTTAATGATTATACAGAGACGACACATAAAACTTGTAACCTTTCTCGAGTTTGCACATCTGGACAATTCTTCACAAATCACAGGTTGTAAATTTGGGTAAATTCAGCAAACAACCGAGTACATTTTAGCGATTCTGCCGTCAATCCGCTTTAAATATCCCGTACCGGAAACTGAATAGCAGCCTTGAGTCAAACGCGGAAGTTAAGCGTGCATAGAGTCCATTAGTTTAAGCACACGTTCGGTTGTGTAGACGTAGTAACTATATCGTTATGCTAATCCGTAAACGAACACAAATTTCAAAGGCAACACAATGTTTCATCAAAGTAGAATATCTGAATCCATCTCAAAACAAACATATCGCGTACCAACCTTACCAAAATACGGTAAACAGTGCAACGACCCTTTCAGACCCTTTGCCTCCTGCAGCTGTTTTCATCTCGTGGTAAAGCAGTAAATTTACCGATGTTAATTTGAGTTTTTGCTCTTGCTGATCCAGGCAGTTTTTACTGTTGTTGTTATAAAAGATGCCTTTCGTTGTGTGGCTCCTGTGTAGGTTGTCAATTCAGCAGAAAAGTTTGCCATTCTCACTGTTTACAGACAGGAGATGAGCGCACGTGAACGCGCCGATGACGTATGGTGTCTGCGTGGACTCGCTGCGCGGTGGGCATTCAAATTACGCTTACGTATGAGGGACAAAAAAGGAAAAGTCCATCCGGACCGAAATCTATGATTTGTTGAACATTTTTTGGTCCTACGCCTTTCACAGATGACATACATTTTTACAAATACATTTAAACAACTTAACACAGTGATTGCTATCAGGATGTGAGGAGACTTTTAACCAGCATAACTAAAAATGTTTCAGGATCAAATCTGTTACCCTACCTTTAATTTTTCCCATCACTTGCGTATTTCAAAAGACTGCAAACATCACCTGCAGCCACAACAAGAGAAGATGTGCTGGAACTGCAATAAGAGTTTCTACAGCTAAAAAGGAGAAACTGCAGCTGGAGATTGAAAAACTCAAGACGGAGAAGGAAAATCAAGAGCTATATAACTTTATTTTAAATAACAAACTTTTACAGTTAAAGGATGAAGGAAAAGTAATAATAACCGCAATTGAGTAATTTTCTGACAATATTTTTTTTCTTCAGATTTTACAAGTAGTGTGTGTGTGTGTGTGTGTGTGGTAATTATCACGTTGTGGGGACCAATTTTCCCCACAAAGATAGGAATACCAGTGTTTTTGTGACCTTGTGGGGACATTTTGATGTGTGCGTCTGTGCGTGTGGGTGTTATAATAATACAGATATTAACAAAATATCAATAATAATTAAAATAATGATGAGACCTATCTAATAAATTAATAATACTATATACACTGCTATGAAGTTTTCATTAAACCACTCTATAATTAGATTAAGTACTTAATTACTACTATATGTTATTAAGATTAGCAAGACTACTATTATAACTATTTCAATTAAAGAAAGTATTGACAATGGCATCTCTAGCAGCATTGTATTGCACGTCGATCAAATCGGTATTCTTGCAACAAGTTTTCATCGCTAAGATGGTCCAAAGGATTCTCCCTATCCCTAAAAATTCTTCTTGGCACATAATTATTTTCAAGTGGTTCTATAAATTCAGCCATGTCGTCTTATTTTTGTCCGCGTTACTCTTAAGGTTACGATTTTCAAACCTTAAGTTATACTTAGGGAAATGACCGTTAAGGGGTTTTGTGCAACACTTAACACCATTTAAGGGATTACTTAAGTGAAAACCAGCTATTTAAGGGAAATTCTAAGGGTTGATGACGTTTCCAATAAGAGTAATACTTAAGGGTTATTTTGTGCAACACCCTTAAGTTTAAGGGAAACATAAGGGCGAACTTAAGGGAAAATTACACTTAAGGTGGCCGTTTACTCTTAAAATTAAAGAAAAAATCCTAGTAAAGAAAAAAGTAATTCAGAAAGCATCTTAACCTTTAAAAGAGGTCTTAAGGTCAAAATTGTTAGGAGGACGGACGAGGACTTTTAGGAGGCTTAAGAGTTTTTTTAGCAACCGGGAAAGTGGACAAAACACGAAGAGGGAGACAAAACATGTTGCACACAATGCATGACAGTAAGTTAATAACATGCAACACATTAGATCGTGCAGGAATCATGTTTGTGACCGATCTTATTAGAGACATAATAATATAATTTAGCGTCTGTTACAGACGTCTATAAAACAAAGTAATTACACAAACTAACAGAACATTGTGTTGATGTTTATATCTAATATCTAATAAACCTAATAAGTTAAGTTTGACATTAACAGCACTTAATTATGCTTAATTTTTTATATATGTAGAAAATAAATATAATAATTATATATTAATTCTGTATTGTATATTTTCTAAATTTTTATGTATAATATTATAATATTTTTTATATATATATATATATATATATATATATATATATATATATATATATAAGGCCGGCATACAGGCCGGCATACAGCTGACCACCTCGCTAAGAAAACGAATGGAGCTGTAGAGCAGTGGGGACTTAAAGGCCGAGTTATTGCATGTGTTCATGACAACGCAGCCAATATTGTAGCTGCCAACAGTCCCAACAGAGTGCCCTGGATTTCTGTTGCCTGCTTTGCACACACCCTGCAGTTGGCCATAAATTACAGATTTTCACTGGATCTTTATCGAGTAATATTAGCAGCTAGTAAACTCGTTAGCCACTTTTATCACAGCACTACAGCAACCAAAGTGCTACAAAAGAAACAGGAGAAAATGGGCCTCGCAACTCACTGGCTTACCCAGTCATGTATAACATGGTGGAACGTGCAAGATGTTTGATCGGCTGGTGGAGCAGCAGTGGGTAGTTCTTTCTGGGCTGTCGGACCGAACCGGGATGGAGCTTCAAGATGCCAAAATCCTGGGGTTGAAGGATGAGTACTGGCAGCTGATGTAGGACACACAGACTGCGCTGTCAGCACTTAAATTTGCCACAACGGTTATGTCTGCAGAGAAAGACGTATCTATCTCAAACACTTATCCCGTCACCTTCGGCCTCATCAATATCCACCTCATGCGCAGTGTAAAAGACGGGCCCAGACTTATCGAATTCAAGACAAAAGTGCGTTCCTCTCTCATCCAACGAATGAATGTAATCTAAACTTTTTATCTTAGTTTACAAATACATAATTACATGGATACTTTCCTGTTATCTGCATGTTACCTTTTTAGATTTAAAGCTCCCATTCTTTCTGTGATTTTGACGCTTTGATTGTGTTTATAGTGAGCAATATAACATGGTTTCATGTTTCACGTGTGAAAAAACGTGGTATTTTTCACACAATTTACTTATCTGTATAGCGCTGTTTTCAATGTCCTCAAAACGGGCTGATGTCTTCCTTGTTCTATGAAGTTCTTCCTTCAGAAATACGTAACCCATAAAGAAATGTAGCTGCTGTCATAAACAATATCCTCAAAACATAACAACATTCTGTTTTTTACAGGTACATCTAAAGCACGGAGAAAACTGAAAAACAAGATGAAATCCACAATGGATCTGTTTGTGCAGAAGATTGACAGTACTCTTACCCAGACGGAGAGCTTCAGCTCAAACTACAGGCTGCCCAGCAAGCCCACGAGTGACCCATGTTTACCCATCTGAAAATAAATTGCACTTCAAGAGCTAATGCCTCCTTCAAAAGGGAGATGTAGGGGACCCTAGTAAGGCGATGAAAGGTACTCTGTTTCACAAATGGCTGACTGCTGAGAGCATCTCTAACATTACTTGAACCTGGTGTATACTGTCAACTTACCCTTTCCATGTATCTTACCCTTAGAACCAGCAGTCACGTGGAACAAAGGTTTTGCAATTGCTGAACACTGTTCTATAAACTGTTGATAATACACCACAATCCCAAGGAAATAAAGTTTTCTCATCCATAAGGTCTGAGTCAATGTGCGTTCAATTCCCTACGGAGTGTTTACTGCTCCCCACTATATATCAGTTGAAGTGGACTTCACTGACAATAATCGCGCATTTGGAATGCCCTGCAAACGTCATCAAAGAAAGTCAACGACACGGTCGCGCAGATTGATATAACATAAATATATATAGGGCTACATTAATATTTTTATTTACTATCACATTTAAAATATCGTCTCTAGGTTCTATCTGCGTTCTGAGCAGTTTTGAGATTTTCAAAGTTTTTGCATTAAATATAGGAAAACTTATATGGGGAACAAGTTTCTTTCAAACATGAAAATAACAGGGTCCCTAAATGTATTCTTAATATACAATATCTTGCAATTTTGCAAGTTCTCCCACTTAGAAATCATGGAGGGGTCTGAAATTGTTATCGTAGGTACATGTCCACTCTGAGAGACATAATCTAAAAAAATCCAGAAATCACAATGTATGATTTTTTTTAACTATTCATTTGTATGATACAGCTGCAAATAAGTATTTGAAAACCTGAGAAAATGTTAATATTTGGCACAGTAGTTTTTCACCAGGTTTGCACAAACTGCAGGAGGGATTTTGGCCCACTCCTCCACACAGATCTTCTCTAGATCAGTCAGGTTTCTGGCAATGAAAGGTACTCTTAGATTATGTTTCTTACAGTGGACATGCACCTACGATGAAAATTTCAGACCCCTCCATGATTTCTAAGTGGGAGAACTTGCAAAATAGCAGGGTGTTCAAATACTTATTTTTCTCACTGTACTGTAATACATCTGAGCAGGACTTTATTCCATCTAAAGTGGGCCAGGTAAAATGGCTTTCTCTCTAGACATCAGTTTGGCTAAAATAACATGCTAACATTTATTGTTGTAATAAAAAAGACCCCATCAATTAAATTGCTGACTATTTGACCTTTAATATTGAAAAAATTAAGACATTTTAAGACTTGAAAAACTGCCAGAAAACAGACATGCTTCAGCAATTGCTCAATCACAAAAAAATGTCAGACTAATTTTTAAAAACACAGAACTATAATACTCTCTATCTGTTAGTGGCATGATTTTAAACATTAACTTATTGTCACTCATCTTTGCCGATGAGATTATGCTCAGTTTGGAGAGTACCCTTGGTTTGGGAAAGATGGATGTAGGTGCCAGGCTTCTTGTGTGTTTGCTTGTACCTCTTATGTCTACTTGGCTCTGCATACTTTTTTTGTGTAATGAAGATTATATGGACACTGATCAAACACAAGCTGTGACACTTCAGAAAACTGAATCTGTTTGTATTGAAACAGCTTGGATCATGCCTAAAAGTCATAAAAATCTATACTCTTCATCTGTATGATTTCACGTGGGTTGTTCCTGTTTACCTTCAGTAAAACGTGCAAGAAATACAGTGGTGAATATAATTAAGACACTGCCATTGCCTTTTTAATATGGCTGTGCATATTGTCTACCTCCTGAGATGCAAGGAAGGCAGTAAGTGAAGGTTTTGCCAGGTTTGCAAATCACAATGCTTTCCTGGGGGCTTTAGGTGCTATAGATGGTTGCCAAATATGCATAAAAGCCCTGTGAGAGATGCCAACTGTTACTTCAACAGAAAACGTTTTCATTCTGTTGTATTGCAAGCAATCTGTAACCACACTGGCAGGTTTATTGATGTGTTCTGTGGATACCCTGGATCAACATATGATGGCTGAGTCCTGCGATGCAGCTCAGTTTACCAGCTTGCGGTGTATCCACCCCGTGGACACTTTTTGTTAGGGGATGGTGGATATCCCTGCATTGACAGTCCCATCAGAATTATAACACCTTACAGGGAACCACTCCAGGGACCAGTGCAGGCCCAGTTCAATAGATACCATTCCAAGGCAAGGTGCATTATTGAGACATCTTTTGGCAGAATGAAGTGTCGGTGGTGAGCCATCTTTCTTCAGGCTCTTCCTCTGGATCAGTTGGTTGTCCCAAAAGTGGGAGTTGCCTGTACAATGCTGCATAACATCTCCCTTGGAGTTGGAGATATTGTGGATGAGCTGATGGAGCCTACCAAACCATCACATCATGTGGCAGGAAGTAGAGGATCAGTCACAAGAGATAAGCTTGCAGCCTTGGTTTCAGCTCCTGTGCAAAGACACATTGCCTTGCAACCCAATGACTATGACTAAGGGATGAGAATTAGATTTACCATAATTTATTTATTTGAATAAACAAAAAAATTGAATGAATATAGTTGGTTAATTTCTAATTATGATACATTCTGATATTTAGCGCTCATAAACAACTTTTAGATAATATTGAATTTTGTTAAATTTTAATATAGAAGTTTGGATGAATGAATCTGTAAACAAATTACATTTTTATTTAATGTTAATTGTTGTACATACTCCATCTGAATGTTACTGCATAAAATTAAGTTATCTTTTGTACATGTGAATAGATTTTCATAAACAAGAATAAATAAACAGCTACATATAGTTTTCCATAAATAAATGAATAAATAAACATTTGTGTGTATGTTTGTGTAAAAAAGGAACTTATTTTTTTAAAAACCTCTCGTTAAAGTCAGTAAATCGTTTATCTTGTTCCTATTCCTTGGCAGATTCCTCCCAAGAAAATCTAAAATTTCAATTGCCACACATTTTTTTCACCTGGTAGGAGGAATCCTAGATCTGATGGAAGGGCCAGCGACCGAAGTCATAGTAAAAGGCCCAGTGACCGAAACCATAGGAGAAGGGTAAGTGAGCGAAATCATAGGAGAAGGGCCAGTGACAGAGGCCATAGGAGAAGGGCCAGTGACCGAAGTCATAAGAGAAGGGCCAGCGACCGAAGTCATAGGAGAAGGGCCAGTGACCGAAACCATAGGAGAAGGGTTAGTGAGTGAAATCATAGGAGAAGGGCCAGTGACTGAGGCCATAGGAGAAGGGCCAGTGACCGAAGTCATAAGAGAAGGGCCGGCGACCGAAGTCATAGGAGAAGGGCCAGTGACCGAAACTATAGGAGAAGGGTTAGTAAGTGAAATCATAGGAGAAGGGCCAGTAACTGAGGCCATAGGAGAAGGGCCAGTGACCAATGCCATAGGAGAAGGGCCAGTGACCGAAACCATAGGAGAAGGGTTAATGAGCGAAATCATAGGATAAGGGCCAGTGACCGAAACCATAGGAGAAGGGTTAGTGAGTGAAATCATAGGAGAAGGGCCAGTAACTGAGGCCATAGGAGAAGGGCCAGTGACCGAGGCCATAGGAGAAGGGCCAGTGACCGAAACCATAGGAGAAGGGTTAGTAAGCGAAATCATAGGAGAAGGGTTAGTGAGTGAAATCATAGGAGAAGGGCCAGTGACTGGGGCCATAGGAGAAGGACCAGTGAATGAGGCCATAGGAAAAGGGCCAGCAACCGAAGTCATAGGAGAAGGGCCAGTGACCAAAACCATAGGAGAAGGGTTAGTGAGCGAAATCATAGGAGAAGGGCCAGTGACTGAGGCCATAGGAGAAGGGCCAGTGACCGAGGCCATAGGAGGTGGGCCAGTGAAGAAAGTGGGTGAACTGATGGACAGGTCCTCATTTGAAAGTAGTGACAACATTATTAATGGTGGCGTTACGGATGCCTTCTGACCAATCGCCTCATCCATGGCATTACACCATGGCCACAAGGTTGCCGTTTCCTCTCTGTTGTTTTTTCCTGACCCAGTTGGTGGGTACTCCCAATTCCTAGAATGAATGCATGTGTGTATAGTTATTTTGAATTAGTGTATATTATATATTAAAACACAGATTAAAATGACTATTATATTGTACTCCACATAGTTGGATACACAAGCTGATATTTTAATGTCTTACCTTTTCGTTCACTCTTCCTAGATGCCTGCTGGACAGACACCTTGCCGTCTAGTCTTAACTCTTCAATTACTGTTCTGTATGGAAATGGGTAAACTACATATAAATGTAAACAAGTCATAGAAGAAATGAAGAAAGACACAAATAAGTAGTTTTATATTATATAATTATCAATAACATATTAACCTAACCCATATTAACTATAACCTAAATTATGCTCCGGTAACGTAAGTGCTAAACAAAAAACATGGATACTTACAGCCTGTGATCCAGAAGTGCAGGGTAATCCAAACAAAGTATCCAAACAAAGTGTATTGTGCTGGAACCGTATTAAACATGAATTTTAACCACTGCTTCCTGATGTCCTCTGCCTTAGGAAGGCCATAAAGGGATATTTTGTCCTCACATCTAAAGAAACAGCGTCTCGACAACAGTTTGTAAACACACTCGAACTCCAGTCGACCTCCGCTCCGCCACTTTCGTTCCCTTCAGCGTACTCGCACCCTCCACCCCCAGTTTTGAGGCCGTAGCCAAGCGCAGCAGAGGGGGTGGAATCATGATAATGTTGGTCTTGTCTACGTCACCAATTCCAGGAAGTTAACTGTTGCCTACAATCCGAGCGTTTTTTGTAGTCCTTGAACGTTGGAGACGATAACTCGCGTCATCGTTTTCTTTGAGGTATGTGCTTTTTGAATATCATTAGCATGTACTAATACACCTACACACAAAAGGATGTTTTAAAATGTGTATCTTAATAGGTGCTGTTTAAAAAAGCACCCATGAGAAAACCGCTGTGTTTAAGAGAACTTCAAGAAATGTACAGAATGAGCTGTTGGACTGTGTGTAAGTTAGTCTGTTGTGAGGGGAAAAATGTGCTTGTGCTATTGCTACTAAAGCAAAAGGAAACGTACAAGCCTGTGATCAGGCAACTTTAGTTTTTCTTTTTGTGTGTGTTCGGTTGCGTTAACCGAACAGTCTTTCACGGAATTTTTTTAAGCAGGAAAAAAATTATGAACGCCATTTTGGCAGTTTGCCCATACAACTTGACTAAATGTAATTCCTATGTTTGTCCAGTTGGTGGCAGTGTGTTGCACAAAGGTCGCCCTGGTTTCTGAACATTCTCGCGATATTTTGATGTCATACACTGATTGGTCTGCGTATCGCTGCTGAAGTTAAACATTACAGGAGCGCTGCAACAAGACGCCTGTCTAAGGTAAAGACACAAGTTCTAATGACAAGAGTCTGCATTAATCTGCCTTCATGCGTTTATTACACAAGATGGTTTCAAAAGAGTTTAGTTTAATTCAGATTTTAACACATTTATTGATATTTTAATCGCAGTAGTATTTTTTATTTGCTTTGTTCATATTTGCCTGTTCAGCATAAAGTTTGCGTGTTTTATTGCCTCCGCTGTCACTGTGAGAAGAAAACATTTATTCATCTGCTTCATGTGATGTTAAACATGTAAAGTGATGCACAGTCTCCGTTTATCTGTTCTCTAAACAAATAAATAAACACATTTGACTTGTATGCAGGTCTTGTAAGTTTATGATTAGAAATGGACATGTGAACGAAAACAATTAAAACATGAAATGGCAGATATAAAACCGACTGTGACAGACTCTTTACAAAGCTGTTAATCAAAAAATGACGGAGAATGAAAAAGTCTATTGCGACCTCTTGTGTGTGTGTGTGTGTGTGTGTGTGTGTGCGTGTGTGTGAATGATTATCTTGATTTGTTCATTACAGATTCATAGTACATTTATTTCGTGCTTTAACAGTTGACTTCAACTGTAACATTTTCAGCATTTTAGCTAAGCACTAATTATATTCATCACCTGATAAATGGCTATTTACAGTCCTGCATTACTACAGTAAAAATTTGATTTTGAGTTTTGTTTACGCCACTCAAATTTTTTTTAGCACCAGCCGCCACTGGTTCTGACATGCTCTTACATTTGTTCTTTTTTAGTTGCTTTAAAACATATTAATGGCAAGTGTCTCATAACACTGCATTCAGCACAAACTGGGCTACAATATTATATGAGCTACATGTATGTACATGTTTGTATTTTTGAGAGAAAAATGTTTATGTGTGGTTTTTTTTGAAAAAGCAAAATTTTTAAGTCACTGATATAAGTCCTCAAAACCCATACTAAACATGTTTTCACAATACTTTTCTGAACAGAATTTAATAGTTAAAAGTTTTTCTTTAAAATTATGTGAAAATCATTATGCTTACTCATTCACATTAAACAATATATTGATTTAGAAATTGTACGACACTTTTTTGTTTAGAGGTGCCATATGCGAGAAGGATTGATTGACAGCTGAGGAAACAAAAGACTTCACTGAGGGAGAGAGAACAAAACGCGCATCATGTTTATTTTCTTAATATTGCGAAAAAGCACTACATCCTGTTTTTATTGGGAGTGGACAGAAAAAAACTAGACACTTTAACGTTTTAAATGATGTATAAATCATATCTGTATGTCCAAAATCAGCAGAGTTATTTAAGTCTCTTTGAGGAGTGATTGAAAAATAAAGAGTTTGCGGCGCCCGCGCTGCAGTCGACCCCAGAGTGTTAAAAGATCCTGCAGTGCAGCCTTACTGAATGTTGCATGAAGGATACGAAAGTGAATTACTGTGTTTAACACTGTACGGCATGTAGATCCGACATTACGCGAGTTAACGCGTCATTGTTTGTAAACAATGCGAATGTTTTTCAATCCAAAGCGTGCAGTCTGCTGAGGTTGTTTAAGTAGGCTGAACTGCACAAGCCATAAGCATATTACATGATAGCAAATATAAATGAGAATAAATCACTTTAGGAATATAATCCCACTCCACTGAGTCTTCCATTGTTCTTCTTCCTAGGTAACGTTAAAGATAAACGTTTCTCTTCCTCAATGTCCAGACATAAATGAAGATATTGCTCATGTGTCTGTATAAAGTTTATCATTCAAACATCTGGTAAAGTCTTTAAATCTGATAAAACCTTACGCTTTGTTTGTCATTGTTTGAACTGTTCGTCTGTTCATTACCATGTGAAAAGCGGGTACCGCTGTGGGCGTGACCGCATTAGAGATAATGAGCTCAGAAAAAACTGTACTCTCTTTACTTCAATGCAGATTATATAAACTATATATATTCTTTTTTTCGGTTATAATTAGCTTGTTTAAAAGTAGACATTTCAGGCTTTATTTGAATAGTGTCAGATAATGACACAAAATATATGTTTTTTGTTTTAATTGAAGTGTCTTATTATTAATAAAACATATGTAAGAAAGTTATATTGCAAACCATTTTTTATATATATTGTAGAACACGGTCAGTACCATGAAATTGGCTTGTCCCTCGGGTCAGGAATTGTGGTTTAGTGACATATTTTGAGTTAAAAAATATATTATTTTAAATGTCATAATACAAAGGGAAGTAGTACAGTTATTAAGTGGACTACTTAAAAAACTAAAATATCAACTAAATATTATAAATAATTTACAGGCTCAATTTCATGTCACTGGTGTTAAACTTTATAAAAACTACCAAAAAAATCAACGTCCTTGGCAACTTCTTCCTCGGTCAAAGGTTCATTGTGTGAGGACTTAAGATGTGTCACTGGTGTTCTACCGTTTATAGTAAGGGGAAAGGAAATTTTATTAATATAATTTTTCAAATTGCATGATTAAGTGATTTATTTACAATTTAAGAAGTGTGGTTTGAGCTACTGTGGCCGCCATCTTAGATATGCCATTGTGTCTGCAGAATTGTCACTGGTGTTATCGTCACTGGTGTTACTGTTGCAGCTGGTAACAATTCAATTTTATTTATATAGCGCTTTTCACAATTGTTAGTTGTTTCACACCAGTGACATAACTATAACACCAGTGACAATTAATAACACCACTAACTTTTTTTATCAACATAAGGTTTCATAAAAGCCTCAAAAATTATATTAATAAAGACTTGGGTAACACTTTATATTACGACCCTCAATGTAGAGTACCTCTACATTACTTACTGGTAAGTATAAGGGAACAATATGGTAAGTTTGGGCCAATAAGGGGGAAAGAATATAGAAATTATAAATTATTTATACTGGGAGTGCAGAATTATTAGGCAAATGAGTATTTTGACCACATCATCCTCTTTATGCATGTTGTCTTACTCCAAGCTGTATAGGCTTGAAAGCCTACTACCAATTAAGCATATTAGGTGATGTGCATCTCTGTAATGAGAAGGGGTGTGGTGTAATGACATCAACACCCTATATCAGGTGTGCATAATTATTAGGCAACTTTCTTTCCTTTGGCAAAATGGGTCAAAAGAAGGACTTGACAGGCTCAGAAAAGTCAAAAATAGTGAGATATCTTGCAGAGGGATGCAGCAGTCTTAAAATTGCAAAGCTTGATCATTGAACAATCAAGCGTTTTATTCAAAATAGTCAACAGGGTCGCAAGAAGCGTGTGGAAAAACCAAGGCGCAAAATAACTGCCCGTGAACTGATAAAAGTCAAGCGTGCAGCTGCCAAGATGCCACTTGCCACCAGTTTGGCCATATTTCAGAGCTGCAACATCACTGGAGTGCCCAAAAGCACAAGGTGTGCAATACTCAGAGACATGCCCAAGGTAAGAAAGGCAGAAAGTCGACCACCACTGAACAAGACACACAAGCTGAAACGTCAAGACTGGGCCAAGAAATATCTCAAGACTGATTTTTCTAAGGTTTTATGGACTGATGAAATGAGAGTGAGTCTTGATGGGCCAGATGGATGGGCCCGTGGCTGGATTGGTAAAGGGCAGAGAGCTCCAGTCCGACTCAGACGCCAGCAAGGTGGAGGTGGAGGTGGGGTACTGGTTTGGGCTGGTATCATCAAAGATGAGCTTGTGGGGCCTTTTCGGGTTGAGGATGGAGTCAAGCTCAACTCCCAGTCCTACTGCCAGTTTCTGGAAGACACCTTCTTCAAGCAGTGGTACAGGAAGAAGTCTGCATCCTTCAGGAAAAACATGATTTTCATGCAGGACAATGCTCCATCACACGCGTCCAAGTACTCCACAGCGTGGCTGGCAAGAAAGCGTATAAAAGAAGAAAATCTAATGATATGGCCTCCTTGTTCACCTGATCTGAACCCCATTGAGAACCTGTGGTCCATCATCAAATGTGAGATTTACAAGGAGGGAAAACAGTACACCTCTCTGAACAGTGTCTGGGAGGCTGTGGTTTCTGCTGCACGCAATGTTGATGGTGAACAGATCAAAACACTGAAAGAATCCATGGATGGCAGGCTTTTGAGTGTCCTTGCAAAGAAAGGTGGCTATATTGGTCACTGATTTGTTTTTGTTTGGTTTTTGAATGTCAGAAATGTATATTTGTGAATGTTGAGATGTTATATTGGTTTCACTGCTAAAAATAAATAATTGAAATGGGTATATATTTGTTTTTTGTTAAGTTGCCTAATAATTACCCACAGTAATAGTCACCTGCACACACAGATATCCCCCTAAAATAGCTAAAACTAAAAACTACTTCCAAAAATATTCTGCTTTGATATTAATGAGTTTTTTGGGTTCATTGAGAACATGGTTGTTGTTCAATAATAAAATTAATCCTCAAAAATACAACTTGCCTAATAATTCTGCACTCCCTGTACCCTAAGTATTTTATAACTACAGGGTCACTATTGTAATATTATGTGGTATGTATATGGGTTATATGGTCTATTGATTTTTTTTGTTACAATTTTTTCATATTCGCTACTTACATGATAAAAGTGTATTGTATACAGTCGATGTCTACGAGTCACGTCTGCAAATAAAATATAACAGCACATCACTTTTATTCGATATTGTATAATAATAACAAATGTGCAGCTGCTTTAATTTGATTATCTGTGTTTTTAAGGCAAGTACAATAAAAATATTGATTTGATCTGTAAATGTATATAGTAGTTACCAGGTAACACGTTTGCGGGCTGTAAATTAAAGTGGTGCTTGTTACCCCCTTGTTCTGTGTATTTACCAGGTAACTCTTATATTTGCGGGTTGTAAATTAAAGTGATGCTTGTTACCCCCTTGTTCTGTGTATTTACCAGGTAACTCTTATATTTGCTGGTTGTAAATTAAAGTGGTGCTTGTTACTCCCTTATTCTGTGTATTAACCAGGTAACTCTTACATTTGCTGGTTGTAAATTAAAGTGGTGCTTGTTACCCCCTTATTCTGTGTATTTACTAGGTAACTCTTATATTTGCGGGCTGTAAATGAAAGTGGCACTTTGTTCACCTCTTGTTGTAAATGTAGTTATAGGGTAAATACCATAAACATACACAATGTTGTGATTTTTATTTTAAAAACAACTTATTTCAAAACATCTTTACAACACTACATTTAAGTCAACACTTCATAACATTTATTTCAAATAAAAAGTCAAATAAAAAATGTTGGTCTTCTTGTCCACCAATGGCTCGGATATTGAGTTGATGTAGTCTCACAAATGCTGTTCTGCATTACATATAAAAACATAAGCTGGATACCCATCTGCTGTTGTTTCATTCTGGTTTGACGTTGCATTAATTATATTTGGCTAAAATGTTTCTATTTACACATGTTGCAAAGTTTTACTAATGATAACACCTATTAAAAATGAACAAATAGTGTGCTGCCTTGTGGTCATTATTGTGTCATTTCAAATAAAACGTTTTTAACAAGAGTTTAAGAGTCAAGTATATGCTATTGCAAAGCACCACTTCAAATATGCCCGCAAATGTTGCCTGATAAATAGGGAATAAGTTGCTATTTTTATTGTACTTGCCTAAAAACACAGGAAACCACATTAAATCAGCTGGACTTTTGTTATTAAAAGTATCAGTAATATAGGCTATTAAAGAGCCAGTAAGATGACAATTTTAAGCATCCTATCACTGTTTATAAGTCCCGGACAACAGGTTTAAATGCATGCAAGGTCAAAAAACACTGTAATTGTCTCAAAATATAAATGTAAAATTCCCCTATTTCTCAGAGATCCCCAAACGATTCGTGTGAAGCCGTTCAACGACTCAAGTCTGCCTAAAATGATGACCTTTCAGTAGCCTACTCTGCTCTGATTGGTCAACTGACAGAGTGTCTTTCCACAGATCACAGATCAGTCGCACAGACCACAGATCAGTGGCACAGACCAACAATAGTGCAACATGTATTGACCTCGTGCTAACATGATTTATTGAGAAGACATTGTCAACATCAATACACATCATTCATCATTAATCCAGGCAATAACAACGATGATTGAAACTAACATTTTACACTCATTTAAGCATTTATGTAAACTAACCGGGTCATAGCAAAACCGTAAGTGAGCATGCATTAGCCGTTTGCTAATGTGACTCTCTGACAGTAAATTAAGTTGTTTAAACAACGAAATCATTCATCATTAATCCAAGCAATAACAACGACGATCAAAACTAACAATTTTACACTCATTTAAGCATTTATGTAAGCTAACTGGGTCATAGCAAAACCGAAAGTGCAGCATGCGTTAACCGCTTGCTAACGTGACTCTCTGACAACATCATTCATCATTAATCCAAGCAATAAAAATGATGATAGACATTTTAAACTCATTTAAGCAAGTTTGTAGCTATAATCATACTTACAGGTTGTGGTTAGGAGACACATGTTGTTCCAAATAAAGTGGGTACTGAACCACTTTCATTGCCAAACGTCTAAATCCTTCCGTTAAAAATTAATTTTAACCACTGATTCTTCACAGCCAGACACGTTTAGTATATCCCTCCTTGAAAAAGTCTCCTTTGGTAGTGAAAACAACACAAACTGAAAACACTGTTTACACGCACTAACTAGCTGTGGGCGGGTCATAGTTTTTGTTTCTCCCGCGGGCAAGGCTGTAGGCGGAGATTAGTATCTCGTGTGACGTGGATGCGTTCGTGTGACGTGGATAAAGACAGGCTGGAGATTCAATCCATATAAGACTCGTTTCAGCGATTTAGAGTCAACTCCCTGCTTTAGAAGCCAATAACTTTATTAATCATGCACTTTTTGGTTCAACTACTTTACACGTTGTTTACATTGATGGACAGCTACATGACACACTGCAATACAGGTCAGTTTCGATTTTGGATCTGTGTGGCTCTTTAAATTAAAACTGATGTGCTGTTCTATTTTATTTGCCGATGTGGCTCGAAGACTTTGACTGTATACAATATACTTTCATCAGGTAAGTAGCGAATATGAAAAATTCAAAATAAAATAATAAAAAATACATCCTTTCCCCATAGACTTGCATAAGTCATACATACAAAGTAATATTACAATACAGATGTGGCCTTTAAAAATGCGCGTCTCTGAAAGCAGAATGCCGCGAGCACTTCCGAAATTCTGCGAGATCCCGCAGAAGGGGGAATTGGTGGGGGACGCAGGAAATAAAAAACCTGTAGAGGGCAGTCGTGTTTCAAGTAGGGCATAGCCTACTACGACAATGTGTGCTCGACTTTATGCTTTAAGCATTCTATATGATATTGAAGTAACATGACAGGGATTCTTGGTGCATTGGCAGTACTTTGATGTCACATGCAAGCTTTTTGACAAACATTTGGTTGGCGAAGTTTTCTTTTGCCAGTTACATAAACAGTCAAATATTTTTCATAAAAATCTGACTTAAACGCGGATCATTCGTCTTATTTTTTTGTGTGTACACTTACAGTAGAAGAGACGTGATGATAACGGAGTCTTATAACAAAATAATTCGCAAAGACCTTTGAAGAAACCGAGAGCATTTGCGCAATATCATTAACTAGTTTATCTAATTGTACATTTAGTTTATCTTTGCATCTGAGCGTTTTTAATAGCTTGATTGTAATGCGCTTTTCTGCATTATTGTACTTTTTATATTATCATGTTTTCCTTTACATGGTATGAAACTCGATATAAAGTGTGCAATGATGTTGAATAAATTTGTATAATGTGTTATATTTTGTAGTAAGTAAATAAAATCATGTTGTAAGTGCAAATATTCAATTCGAGGAGTTTCTGAGGTGTTTGTCATCGGCAAAAGGCGCAGTTTCTCTGTTGCTGATTAAAACCTGTTGGCTATATGATTTTTTAAAATTAACATTTGTTCTACTTATTATTTTATTTATTTGCCTACATTTACTCAAATAATATCAATGTAAAAATAGTAAGTAAATCATAGTTCAAGTTAGGCGTAAAACGTACATTTTTTTTAAGTTGTTGTTAAATACAAATAATATTAATTTGAAGAAAGCAATTATTACAGGTTTAAAAACTTAAATATATAATTCTGACATTATCAAATATATTGATTAAAATAATCTGTAAATTAAATACTTATATTATTAAGGCGTATACATCAAATAAAATATGTACATTTTAAACAAAATATCTATTTCTAGTCATTAATTTTGGTTTGTCTAACTAAAAAAAACCACATAACTGAAATTAAAAGATTTTATTAAGTTACTTTAATCATTTATTTTAGATAGCCTACATTTACAAAGCCACTGAATCATTTTTTACAGTGTATACATTGTGATCTTACGGTATTATTAAATGCATATAAATAAAAATATGTAAAACTAAATAAAATAGATGTCATACACGGACTCCATGAAAGCATACGTTTTCTTGTTCGGTCCACGTGGGTTAAACGGTCACATAGCCTATTCTCCATAAAAATCCGACTAAAATGCGGATCATTTGATTCATTTTTTCTGTGCAATTAGAAGAGACCTGATGTATAACTGAGTCTTATAACAAACCTCTATTCGCGTAGACCTTGAAGAGACCGAGAGCATTTGCGCAATATCATTAACTAGTTTATGTAATTGTACATTTAGTTCATTTTTGCATCTGAACGTTTTTAATAGCTTGGACATGGTTGTAATGCGCTTTTCTGCATTACTGTACTTTTTATATTATCATGTTTTCCTTTACATGGTATGAAACTCGATATAAAGTGTGCAATGGTGTTGAATAAATTTGTATAATGAGTTATATTTTTGTAGTAAGTAAATTAAATCATATTGTGAGTGTAATAATTCATAAATTCGAGGAGTTTCTGAGGTGTTTTTCATCGGCAAAAGGCGCAGTTTCTCTGTTGCTGATTAAAACCTGTTGGCTATATGGGATTTGTTAAAATTAACATTTGTTCTACTTATTATTAATTTATTTTTTTGCCTACATTTACTCAAATAATATCAATGTAAAAATAGTAAGTACATCATAGTTCAAGTTAGGCGTAAAACGTACATTTTTTTAAGTTGATGTTAAATGCAAATAATATTAATTTGAAGAAAGCAATTATTACAGTTTCAAAAACGTGATGTATAACGGAGTCTTATAACAAAACTCTAATTCGCGTAGACCTTGAAGAGACCGAGAGCATTTGCGCAATATCATTAACTAATTTATCTAATTTTACATTTTTTGTGATTTGTGAATTCATGTTCTGCTTGCCCCAATTCCAAATATTCTGTTGTATTATTATTCCCATTTTTTGTTAAACCGAGTATAACTCCCAAGCTGAACACCTACAAAACTAACCGTTTTGTCCAGTCTTAACAGTGTATGATATTCAGCTGTCTTAATTTAATTATTTTATTCCGCCGAATGGAAAAAAATCCATAGGCTATCTGAATGAATGGGATTCAGGAATAAAGTACAATCGTCTATACGTGCGTTAGTGAGACCTGTCGGCAGATCACGTTTGCCAAAACATGAAAAGAAACGCGTTTTCAAAACATATTGCGAGCAAACACAGACGTCTTCATCCGGACGGGATTACATTTCTCAGATGACCTCTGAGTTCGGCGTGAAACAGTAGGTAAAATGCTCTGAAATTTACAGATTACAGAGGTCGTCAGAGAAAAACACAGACATGGCCGATTCAGACGGGATTAAAAACACAGTGGACCTCTGAGAAGCATGATTTTCTCAAAATGATTTTTGTCGAGGGTGCCCCGCAAGCACGAGTTTGAAGCCTATGAATGAAAACGTTATTATTCGCTTTGCGTCAAACCCTGTTGCTGAAGGAGACGGACCGGAGCTCCGGCAAGGTGTGTTGTGGACCCGAGGAGGCGGAGCTGCGCTCCGGCCCAATTTAACCTATTACTTCCACTAACTGAGGTATCCTTCCTCCTTTGCTGTCTGCCTGGTATGATTTTATTGGTCATCTAGGAATAATTTTCACTTTATCTTACTTAATGGGGCGCAGCGCAAACCCGTTGGCCTGTGACATCACACTACCGCGAGATCTATTCAAAAGCATACTGTATGCCTACTGTCTCGCGGTGCTAAGACGTCACATGCCGTCCGATCGGGCTGCGTGGCGCCGCAAGTCGTCAAACGAGCGCTGAGCATTGAGTCAAATAAGACACGCGTCAGAAAATTACAGAGCTCCGGGCGGCCATGCCCTTTTTTGCCTCAAAATGCAGACAAATAATGTTTTTAGTAAGGCATGTTTGTTAAAACTAGTTATATTTCCTATTTAAACTAAGTCCTGGCTTAAGCTTATAAAGACCCCGCAAAAACCCTGCTACAGCTCCTGAGGGGGTGCTCTCACTATTCACATGTAAATAAAATGGTTAGAAACCGGTTTTTCTGGTTCTCATTGCAGGACTGTGCGGGGGGAGGGCATTCCGTTTCCATGTGGAGACATTTAACAAACACATTTGATATACACCAAGTTCCAGATTACAACACCAAAAACACATCACGTTTGATAGCAGTGCATGTAGGCCCTACTTATTTGAGTATATTGATAGAGTAAGTATTATGTTGGACACTATTTTGGATATCAAATTGTCCTTTTCTCCAGACAAATAAAACACTGATGTGCATGTCTATAGATCTTATCTAAAGAGTCATTGCTATCATTTTCACTTTTGTGTTGGGTTAATTCCCTGACCAGACCTCTGTCATTTTCTTACGCTCGTCTTATAATTTGACTCAACGCTTAGCGCTTGTGTGGCTTCTTGCTGCGCAGCGCAGACCAATCGGCATGTGACGTCTATAAGCAGAGGTGGGACAAAGTGAAGGTGGGGCACTAAACAGAAGATACAGTCTGTCAGAATATCTCTCCACAGTTAGAGATGTAAAGCAGAGACGAATCCTCACTAAATACAGACTCAGTGATCACAGTCTGGCAATAGAGAAAGGCCGACATAGACAAACATGGCTCCCAAAAGAAGAGCGAATCTGTGTCCATTGTGACAGTGGCGAGATCGAGACAGAGACACACTTTCTCCTTTACTGTGGTAAATATAAAGAGCTTAGAGAAAAACACTTTGACAAAATCTCAAAGCTCATACCAGAGTTTCATAAATCTTCAGACTCAGATCAAATGAAGATGTTACTGGGGGAAGACAGACACCCATCAGCTGCTGCTAAATTCATTTATCAGTTACACACCATCAGAAATAATCCACAGCCCTGATCTTGTACAGTACTTTTATTTTACCTCTCATGTGCCTCCATAAATGTATATTTGTATACTTTATATTTTTATATTTCAAAGTCAACTTTATATTGTAAATATCCTCTGATTCTATTTTATTTTATTTTGCAGTAGTACTTCATCCATCACCCAGCACCTTAGCTTAATTGCACCTTAATGTTTGTTAATATTGTGTTATTGTATGTTTCTTGTTTTATGTATAATGCTTTGGCAATATTGTAAGTGACACAATCATGCCAATAAAGTTCTTTAAATTGAAATTGAAATTGACAAAGTCATTGTTATGCAAGTCACAAGTAAGTCTTTGCCCTCGAGTCCCGAGTCAAGTCATGTCAAAGATGAGGCAAGTCCCAAGTCGAGTCAAAAGTCAAAGCCAACAAGTCTCAAGTCGAGTCCAAAGTCCTACCATTTTAGTTTCAAGTCATGTCAAGTTCTCTTACAACAGAAATAAAATGCATGCTGTGGACAGGTGGAGGGAGGCCCCTATACTGCATTGCATTTTCAAAAGATCAAATTGGCCATGATGCCACCATGGCTGAAAACTCGCTCCACTGTAGCACTAAGCAGGCACTGCCAAGGCTACTTGAAAGAGTGACGGAAGAGTGCCCAGAACAAAATGGCATTCTGTCCTTCTGCCATGTCAATGTAGTGACTTAGCTGCAGTGGTATAGATCTCTTGGTGATGTCAAAGTACCGCGAGAGCGATTCCAGTTATCACGTGGCTAAATCCGCTTTGAATCGCTCTCGCGGTACTTTGCTGTCACTCGCCTGTGGGTTTTGTAGCGCCACACCACTCTGCTCCCCAGTCACTTTCGCGCCGCTATAGGGATTTCATATGCCGATCGGATCGCGCAGTTCGGCAGAAAGTCAAACACACCAAATATATAGCCTAATATGTATATGCATTTCAACCCGCTAAAGTAGCAAGTGTAGCATGCTAATGGTCAGTGCTTCACTATTACTAAAAGTTTGAAATGTCACAAAACCATGCTGTTACGCATCCTCACGCTATTTTTAGCGGGTATACGGAAATCCTTCACAATTCCTAGTAGACTACACCACTGCTGAGCTGTACTGGTACGGTCCCAACATCCAAACCAACGTGGGACTGCAGTGATTGGATGTCGTGCAGGCAGCGCGCGTGCTCTCTGCATGCAGGTGGTGCACATTTTTTTCATAGATGCAGACACACAGAGACCGGCGCGGCCGTGTGCATTTTTTGTGTAATGGGTAGGTTGCTTCACTGCTGATTCTTGCCATACCTCCGTTGCCTAATGCGCACGCATACGGTGCCATGTCAACATGGTGTACAAACAGTTAAAGGATCTAATAAGTAAGATGAAGTCAAAATGAAACCGAGATGACCAATAAAATCAAACCAGGCAGACAGAGGTGCAACACAGGTCAGATGCGCAGTTAGTGGAAGTGCAAGAGAGATGTAAAACGCTGACTATTATACAGCAGTTTATTGACGAGAAATATGAAACCGTAGTGACTGTCAAGGTGACAGGACAAGAAACATTAATGCCGCTGAGCACTTGGGTGTCCAAATTTAATTCGCTGCTTTCTCTCCCTCCAGTAATTCAGCCCATCCTCACCCCATGGCGTCAATATTTGACGCCACTTGACCATGCGTCAATATGTTACGCGGAGGGTATACCCTTCGCGTCATTTTTTGACGAACTGGGGACTTCAATACTATTGAGTCCGTTGCATTCTCTTTCCTATTTTCGTACCATTTTCTTACCATTTTCGCGTCGGTTTAGGGTTAGATTTACATAATGACATCCCTACCCAAACCTATCCCTAACCCCAATGTCAGGCGACAACTGTTTAATTTCGCGTACCTAATAGTATTGAAGTCCCCAGTTCGTCAAAAAATGACGCGAAGGGTATACCCTCCGCGTAACATATTGACGCATGGTCAAGTGGCGTCAAATATTGACGCAATGGGATGAGGATGTGTTGGTAATTCACTTTCCGTTATTCAGCATGTTTATTAACAACATTCCACGCCACCCTTTAATTCTTGAAGATATGTTTTTAACTGTATAATGATTCGATTCCCTGTGTTGCACTGGACTTCTGCTAAGCTTGAACTTGAAAAAGCGATGCATCACGTGCGCGGTACAACGCTTCATCCACCCGTAGCGCGCGTGCACGGAGTTTAAATGTTCATATTTTGGCTTGAACATTTTATTGCATTCAGTCTTAAAGCCTAATAAACAGTACCTGTTGAAGTCATTAAAGTTAAATAAATAACAAAAGAAGAGAAAGTGTGCAGCAGTGTGCCCAGGATGGTAAAATAATTATTACAATGTATTCCTAATGACCAACACAAGTCTTCTGCATACTGACATGGTTTGAAATCTATAGGTATTTGATTCTTTGGTTTTCTGATGTATTAAAATTCATATATGTAGAGCAGGGAAATAAGAAGCTTTTTTTCCTGGGGTGCATGCCCTGGAAAATACTTATATGGACCTCGGTATTTATAAAATCATGCAATGCGGCGTGTTTGTCTTTACAGTTATGAAATTTATTATTTTAAACACACATTTCACAAAGTATATATTGTAAGTGTAAATATTCATAAACTCAACACTTCGGAGGCGTTTTTCTAAAGAATAATGTTTAAACTTTATTGGTGGTGGTTGAGAATAATTCCTCTTTCCATATGTAACGCATTTTAGCGCAATATAAATGTATCATATTGTTATTCTTAATATATAAGAATACTAATATATTTTTTAAAACATTTATAACATATATATATATATATATATATATATATATATATATATATATATATATATATATATATATATATAGATGCTTAGTACAATAGCTTTGCTTCATAATCTTTAAATCAATCTTTAAATCAATCACAAAACGTGTTGACAGTGGCAAATAAAATGCTTGTTAATTTAAACAAGGCAGAAAGGTGTATAAAACAGCTTTAATTAACAATATCTGAATTGGCTCTTTGCACAGTTCTAATTTTCTCATGTCATAATTTATAATTATTAATTAGATTTAATATAAATAAGTTTTGAAAAGTGTTGAATGCGAACGTGTAAGATATCTGGAAGGCGATGCGGCGTGTTTGTCTCTACAGCCACATGTTATAAAATTGATTATTTTACACACACATTTCACAAAGTACATATTGTAAATATTCATAAACTCAACATTTCGGAGGTGTTTTTCGTCCGCAAAAGGCACAGTTTCTCTGTTCGCGTCAATTATTTTGGTTTGACCAACTAAAAAAACACAGAAGTGACATTAAGACATTTTATTAAGTTACTTTAATAAATTATTTTAGTGATATTCTATTTTACAATAATATTTTTTACAATTATGAATTACGTAGAAACACTGACTGCATATGCGCAAGAAAGGTAGCCTATTATTAAAGATTTTATAAATATAAATATGTAAAAACGAAATAAAAAAGATATCATATGCCAACTGTACAGCCCGGGTTTAAACGCCTTTTTTCTAAAGAATAATTTGTAAACTTTATTGGTGGTGGTTGAGAAGAATTCCTCTTTCCATATGTGAAGCATTTTAGCGCAGTATAAATGTATCATATTGTTATTCTTAAAATATAAGAATACTACTATATTTTTTACAACATTTTTAACTTTAAAACATGTCTTTTTTTATACCACATTAATCTCTTTAAAATATTGATACTTTTAGAAAAACTGACAATTATAAATATTATGAACAAACAATGAAACGGTGTCAAAATTCGACAACACAAATAATTAAGATATTCATTGTAAATAGAGTCGCGTTTATTAGGCTCACACTAAATTCTCTGTTGCACTTCCTATAAGTTCGCATTGCACGTATCTTAATAGTTGTATGCGCTGTTATGCTGGCAAGAATGGGTTGACACATCACTTTGCTGTTTTAATACAGTAGCAATGTAAAATATTAAGCAATGCCCTTATTAACTTCTGGAAACAACGCAATGCAATGTTTTTATGCGCCACCTGGTGGATATTCTGTGAAGCGAAACACATTAAGGGAAAATGGAAAGTAGCCCCCCCGAAAGCACTTGCAGAATGCTGCGAGACTCTGCGAGACGAATTGGCGAATGCCGCGGGAGAAAACGCGCATTTTTAAAGGCCACATCTGTAGGTAGGCTACCCTGTATTCATAAAATACTTAGAGTATAAATATTTTTTTAATTTTCCATATTCTTACCCCATTATTACCCCAAACTTATCATATTGTTCCCTTATACCTACGAGTACATACTGTAGAGGTACTCTGTTGTTACAAATAGGTACTATGTAAATTCTGTTTAATTGCGCAGTACATTGCGGGTCGTAATATAAAGTGTTACCAATACTTGTTAGCATTTCATTACTGTTTAAATATTATGTGTTTACAATATTGCTTTCAGTGCTGCTGAAAAGCAAAGACTTTACAGGCAACGCAGGGATGCTGACCCAGACCGCAGAGATTGAGAGCAGGAAAGATAGTGTTGAACCCCCATCCATTTCAGACAGTCAACCCAGTACTGCAAGGTAAGGTTTTAATGTATAGTGTATTGTATGTATGCTAACTTTTTAGCATTTGTGACACACATAGGCATGCATGACAGAAATGGAGTAAGATTTCATGGTTGTATTATGTTGCATGCATCTCACATTGGAAATCTAATAAAATTATATATTACATCTTTATGCTTTACAGACAACAAATCCAAAGGCGTAGATTGCGTAGGAGAGTAGCACAGATAGGCCGAAGAAAATGTTTAATTGGTTTCACTTTGCGTCACTGGTGTTACATTGCGCCACTGGCGTTACCGCATGGCATATTGGTTTTCTGGCATCAGAGTTGCACAGTTTCATAGAACATGTTTTTTGTATCTACTCAATTGTTGCTGCATTCATTAGTAAGCATTTTAAGTATTTCATCATTCAATTTTGATCACTCAACCTCAATTATTTCTAATGTTACAACAAAAAACACAATGGTAGAAATAGAAAAAGGGCACACAATCCCAGGTGAAAAAAAAGTTGTATTTAATGTATTAAAAATATACTTAAAATTTAAGTAATATGTTTTTAGTACATTTGTATTCCCAACGTGCTTATTCAAAGTGTATTAAAAATATGTTAAATAGCTTTTAAATGTATTTCAAAAAAGTGTACTACAAGTACATTGGTAATAAATATATGCTTAATTACACTTTTTAAAAGTATGCTAAACTCAAGCATACTTTTAATGTATTTCTAAAAAGTGCACTAGATGTAAGCTGGTAATAATTATATCTTTAATTACACTTTTTATAAGTATGCTAAACTCAAGCATACTTTTAATGTATTTCTAAAAAGTGCACTAGAGGTACGCTGGTAATAATTATATCTTTAATTACACTTTTAAAAAGTATGCTAAACTCAAGCATACTTTTAATGTATTTCTAAAAAGTGCACTAGAGGTACGCTGGTAATAATTATATCTTTAATTACACTTTTAAAAAGTATGCTAAACTCAAGCATACTTTTAATGTATTTCTAAAAAGTGCACTAGAGGTACACTGGTAATAAATATATCTTTAATTACACTTTTTATAAGTATGCTAAACTCAAGCATACTTTTAATGTATTTCTAAAAAGTATACTAGAGGTACGCTGGTAATAATTATATCTTTAATTACACTTTAAAAAAGTATGCTAAACTCAAGCATACTATTAATGTATTTCTAAAAAGTGCACTAGAGGTACACTGGTAATAAATATATCTTTAATTACACTTTTTATAAGTATGCTAAACTCAAGCATAATTTTAATGTATTTCTAAAAAGTATACTAGAGGTACGCTGGTAATAAATATATCTTTAATTACACTTTTAAAAAGTATGCTAAACTCAAGCATACTTTTAATGTATTTCTAAAAAGTGCACTAGAGGTACACTGGTAATAAATATATCTTTAATTACACTTTTTATAAGTATGCTAAACTCAAGCATACATTTAACGTATTTCTAAAAAGAGCACTAGAGGTACGCTGGGAAAAAATATATGTTTAATTACACATTTTAAAAAAAAGTATGTTAAACACAAGCATACTTTTACAGAGGTTTTAGTGTATTTAGAAAAAAACATATATTTTTTTAAACATGTACATTAATTTTAATAGGCTAACATTGCAATTTCAACATCATATCATTGAACTTGCATTATATATTGATTTCACAAAGTTAGTCCACATAAATTTGTTAGTGTTTATATTCAAACAACACACGTGACGGACCTGACTAAACCTCATTGGTTCTTGGGATTCAGTACGTCACATTGGCTTCCTGATTCAGTTGTTCGATACACAACGTGCGTGATCGTTGGTAAATGTGGATTAAAAGTTGAAACTAAAACTGTTAAATATAGTGATCATCAGAGGACTTGGCTGAAACAACGCGATTCACATGGATTACTTCGGCGATGTTTTTTATTGCTGTTGCGATTAACTTTTTGAAATGTGAGCAGTTTTTAAGTAGGTTATCAAGTGGATCTGACATCGAGGGGAAATATACGTTTCTTGGATTTCATTAAAGTACATCGGTTTTTGTTTGAAGATGAATGAGAGAACATAAGGGTAAGTTAAGTGATGACAGATTTTTGCTTTTTATTTTTAGTGAACTATTAAATAAGTAGAACTTTTAGTATTACAGTATGTCTTAATTTTAACCCAGCTTCTTAAAGCGTGTATGTTGTGTGGCTTTTGGAACATAACGTTAAATTTTTTTTGTGAGTAAAGTTAGGCATTTCATTTCTCTTGTTGTATTTCAGAAATCATAACAGCCTGTCTTTTTTTTAGCACAGCGGCATTCAAATTGACCAATCAGAGCCGAGAATATCTAATAAGTCGAAGTAGAGATGAACAGATGAAGATACAGCCCGTAAAAATACTTATTCTTGGTGGTAAGTTTTTAGTTCTACAGTATTTGTATAACATTTAGATAACTTTTACGTTTTTCTAATGCTAATGTTTAAAGAGTAACTAAACCCTAAACCAACTTTTTTAGTTAATGATCTGTAAGAATGATGCTTTATTAGTGTAAGTTTTTTGACATTTGGATATAAAGTGTTTCAATACTACAATATATGTTGTAAAAACGTCTGAGTGCTGCCCTCTTCAGGTTGAACGGTGGCTACTGGCAGGGCTCGAAATTGCGAATATTTTGGTCGCATATGCGACCGAAATTTAATCTGTGCGATCTTAAAATATATTTGGGAGCATTTCTGCGACTGCCCATTTTGTTGTGGTGCGACTTGATTTAGATTGTGATGCTGCGTGCTGCTGTCCCAGGTTCAGTGTTCTCTCCAACGTTACATAACCAATCAAATTTCACCATTAAGTTCTTACGTTTAATGAAGACCGCAGATTGGCTAATATGAGCGTCAGTCATTCCTTGTTGCCGTGCTACGTTGGTACGTGAAGCGCGAAAATGAGATGCACCGCGAGCATGACGAGAACAAGCCGACTACAGCCAATGTTACTACTGTAATTAATCAGACGATCCGGATTCAAATGCGACTCCACCACCGGAAAATAAGACTTGACGTTAAACCTTTCAGAGAGAGTGGCTTAAAGATTTCGAGATTTCCGCTATGAAAATGGCTCGATGTAACTTAATGTGTTTACTGTAAATCCTGTAAAACGGCGTTGGTGGCGGAATCAAAACATTTTAAGCGCCAGACCTTGCTTAAACATGGCGAAAGTGCCAAAAACACAAATAGTGTCATGACAAATGTGTTCATTATTGATGGAGACACCGACCTGTCTATCAAAGAGTGTTTGATAGTGTATGTGCGCATGCGCTGGTGAATGGACATCTGACAAACATCCTTGTGGTCCATGTTGATGTGATACACGACAATGTTGATGGTATGTTATTATAAAAAAATATATTTTTTAAAACATATTTAGTAGTAATAGCATCCTGGTAATGCAGTTATCAATACCAATATTAGCCTTCTATATTAAGCCTTCTATATTAAGGTCACTTTTGTAAATGTCCCAATTAATCAGTGTTTTACGTGTTTGCTAGATTTTCTATTGTAATCTTAATCATTTTACCTGTAATCTGTAATTGGTAAATTATTATACTATTTCAAAAGCAGTTGGGTATTAATTTAGGAATCTATGCAGTAAAAAAAATAAAATAAAAGACCAAATTTTAAAAGCTGGCCATAGGATATGTAAAGCCTGGTGGTTGCATTTTATTTTAATAAAATAAATCTATTAACATATACATTGTAGTTGTGGTGCTTTTTAATTTTTGGATGGATGCGCCTAAATTTTTGCTGGTTCTCCTAACTCTTTAAAGTTGTGAGCACCAGTGCTACAAAAAAAAGTTAATTTTGAGCCCTGTACTGCAGTTGAATTTTCCTATTGGATGTTGGACCGGACACTTTTAGACAACATTACAAAGACAATAATATATTACTAACGTGATTAGCCTGCTGGACGAATTGTAAAAAACAGCACAATGTAAGCACTGCTAGTACAGGCTAGCTGAATATATCTTAATGATTACAGAGATAAAACAACACATAAAACTTGCAACCTTTCTCAGTTTGCACATCTGGACAATTCTTCACACATCATAGGTTGTAAATTTGGGTAAATCCAGCAAACAAGTAATTTTAGCGATTCTGCTGTCACTCTGCTTTAAATCTCCCGCATCAGAAACTTAAGAGCAGCCTTGAGTCAAATGTGGAAGTTAAGCGTGCATAGAGTCCATTGGCATGACTTCTGATTTCCTTAAATCTCCTTAAACAGAGGTGAACTTTTCTTGTAAGCAAGACCACAATAGACATGTCAATGGAAAATGCCCTTGGTTAAAATAAAACACAATTATCAAAGTAAAGAATATCCTGTAATACACACAGGTTGCATTATATCAGTGTCACTGAGTTAAGCCTCCTATAACCCTTTGTTCAATGTAACTTGTAGAGTGCCATGTAGCGACGGATCAAACGGACACTCATGTCAAGCTTGATGAGGACACAGTCAAAGCTTTAAAAGGTAAACTGAGAAGTTAACAAAATTCTAATGCATATGTTCATTAATTATTGGTTAATTTTGTATATATTCTGTTTCCTTTTCACAGACCTTGTGATTAAGTCTTCAGTGTCTGAATGGCAAGAAGAAGTGACCCTCCACTTAAACGTGACATTTAAACTGCTCTGTGTTTTGGTTCAGCCATTTGTAGGTTTATCTCGAGTAAGTTCAAATGCACTTCTGCATTTGTCCAGTAACTTTTTGTTTAGAGAATTACATCATTATGATTATATAATTATTCAATGGTTGCATATTCATAGTGTACTTTTCATATTGATGTATTAATGTTCCACAATTTGATAAAAGTAGCTCATTGCATTTCACTGATCTTTGTTTTATATTGTAAAATCATTTCAATAGCAGTGAATACATACTTAGTTGTTTCTTTAACATTTAATTAGTTGTTAATGATGGAAGAAACCGGTTCGTATGTATGAATACAGAATAGGTATCATTTTAGAATGAGTTAAAACATGTTTTGGTGGCAAACATGCAGGTAAAATAGTACATGTATAACATTCTAATAGTAAACTTGACTGTAATTCAAATGTCACATACAGTACATTAGAAATGATTTATTTTATGGATACAAATGTGTGGGCAATATATTATTATTTCATTTTGTATGCTATTTTATTTATGTAATATTATTATATCTGAAATTATTAAATTACATTTATAAATGTTTAAAAGGTGGGTTCAAATGTGCTTCAAGTTGTAACTGAATACAATTTTAGAAAATAGCACAGTTGAGTACACTTAGATTGTCTTAAGTTTGTCTTAACAAGTACTAAATACTACTTTTTAGTATATTAAGCACAATTTACTGCACGAAAATAAAGAGCTTTTGGTACCTTAAGGTTGTGAACTTAAAGTGTATTTTAGTGAACTTTTTCACTTGGGAATACATTTGGTATATTATTTTAACATACTACTAGTATATTTTAAAGTAGATTCGTAAATGTTTAAAGGTGGGTTCAAGTTGTAATTAAAGATATTTTTTAAATACAGACCTAGTATGTTAAAATTACATTTTAGTTCAACTTCATGGTGTCTCAAAAAAGCACAGTTGAGTACACTAAGATGGTTTTAAGTTCATCTTAAAAAGTACTTAATACTACTTTTTAGTATACTAAGTTCAAAATTAGTGTGTGAAAATAGAGCACTTTTAGTATAATGTGGAAAGTGTACTTAAATAGTGTATTTTAGTGAACTTGTTTCACCTGGGAATACATTTGGAATATTATTTTAACATACCATTAGTATACTTTAAAGTATATTTAAAAATGCTTAAAAGTGGGTTCAAGTGTACTTTAAGTTATAATGAAATATATTTTTTTGAATACAGACATAGTATGTTAAAAATACATTTTAGTTCAACTTCATGGTGTCTCAAAATAGCACAGTTGAGTACACTAAGATGGTATTAAGTTCATCTTAAGAAGTATTAAATACTACTTTTTAGTATACTAAGTTCAAAATTAGTGTGCGAAAATAGAGCACTTTTAGTATATTGTGGAAAGTGTACTTAAATAGTGTATTTTAGTGAACTTTTTTCACCTGGGAATACATTTGGAATATTATTTTAACTTACCATTAGTATACTTTAAAGTATATTTAAAAATGCTTAAAGGTGGGTTCAAGTGTACTTCAAGTTATAATTAAATATATTTTTTTTAAATACAGACCTAGTATGTTAAAAATACATTTTAGTTCAACTTCATGGTGTCTCAAAATAGCACAGTTGAGTACACTAAGATGGTATTAAGTTCATCTTAAGAAGTACTAAATACTACTTTTTAGTATACTAAGTTCAAAATTAGTTTGCGAAAATAGAGCACTTTTAGTATATTGTGGAAAAGTGTACTAAGTGTACTTAAATAAAGTGTATTTTAGTGCACTTTTTTTTCACCTGGGATAGAACGCATGCCCGTTTAAAGTAAATTATTACTTATCAAGACAATTTCTTAATATTACGTTAACCTTTTCTGTCTTTCATCGTGTATGCAAATTAAATAGTCAAACTACATTCTGGGAAGCCTGAATTGTCATCTAAAATATAGGTAACACCAGTGACAAAAAGCAGCACAAGCATTTTTTATGTAATGTAGTAAAAATATAAAAATACATTAAGCTGTCATTTAAGTTGATTTATAATGTTTTGAGGTTAACTATTAATTGACTATAAGTTTTGGTATAAAAAAAGAATTACATTTTTTAAAAGTTGTCTGTTCAAAAGCCACCATTTTCATAGAATGACCCGAAGTAAAAGTCATGTAATAACGATTATGTGACTTTTGCAAATGCAGGCTATTTCATCTTGTCTTTGACAGTGTCTTTAATTCATTGTGTTCAGGTGTACTCAACTATTAAAACAAGTCATCATCATGAGGACCTACTTCCCAGGACCTGGAATAAGGCACATCAAAAAATAAAAGAACTTCAGAGAGCAAACAGGAGGCTAAAAGAAGACAAAAAGAAGAGACTAGGTGCTTCAATATTATTTATATAAACTAAAACAAATACTCTTGCCCTTGTATATGTAGCATGATGCCACAGGATTATAAATGAAGTAGTTTTAATGATCCCTCACAGCCCAAACACAGGAACATGGAATACAGACATGGCAAACACAAACAAGAAAAGACGAAGACGAAGGGAGTGAATGAATATATTAATAGTATAGGTAATAATGAACAGGTGAAGACAATAATCAGTGATGGTGGAATACAGGGTGCAAAGGATGGTAGAAGATCTAGTCCAGTAAGTGAAGGCAGATGACGAAGGATTGTGACAGTATAGACAAATCCAACAATAATAAAATACATTTGTCAAGAAACAGTACATTCAAATTTAATATTATTAAATCCATTTAATAAATAAATAAATTGGCACTTATTCCTGAATGGTTGATACTAAAATATTGATAATTTCAAGGACAAACTATGCTGCTTTAGGTGTTTATTTAATGTTGATTTATCGACACATGACTTTGGGTAGCTCTGCGTAGCCTGACGTGCACCTCGCAAAATTTTTGACAGAACTGACGCGCTGTCTAAAAATTACGCACATCTATAAATTGGGCTTTATAGTAATCAATACACCAAAAAAAAAAAACATGTTTAAAAACATGGTTAATTTTTGTAAGGGTTGAAGAGGAATGGACCGACATTTCACGGGCCACAATCCTGATCAACTGCTTGAGGTAAATAGGGGCAAAACAAAAGTGTTTATAATTTTGATCAATTATAATAATTATCAGTTATTATAATTAGAAATTATCATTTTAAGTTTGTCTTTTCTGAGTCTTTGGTGTAAACTTGCAAATGCCCCCATTTGAAACATCACCCGATGTCCTCTGAAAACCTGCTCATCGAGAAATACTATAAAATATTCAACCACCGGAGAAAGAACACATTTTTATTATAGTGCCATAGTTTAGATAAAAAGAAAATAAATCATCTGTCATGTAAAGCTAGTGCCACACCAAAAGATTTTTTTTAATCTTATCAGATTTTCCAAATGTGAAAGACCACAAACATGATGAAAAAAATCGACGAACACGTTTGTTCCTATAGTGTGAAGTGATCATGACAGCATACCACGCACCATCAGATTAACTTCACAAACAACACAAGTCTCAGCTGAGAACACAGGAAATCTTGTGGAGATCTTGCGATGTCTCTCACGGCCAAACATGACTTCACAGTAAACAAACATGGCAAACGATGGGCATAAAGACTTTCCGATGTTTATCTCACTTTGGATTGTGCCTGATGCGCCATGACTGTAGTTATTGTGGTTTTATCTTTCATCAGCCTGCTTTCTGATTGGGTATCATTCGTTTCACATGACAATCCACAGCGTGTGTGGGCATTTTTCCTCTGGGTTCCACCCAAGGATTTCTGATTTGCGATTGAAACCGCCCCGACATGCTTCCAAGCAGATTCAGACACTCTTAAGACACAGTGCATCACAGGAAAACCTGATAAGATAATCAGTTCGATCACATAGACAAGCTGGACCTTACCTAGGATTGTCGTAAGGGGGAAAATCGGCACAAATTCAGCCCTATTATCTTGTGGTGTGTACCGGGCTTAAGAAAAGTCAAGTCTTTCTTTAATCAGCTTAATGTACATACACTCTCACAAGCATCACATATGGTAAAAGCTTAAGAAAATGAACTATAATATGATTACAGGGATTTAATTGGCATAATCTTTCAGCCACTCCAAATCATTTAAAAATGCTTCAGATTAAATGTATACCAAACAGACAGCAAATAGCATTAGTGATTAGACACCAAAGGGCAGTTTCCTGGACAGGTCTTATCATTGTCCCAGACAAAAATGCATGTCTAAATTTAAAAACATCCTGCATTGACATATTTAAACATATATCAGTGTCATTGTTTTGTCTCAAGCACACCAGTATTGCTGTTGTTGTTTATTTGTAAAAACTTAAATTTAAAACTTAAACTTAAATGTTTGTAAATACTTAAATGTCCTAATATAACTAAGGTCTAGTCCTGGATTAAACCCTGTCCAGGAAATCACCTCCAAGTCTGATACATAATAAAACAGTAAAGTTTGTGAATGTTTAGATGCTGTGAAGAGACTGTGACACTTGTTGTGAATTATGAGGGTGAAACCCTGCTGTTACTCTTGCTGATGGTGCTCACAGTGGTCTCCTCCTCTGACACCATACTTTCAGCAGACCGAACTCTTCTTCCACACAACAGAAACGACACAGCACGCTCCCTAAACTAACAAACAACACACAAAGAGTCATTTATTCGTTAACTTCAGCGACTTTTACCTTCTGTAGAAAGATCTGGGGAAATTACCTCAGGTAACATTAACCCATGTGAATAGACCAGCTGCGTGTGTGCATTATGTAAGGAATATTGGACGACGGACCATTGGATCATTTGAAAATAATGCATAGGGCTGCACGATTTGGAGAAAAATCTAATTGTGATTTTTCTGATCAAAATTGCGATTTAAAGTGCGGTTTATTTGTATAAAATAAAAGAGATACATCCAGGTTTGTTGTGGTGGTTTTAACAGCACCAAAGAAAGATGCTGTGCTACTGTTTATTTAAAACCTCTTAAACATTGTGCCAAGTTGTCTGCAGGACTTTGCTCTTCTGCAGACACACTTTTTTTTAATCAAAAAACATTAAAAGAATAGGTTTTATTTAAAAAAAACATATAGGCCAATGTATTTTGGTTGTCACTACAACAATGCTTCTGACAAGCAAATGTTTAGTTTTTTCTTTTAATCATAAGACTATACTCATCTTGTTTTACTTTTCAGGCATCTGTAATAAATGTTAATATATTAGTTATTAGAATCTATGATTTAACATAAGCAAAAAATACAAATAAAACACTGCACAGTCCTCACTCACTGTAGGATTTTAAATGTGGAGCTGCAGAAGCTTGTTCAGTTAAGAGTAAGGAGTAATTTGAAAATGAACATTTCTGACACAGAAAGCAACAGGTTACTGTCACTTTAAGACCCAAGACAGCTTTAAAACTGCTCTGCTTCAATATACTGATAAACATCCAGCTGTTTATGTTCACTTAGACAAGAAAGAAAACTTAAGTTTAGTGATCACACGTGTGCTGACTGCTCTCTGTGTGCGCGCTTCATGAACCCTCGTGCCTGTAAATATACTTTCAAAGCGGTGCGGATGTGTGCTTGCAAGAAAGTATACTGTACCTCTTTCGTCTGCTGTGTACCGGGCTTTAATGAAACCTGCTTATGATCTGATGAGGCGCTTGTCATTGTTTGCGATGCATGACGAGAAACGGACATATAAACACCTTTCTTTAAGTCCAACATTACACAAAAGGGAAATGTTTCAGCGCATTGCTGTCCTTTCATTTGCCAATAAATGAGTTATAATGGTTTTTAAAAATGACTGAATCCAAAGTTTGCCAACTTCCATGACATTCCACGTTGTTCAGTTAATTCCATTTTTATGCTTGGATTTCGCGATTCCGTCCATGGGAAATCATGGCATTGCGGAAATCATATGGCCCTACACTTTGTTGTGGAGTTGAACTGCTGCTCACGCTCATGTTTTCCAAATGGTGTTATTTGAGGTTCAGTCAGCACCTCCGTGTTAATGCCCTGGTTTAAACTGCATCAAACGTAAAATGCGCATGAAGTGAACTGTCAAAAACTGCGTTCTAAATGATTGTTATATTTGATAGTTCTGAATCGAAATAATCACAGCTCTTGCGATTCGAAAATCGCACAAATCGCGATTTCAGTAAAAAATAAATTTTAATCGTGCAGGCCTAATAATGCACACCCATGGTGGTAATGCCTTCGGTGTGCAATATTTTAAAATAATTCAAATGACCTTTGACATAAACGCTAATTCTTATTAATACATTAATCTTACTGCTCTCAAACCCTTTGGAGAGAGAGGGACTCCTTACACAGCAGAAACATAACTAATAGTTATTAAACATACTGTATGCTTCCTACAGTTTGCACTCTTAGGACGGTTTCACATTTGGTGCGATTGCCTGGTCCGAACCCGAGTTCGATTGCTCCCCCCTCCCCATGCCCCCCATGGACTGTGTTCACATATTATTTTTGCATCCGAACCGCGGTACGCTTGCATCATCAAGCTGCAGCGGCGCGTTCTCATGTTGCTTGGTAACCACTGTAAACGAGAAGACGACAAGAGATGGGCTGCGTCCCAAACCTAATACTTCCATACTATATAGTAGGCGAAAAGCACTACTTCTCGTACTCTTTGCCTACTATATAGTATGGAAGTAGGCGATTTGGGACGCAGCGATGATTTCTGAATGCCTCCGCAAAAATTGACGTCGGCGGACAGCCCGCTGTAATCGAAACGACTTTAGTATGTTTGGGGCAGACAGACGCAAGTGCGTTTCTCTATAATTTCTTTGAAAACAAAACCAAAGGTTTAAAAAAATAAGAACAAAAGTCAAGCAAGCATTCTATGCATTTTGTTGTCAAGGTAAGTGCACGCACACAAACACACACGTCTGTTTTGTTGGGAAATTCCATATAATACGTAATTAACAGTGGTTCACTTCCGCGATTTGGTACGATTGCGCTCACATTAGCAGCGAACCGATCTGGAGTTCACATGAACCGGACCCCAGACCACCCTTTTTAAGCGGACTCGAGTACGTTTCGCGGGTGCGCACCTGAATTCGGAAGACAGCGTTCACATCATCCAAATTTACCGAACTCTGATGTCAATCGAACCCGGGTGCGCACCAAAAGTGCTAATGTGAAAATGCCCTTAGATGCTGTTGAACTGTTTGTATAGTGGGCTACACATCTCAAACCTATATGTAGTCTATATTTAATTTGTTGGTGAAACTTTCCAGAAAGAAAATATGAATTTACATGATCACAGATTTATTATTTAATTTGAGTAAACCACACAAAGCATTAATAAAAGCATCAGGGGTTGAAGTAGGACACTGTCCTTCTTGTGTATCTAGAGACTCACCTGTCTGTTCATGAATATATAGATGATGGGGTTAAAAACAGTACTGCTCTTGGTCAGATACATGGGAACTGTGGCGATGATCGGGTCAATGTAAAGCTTCGGATTTAAGATGACAGAAATGGCAAAAGCAGCATAAGGCAGCCATGTCAGTAGAAAGGCCATTACCATGATGAGCACCATACAGGCCACCTGTGTCTCTGCTCGTGCTGTATTTCCAACCTCAGACATTTTCAGTTTGCTCACCTGTGTGTGTGTGAAATGAGAAATTGTACTTGCTGAATAGATTATATTATTTCTAAATTTTATTTAATGATTTCACATTTACACTTAGTTTTCAGTCTTTACGTTTAAGGGATCACACGCTGCTTTGGATAAAAGTGTCCGCTCAATGCCTAAACAAAAATATCTGACATGCCTCGGCAACCAATTGCAAAACATTCAAAAAAACTAGTGCAAATTTGGGAAAAGATCCAGAATAACTGCCCGTACTGTATCACGAACAGTATATACACCTAATGTTGTCTTTGTCTCCTGAGTGAAAGTTACTACCTGTCGTAGGGTCCATAAGAGACGCATGTAAGAGACGACGATGATGGAGAAAGGCAGCGCAAAGCAGAGCAGAAAGTAGCACACAATGTAGGAGACGTTTCCCGGGTTTCTGCTGTACCAATCTGGAGCACAAGATGTCCTAACACCCTCCAGCTCATATCGACCCCATCCAAAGAGAGGTGGAGTGTTCCACAGAAAAGACCAAAGCCACGAGACCATCACTCCCATCACCGCATGCTTCGTCTGAAACGTAACTGAGCCTACAGGTCTGCAAACCACTATACAACGTTCAACCGCAATGATCGCGACTGAGCACAAACCAGCAATACCTGTTGAAAGAAATGAGATTTACAATTCTTCAGAGAAAGCTACACTATCTAGATGTTGAATGCTAAACACACAATTTACTAAATTTTTTATATTTAGGATAGGATAGGCTCATAAGGTGTCTGTGAGTGGTCATGGTTGGGGCGTAATCAATGTGACATCACATTGCTAGAGGATCCCCAACAGCCTGTTTTGTGTGACTATTGTGGTTTAAATGAGATCACACAAATGTAGAAGTTTGTATAATAACAGGAAGTTTCTGCAGAAACACTAGCAAAAGGTTGGGGGGCTTTAGGTCCGGAAGCATTGGAAAACATCTTTCACTCACCAAAAAAGGCCACAGCAAAACCTTCCAGCACACATCCCACCCTGCCCAGACTGAAGTAGCCCATGGCGTTCGTCACCGTTGTTGG
Source organism: Paramisgurnus dabryanus (assembly GCF_030506205.2). Lineage (NCBI taxonomy): Eukaryota > Metazoa > Chordata > Actinopteri > Cypriniformes > Cobitidae > Paramisgurnus > Paramisgurnus dabryanus. The sequence continues at coordinate 30,385,358 of NC_133347.1, forward strand.
CAGCCCCCCAAACATTGCGCAGCCGAGATCTGCCACCGCTAAATTGACCAGAGCAAAGTTGAGCGGCTGACGCAACTGTCTGTGTTTAATAGTCACCGCGATCACGGTCACGTTCAGTATGACACCACAGACGGAGAATAAACCAATGATTACTGCCAGAATGCTGTAGCCCAACCTCGGCATTATTTCATTGTTCACTGAACCGTTAGGCAAAGTACTTTGGATTGCGATGGTCGTCTCCATATCCTGAATCTGAGGTTTATACAAGCCAATCTAAGAGACATACAGCCTGGTTTCCTTTGCATTTGCCCCTTGGTCCTTTTATATCTGAAAGCTGCCTTAAGTGGGCTTAAAGGAAAAATCCGTAGATCCGGATTGGAAATAATTCTGTCAGATTATTTCTCCATAATAGCACTTTCATTGATTGCAGCATCAAACATCTTTCTTGCCTTCATGGCTTATGAGGTCACAGTATAAGCTCATTTCTTCTGTACTCTCCATCTTACATTCAACTTTATGCATTTGGCAGACACATTTATACACATTGGACATTGTTGGTCTAAACATCATTTCATGTGTTCCCTGAAAACTCATGACCATTGGTTTGTTAACACAATGATCCACTTGCTGAGCTATGTGAACACATTTACTGGTCTGTCTAAATGGATGAAACATTTATTTCATTAATTTGAAACAACTAAAACAAAATGGTGTAAACACAAATATTTTATTTTATTTTTTTGCTAGAAATGTAATTACTTGTTATTTAATATTGTCATATTGCTGCAAACCTTCTTTTGTTAGAAATGACGGTGTGATGTGATCTGAAGATCATCTACAACAAATGATGCTGGACCAAAATTTTGAAAGACCATATAAACATACTGAGACTATACTATTATAGCCTATATGATATTTACTGAATATATATAACATCACATTTTGAACATCAGCCTGATACAGATCAGAATCACTGCACTACTGCACAGAATGTATATAATGCCAGTTCTTGCTACTACTCAACATTTGTCATTATCTTATATTCATATACATTTTGTTTATATACTGTGTATATTCATTTTTAGGTTTATTGTGTAAATTCTCCAGAGAATAGAACATAATTCTCTTAATCTTGCTATCCTTTTAAACTTTAAAACGTCTTTGTGTTTTTTTAATTAGTTTCATTTTTTCGTATTATTCCTAATCTATAACTGCATATACTGTTGAGAGAAGTCAGGCAATTAAAATAATAATAACTCTCTCTCTCTCAGCATGTATTGTTTCCGAATTGTGAAAACTGGTAACTTGGTATAAGCACCTCTTGTATTATTGCCTCCTTATCAGTGATGGGCAGTAACGCGTTACTTCTAACGCGTTACTGTAATCCGATTACTTTTTTCAAGTAACGAGTAAAGTAAGGGATTACATTGCAAAACGAGTAATTAGATTACTGTAACTTCCCCGTTAGCAGACTGCGTTACTGCGTTATTTTTTAATCTTGATTTTGTTTCGTGAGACTCTCTCGTGTCGTGACGCGAGTCGAGTGACAATGACGTATGAGCGCCGCGCCGTCAGTCAGTGTATTGTTGAACGTGAGAAGACAACATGGAGCGCGGAAGAGAACAAGACTATGCAGCGTTTAATGCTTGGAAGTACCGACATTACTTTGAGTTTAACCCAGTTAAAGGTGACAAAAACATCAGCGTCCGCTGTACACTCTGCGTGGGAATAAAACTTTTATCCACAGCGAAAAATTCCACCTCAGATCTAAGCAAACACATAGCAAGCCGGCACAGCAATGTGAAACTTACTGAAAAAATCCCTGAACCCCCAGCTGACATGACCGCTGCGGCTCCATCTCATACACGTTCACGCGAAATCTGATGTAAAACAACAGACTATATATCTGTATTTCATGGATTATTGGACAAGCTGACGTGACCGCTGCGGCTCCATCTCACGTTCACGCGAAATCTGATGTAAACAACAGACTACTATATTTCATGGATTATCCGCATTTGTGGACAAAAATTGTCATTTGATGAATTTTATTAGACTGATTTCATGGGTTATTCACAAACTGAAACAGACCGGATTCGACTCGCGATCGTTATAAGGTAAGAAGTCCCGTTTATATTTTGCATCTAGTCATCTGGACTTCTGTAACAAAATACATTTCTGATGCTAGAGCATGTATCTCAAAACAGAGACAATCACCATACAATGATGCTAAACCCGTAGACCTTTTAAACCATGTATAGTAATGTTGATATTAATATTAGTAATCTTTGTAGACAGTATGCTATATAGATATTGTTTGCAGGCTTAGAAAAAAACGACGCCATCACGCCCACGAATTAGTGCGCGTCGAGAGGTTAAAACAGATAATGTTTCATTTGATTCAATTTCAGATGATGGAATATGCAGAAAGAATAGAATAAGCACCTTAAGTTTTTCCCTTAAGTATGACACTTAAGGGGTAAATTCCCCTTACCTACAGTAAGAGAATAATTTAAGGGTGTTGCATACAGTATAATCCCTTAAATGGTTCTCTTAGGTAAGGGTAATCGTTAAATGTTTCACGACAGCGACCCAGGTTTATAAAATACTATTGTTGCCATGGAGATGCAACAGAACAAGCTTAAGGTTTTTTTTGCAACACCCTTAAGTTGAAATGAAACATAAGGGTGAATTTAAGGGAAAATTACACTTAAGGTGCTTTATGCAACTGGGCCCTGTTGCATACTGTAGCATATTCAGGTCGTGCATCATGTTTTTGAAAAGTAATTAGTAAAGTAACTAGTAAAGTAAGTAATTACTTTTGAAAATAAGTAATCAGTAAAGTAACGGGATTACTTTCTTAGGGAAGTAATCAGTAATCAGTAACTAATTACTATTTCCAAGTAGTGATGAGCGAGTCACTCGAAACTCGGATCATTTAACCCGATCCCTAAAATGACTCGAGAACCATGAGTCCTTAGTGACCATTAACCCGAGTCAGTTGAGTCCTCTCAGATTTTGCTTTAAAATGAGAAATTGGGTCAAACACAAAGCTCTTCAAATGTTTACAACAGAATTACAACACATAACTCTACATAAGCTGCCATATGTTCTATAACTTGCAACAACGAGTTAATTTACATCACAAAATGTCGACTGGGGGTACCGAGTGAGCCAAAAGCTCACTCGCAATTTTCTGCAGCTCCGAGTCCGAGTACAAAGGGATGCGTGCGCGCGACAATGAGTTGGTCGGCGGCTCGGGGATTCACACAGAGAGTGACTCAACTCATAGAGCTTGAATCCGACGAGCCTTGCTCGTGTTATTAACCCACTGACTCATGTAGGCTAATCTGTTGCAATATTTGACTGGCACAATGTTTTGGGTAGAAGCTGTAAATGTTTAAAAATTTTAAATACGAGGACTGTTGCAGCAGTGCTGCTGTAAAGATCCGCCACTGACGGACGTACACGGCTCCTCTTGTTGACTGAGTCACTCAGAGTGACGTGAGTGGTTCACTCACAGGACCCGTGCAGGAGCGGGCGAGCGGCTCTGTCTGGGACTCACTCACAAGATCATGTTCTTGCACGGATGAGTGACTGTGTGGCTGCATTAACGGAAGCCTATCGTGGATCTTGTAAGTCAATCTGAAACAGGACATGTTCCTCTCACGTCCCAATTCAACAAAGCCTCACATCTTTTAAACGTGGTGTTGATATATTTGTCATTATGAAATGAAACTAAACACACACACCGAACTTTTACAATTATGTTATTGATAATGTTACCACGGACATGCATGTTTTTTTTTACAAGTTCCTCAGGTCACATGAGCCCTTTTTGCGAGCAGAGGAGTCGTAGACTCGTAGCTGCATGCGTGATCTGAGTTGCTTGGTTGCATTAGTATTAGCGATTGGAACTTGGAGATTTTGACCAAGTGATTTAAGTGACTCAAGTGACTCGCACAACCCGGATCATATTAGTGAGTGACTCAGATTAACCCGAATCCTTAAAAAGATCCGGGTTGACCATCACTATTTCCAAGTAACTTGACCAACACTGCTCCTTATGACAAATCACTTGATTGTTTCCTTATTTTTAGCCATATTCGGACGGGATTAGTTTTACAGGGGGACCTCTGAGAAAATCGTGCTTCTCAGAGGTCCTGTGTGTTTTTAATCCTTTCGGAATCGGCCATGTCTGTGTTTTTCTCTGACGACCTCCGTAAGAATTCCAAAGCAATTTACCTACTGTTTTTCGCCGAACTCAGAGGTCCTCTGAGAAATTTAATCCCGTCCGGATGCAATTGTCTGTGTTTGCCCGCAATATCTTTTGAAAACGCAGTTCATTTCGTGTTTTGGCCAACGTGATCTGCCGTAAGGTCTTACTAATGCACGTATATTGTATTGCCTGAGTCCTATTCATTCAGATATTATGGATGTTTTTCACATTCGGCAAAATAAAATAATTAAATCAAGACGAGCTGAATATCAAACACTGTTAAGACTGGCCACTGTAATATCAGTAACGTTATAAGAAACTCCGTTCAAAGTTGTTCAACTCCGGAATGGTAATGTTAATTAATAAAGATAATAAATTGTTATTAATCATTATTTCTTTATTTCTTTGGGTTTATTATAAGCAGACAGTTATATAAAACACGTAGGCTAACGTTACTTTAGTAGGATTTGTATATTTTATTTTGATTTGTTAAAATTAAATTAATAAATTACATGTTCTGTCATAATTTTACATTTAAAGCAAAATATTAAACATTACAAACACGCGTATCCAGAGCACGTGCTCTTCTGCAAAGCCCAAATGCATGAAACAGACACTCCCATCTCTGGAATAGCCTGCATCATTTTAATCCTGTCCGAATTATTTTCCGCAGATCCATTGCGTACAAAATTCTGGTCCTTTAGTGATACCTAGAATATTAAAATCAGTGGCGGTTCACATTTCGCGTCCTTTGCATGCACAAATCAATATTTATTTTGAATGTAAATGCACGGCAAGGTGGTAGATCTTACTCCTACCTAGCACCTAAGCTCTGGAACTATCTACCTAGTAATGTTTGGGAATCAGGCACACTCCCTATCTTGCACCCAGTGCAATTGACTTTGTCAATGACGCATGTATTATTCATATTTTGCACCGGCGCACTGCAGGCTTTTCCCTCCACAGACGCACGTCGGCAAACTAGGGAATGAACTTGCGCTCCCTGGGCGGTTCAGCGCAAAAAAGGAGGCGTGTTGCGGCGCAAACCATCCCTGATGCTATTTTGCAGTTTCAAAAAACAATTGCGCCACTGACCAGAAAAAACTAGTCTAAAGTCAGTGGCTCATTGCGCGTTGTTCATTATGCTATTTTAAGGGCGCATGCTTGAACATAATGTACAGCGTGCACAACACGCATACATGTTGCTTATCTAATCTACAGATGCCAGTTATTTTTGCAAATCATAAATTGTTACAACAAAAATATTAATACATGAGATAAGGGAAATCATAGTGGTGTGCACGAAGATGTGGAAAAAATAGGCATAAATGAAGCTTACTAATTATTCAGGCTAATTGTAGTAATGACGGATCAGACCTGTTTGCCCAGAAGTCACAATACATATATGTATATAAGGACATCTGACAAATTGGTTTGTCTGTCAAGAACCAGGGAAAAATCGGAAGACTGCGAAACCACCTTTACCATATATAAGTACATTAACCTCTTGAAAAGCACCCCCACTTTGGCCCAAACCATGAAAATACCTACTTTCACTAAAAGGGCTGTTTTTAATAAAGAATTTAGAGTATAAACATAACTGTGGTATCATTATATAGAAGACACTTTGAGCTTCATTTTCCAGGTTTAAAAATTATTTTAAGATAAAAATTAAAGTTAGAAAGGCTGAAGTACATTGCAATAAAAAATTTTTTGCATAACATCTTTTTTAATACTAAAAATCTTAATGATAAATATATGTGTGAAACCTAGAAATGCAATGATGCCAAAGCCACAAGTCTGAAGAAGTGATATTTCACGTTTGAAGGCAATAGGTCCAAAAATGAGGTTCTTGCACAAGTTTTTGTTAGACTACCCAGCTAACACAAATACGTAACTGTTACGTAACGTCAACGTAATATGATGACCAAACTTACGTCATGGCGACGAACCGAGTTAACGTCGTGGCGACGAACCGAGTTAACGTAGTGGCGACCAGAAAAGTGAAATTCCTGGATTTGTCGCCTGCACTTAACTTCGCAACGTAATCTGCCTGTCGTGGGCACGTCGTGACAACGTTATGGATTGAAAGTTTTATGTTGGTAACCAGTTAGTAATTTAAATCTTTTATTTAATATTCTTTGGGCGGACATCTGCAGTAGGCTATAACTAATTTAACTTGTCCTTATTTGCCCATAACTAAAAGACTTACCATAACATATGAATGACAGTCTCCGAGATGGAATACTTTATTTTATTGAACATGAACATTACAAACATTAAAATAAACATTTAAATGGATTCTCCATATAATTTAAAATGTCATTTCTGAATTGTGCATGCGTAGTTTTGTCAGACGGAGAAAGTCAGAGAGTGTCCTCTTCATGTTCTCGTTGCCAGGGTATTGCTGCTCTAACCTTCACCAGTCCAAAACACCAAACATGTCCCACAAAACTTTAAAATAAAGACAATAAAATAAATAAAGGTTAAATAACATCTTCACGTTTTCATAAATATCTTTTATTTGTTGAATTTGTGAAGTAGTGTCTTACCTGAAAAAACGAAATTTCCTGTCAGATGAACATCCTGTCAGTGCAGCATAAAACGCGGTTTATACTGTCGGGCGAGATTCTGTGAGCCTTAATAAGTATGTTAAAATGTTGTTTATAACTCTTAAGCAACTAAAATAAGTTCTTGTGAAATTTTAACAGGTCTCAGTTCAGAGAAACAACCAGTCCTGACTCCTGTCACGCCGTTCTGCTGTGCACGCGCTATCGCGCGTTCTGGTCAAGTTCAACTGGGCGGGAGGCGAGTGCTGTTTCATGTTTCCCATGTAAATGGCAGTTTGTGTGTATTCAATCTATTTTGACTTATTTAAGGGAAACTTTGAGGCTGAAAAGTTTTAATAAGCTAACCTAAATAGAAAAGGAAATGAATGTTTATTTAATTGTAAAGGTAATGAAATTACCTCCCTAGGACGTTAACAGTTACGTTGCCAGTAAGTTATGAAATTACCAAAATGTTACCAATTTATTACTTAACTGGGACGTACTTGGTTATCTTGCGACGTAAGGAGTCCGTACTGGTGACGTGGTGATTTGGTCCTGTAATGGTAATGAAATTACCTCCCTAGGACGTAACAGTTACGTTGCCAGCTGGTAAGTCATGAAATTACCAAAAATGACCAATAAATTACGTAACTAGTACGTCGTGTGTTAGCTGGGTAGTGCCTTTTCTAAGTGCCAGTCAGCCCCCCCCAAAAATTTTTTTGTTTACATGCATACACGTTCGTTCATATTATTATTTATTCTTATGGAAGCGTATAAAATGCTGTTTCCACACCAGGAAATAAAACGTCACACAAAGATCGTTGAATTCATTATCTAATTGGCTACACGTTCTGTCTATCAATATTTTCCATGAAGTCATTGGAGGAACGAGCGAGTCAGATGACGTCACGATATTTGACAGCGCTGTTTGGATATTATGTATTACACTCCCGCCTACTTTTACAAACAAGTTTGACCTCTGGTTTTGAACGCGAATGTAATCTCATATACAAGTGTTACGATGTAAATAGTCCTCAGATTCTATATTATAATCTATTACAAGACGTGCATGTGAAATCTGATGTAAACAATGGACAATATATCTATATTTCACGGATTATACGCATTTGTGGACAAAAATGGTCATTGGATGTACTTCATTGGAGAGTTTTTATGGCTTATTCACACATCTGAAACAGACTGGATTCGATTCATGATCGTTATATCAACACAAGGTAAGGAGTCCCGTTTATATTTTGCATATTGTCATCTTAACTTCTGTAACAAAATACTATATTTATGATGCTAGAGCATCTGTATCTCAAAAAAGAGACCGTACACTGATGCTAAACCCGTAGTATTGTTTGTAGACAGTAGGCTTTATAGATATTGTTACCAGCGTTAAAAAAACTGACGTATTTCCGCCCCCGAGCTAGTGCGCGTCGAGAGGTTAAAAACCTTAGTATTCAAATTACCAGTTGAGTTTGCTCATATTTTTTTTCTTTTGCACAGTAAGATGGAGTATGTCTTGGGCAGTGTTGGGGAAGTTACTTTAAAAAAGTAGTGTTTGCTCGTTACTCGTTCCTTTTAAAAAAAGTAATCCATTACTTTACTTAGTTACCGCCTTTGGAAAGTAACTTTTTACCTTACTCGTTACTTTTACGTTACTTTTATGTTGCCTGTATTTTGAAAATATTTTGGAAAAACACACAAACACACGAACACATACACACAATACCCTGTTACTCAGGCATTTGATCTTGACATTGTTAAAATCTTGTCTTTTTTACATGTTTTAACACTGTACATTTAACTTAAAATATTTAATTGTGTACAAGAAAACAGCTCTTATTAATGAATTATTAGTAGCATGTTGTAGTGTCTCAGGAGATTGTGCTCATTGTTAAATAGCTTTGTGGCTATACTGCACTGGAGCGGCAGTTTAAAATATAAACCCAGAATTCAGCGAACGTCAAGAACAAGATAAAAACAATAAGGCCAAGACGCGGGATTTAAATTACGTTACACGGACCATGTATAAATTTCAATGTTTCTGGACAGAAATACCAACTTTGTCTGGTATTAATAAGCTGCACATTGGAGTGCTGGCTGCTCCCCGCGGTGCTGAAGACGCGTGATGGCACATATACACAGATATCTACGTGCAATCTATTGGAAAGTGGAGGAGTCATTAGTTGGGTTAGTAAAATAACGAAATTACAGCTTTTTTTGTAAAGAGATATATTTTTTAAGTTTAAAAGTGCAGAACTCTTCTCAAGGGGAAGAAAGCTATACTTTTCCCCTTACGTGCAACCTATCGGAAAGCCCAGATGAGTTAGTTGGGTTAGTAAAATAATGAAATTATAGATTTAAGTACAAAATAGTATTTATATAAAGAGAAATATTGAAATAAAAAGTGCAGAACTCTTCTTAAGTGGAAGTAATAAAGTAAAATAACGAATAATAATTATATAATAACGAATAATAGTTTCCAATAGGTTGCACGTAAATATCTGTGCTGCGACCAGTACTCCGTCCGAGCGCGTCTTCAGCACCGCGGCCAGCACTCCAATGCGCAGCTTATTAATACCAAACAAAGTGAACAAGTTGGTATTTCTGTGCAGAAACATTGAAATTTAAACGTGGTCTGTGTAACATTATGTAAATTCCGCGTCTCTGTCTGATTGTTGTTTCTGTTTTCTTGTTCGTGACGTTCGCTGAATTCTGGGTTTATATTTTAAACTGCCGCTTCAGTGCAGTATAGCCACAGAGCTATTTAACAAGCACAATCTTCCGAGATACTATGCTAAGATACAATTAATACAAAACGAAATTCACTTCAAACGGAGTGGGTGGACATGATTTTGACCACTTTATTAAGTTTGTTTTCGTAGAAACCTTTCTCTAAAGTGAATTAGTTTTGTATTAATTGTATCTTAATTTCAATCAATGTTTTATCAACAAATTGCTTGAATTTAAAAAATAAGAAATAAATAAAAGACAACGATTTAGTTTTATATTTATGTTTAAAAAAAATTATTTCATTTAAACATAAATATGAAGCTGAATCGTTTTCTTTAATTTATTTCTTATTTAAAATCAGGCAATTGGTTGATAAAACATTGATTAAAATTAAGATGCCTCCATCCCTCAAAAGCTAGCGTCAGCTGCTTCTTGCTTGCCATGATTTCTTTGCAGACTGATACGAGCCTCTGTCATGTGTGTGGACCTTGTGACTATTGTGCAAGCGCGCAGATGGCAGTGTCGCTGTCAAATCTAACCAAAAGTAACGATGCGCTGAATTGGAAAATGAACTACGTTACGTTACCAAATTTTCAGTAGTAACGCGTTACACTACTTTTTTCTCAAAAAAGTAGTTACGTTACTGTAACGCGTTACACACAACACTGGTCTTGGGACGGAGAATTAGACACCGGAGGGAGAGGGTATACCGGCCAAGACAGACCTATCTCTCCCTCAGTGAGGAGGAATGCTTGCGTAAGCTACGCCTGACCCGCCAGGCTGTGACAGACGATGGCAGATGAGCTGAGGACTGATGCACCCTCTCCATATGCCTTCCCCGTTGCAGTAAAGGTTACAGCGGCATTACATTTCTATGCATCTGGGTCATTCCAGCACCCCCCATAGCTCCATTGGAGGCATTTCACAATCTGCCATAAGTTTGGCTATACATGCAGTTACATCAGGTCTAGTCCGACATGCTGGGAAATACATCAAATTCCCCATCACGTGACAGCCAGGAAAGAGCAAAGCAGGCATTTTGTGCGAAGTATGGGTTCCCTGGTGTCCTTGGTTGTATAGACTGCACCCATGTGCAGCTATGTTCCCCATCAGAAAACGCACTTGTACACATCAACCGCAAGGGAACCTATTCAATCAACGTACAAGTCATTTGCGATGCCTGTAGTAAAATCACCCATGTCTTTGCGAATTATCCTGGCTCGAGCCACAACTCATTCAGACTGGCAAACTCTTCCATTCCTGCCATCTTTGAGGGGAATCCCCCGTTGGATGAGTGGCTGTTAGGGGACAATGGGTATCTGTTAAAGACATGGCTGATGACACCATTTTTGATGCCAGCAACAATGCATGAAATGCAGTTTAATAGAAAACACACAGAAACATGCTCTGTAATTGAACGAATGTTCGGCATACTGAAAATGCGCTTTAGGTGTTTGGATAGATCAGGAGGCACTTTGCAGTACAATCCTCTAAAAGTCGCAGCAATCTTTGTGGCATGTTGTGTTTTCCATAAATCAAGGTTGTGTTGTTGACATTAGGGATCGACCAATATGGATTTTTATATGCAGATACCGATTTCCCCCCCATCAGCCTTAGCCGATGATCGATACAGGCTGCCGATTTTCTTTAGGCGAAATTTGGAGCTGATACAGCATTTGCTCATTCAGTTTACATCATAAAAATTACACAATGATAAAACCAAATGTTATAACTCTTAATTTAAAAAGGGAACATTTATTGAACTATATTTAACAAATAGTAAAAACAGGTGAGGTAGAACAAGTAAGAAAATTCAGTGCTGCTGATAATACTAAAAATAAATATATTTAATCATGAATAAAATAATTACACCATTGCACACAGTAGCAACAACCAAGCAGCAAAACAAGGGGAACACTGTCCTTTTTCCTTGAAAGTAACCAACTATTTACAACCTAAATATTTAATGCTTATGTCTAAGTTTTAGTGCACTTAACTTAATCTCTTGTAGAGCAAATGTCTTTCATAAGAAAACAAGAAAAATGTAAACAGCAATACTGAACAACAAACAACTTAAAAAGAATTGTGAATAACATGCGCATTGCCCCACTTCTGTACCTCACACACCCTAGGGCCCTTTATTAAATGCAAGGGATAGTTAGTTAGCCTCAGCTCGATTGAAACACATTAAACTGAACAAATGCATGAGGATTTGTGTTCGGACTTCGGTCAGATGCTAGAGCGTGTGCACGTGAGAGAGGTACCGTGAGAGAGACATGGATGAGAGAGTGCATGTGTCTTTGCGCTCCCAGTGAACGGAAATGTTGACAAAACTTACAAAAGAAAAGTTCTCCGGTCACATAAAAGTCATGTGGGAACTGCTCGGAACTAAGTGCTTAGCGTGGAATTTCTTAGTTTTTTTGCTGACGGAAATTCTAGAAATTCCGCGTTAACACTAGGTTCCGTGTTAATTTGCCAATTCCGCGATTCCGTGATCGCGGAAATTATAGGGCCCTAACATCCTTCGCAGAAAATTCTTAATACTCCCAGAAGTACTTGCTCTCTGTGGTGTCTGTCATTTCTATGCAAACATGAACTGCGCTCGCCACAATGATGAGAAACTATCAGCAATGGATATTGATTTCTAGCCTTTTACTACTACATATATTTATGGAGATGAGAATTAAAAACCCACCCTGTCCAGGTATGATCAGCTGTTTGGCTATGATCACATGACCTGCGTTCGCTTGCGGCATTATGAGCACGCGTCCAAACGTCAGACTGGTGGTCGCTGAATAAAACTCCTACAAATACCGCGGAATCACGAAACAACGGGATTGGACACCTGAGGGTTCGGGAATGGCATCGCGCGGTGTGCATCTGGTGGAACGGGTGGACGGAGATGGAGTGGGGGAAGGAGGAATAGGCACAACAGGAGGAGACACAACAGGAGGTGGTGGTGCGCTTGAAGGGGCATGCTCCATGGCTGCAGCAATCCTCCCCAGGCTTGAGGAGATGCGCCCGAGAGGCCGCAGCAACATCGCCACCCGGTCAAGACGGGCATTCACACTTCGCCGCATCCCGGACAGCTCCTGCTCCAGCATTTCAAATCTGGTTTGCTGGAGCTGCAGGAATGGGTGGTTTTCTGGTCTAGCGATGCTGCCACGGCGTGTGGTGGGTCTTGATTGATGCACTGTTCCCTCCTCAGATGGCCCGTGCGCACGGCCCACGAGGCCAAGGTCTTCCTGCGAAGCTATTACATTGTTTTTATTTATTGTGTGGCTGCGTTAAAAATTTATATGCAAATAACGATTAAAATATTTTCATAAGTTTTTTGTGTATCTGTATTACATTTATTTTATGTAAATAATGATAAATAAAATGTTTTCATAAGAAACCTTAATGTATGTGAACTTGATTTGTAAGTGTACCTTGGGGTTGGACTGCTTGCGTTTCTTGGGTGCCGATTTCAAAGCCCCCAAACCCTTCAACGCTTTCAGCAGTGAGAGTGGACGCAGCGATGTCCTGGGGATTCCAGCTGACGAAACAATTGTGGCTATTTCCTCCCACGCCTGTTTAACCGACGCTGATTTGATTTTCTTCCATCCCCATACAAAAGATCTTCTCTGTCTTTGACTGCTATTACAAGAACGTCGGTCTCCTCGGCTGTGAACTGCTCCTGGCGTGCGCCTTGTAAATCCGCCATAATAATAGCAATCCGCCATGGAACTTGCGCACTTGCTTTTAAAAGGAATGTTGGATGACGTTCTGATTGGTTTATTTGACGTTACGCCCAAACCACACCTATGAATAGTAAACCTACTTCAGACCAACCCCTTATATATTTGTCCGTGGCTCGAGAGTTATTTCTCCCGCCGGGAAAATAGTAACAGCGCCCAAGATCCGCCCACAAAGTCACTTGCGCTTTGCGCTTCACACTTGCATTTCAGATTAGGTGTGTTCGACTTCATGCGGCGCTGCGCAGACAGATCGGCGGCTGACTTGAAGCAGTGCATTCCGGTTAGTAACTTTTTTCTGACTTAAGCTGGCGCTGCAGGCACGTGACTGTGTCATGTGGTTTTTAAGTACCGCGAGAGCGATTCAAGATCAGCCGCCTGAGTTAGCCAGCGCAGTTCTCGAAGAGGAGCTGCACGAGCTGAAATGATGACACAGCTGTTTCAAGATTGGTCGAATTCACCACATGACAACTATCACGTTTCGTGTGTATTTTCACGCCCTCAGTTCCACAAATGCTCACAAATATTTTTTTTATAACAGTTAAAACTATTTCCATGTAGTCGCGATGTTATATTGTTTCATCTTCATCAAAATAAAATGGATAGACCCCACATTGGTATTTAAATAATATATGCTTATGTTGAACTTTATTCTTGTAAAAACAGATGCTGTAAGCCTCTTCAGTTCCACTCATGCTCATACACGGACATTCAAAACAGTATAATTCACTTTTTATGTAGTTTACATCTCACAAATCATGTTTAATGCGATTAAGCAAGCAAACGACACGTGATCAGCCATGCTTGACGTAAATGCCGCAAACTACGGGGAGCAAAGGGCGTCCGACTTCACGTCTCCGTTTTCAGCTCCTCCCCGCGGCTAATCTCGCCGATCGGTTACATCCAGCCGCAGCCGATGTCAAACCACCTGTTGTTATAATAGGGCCCTCTGAGTTTAAATCTAAACTAAAGACTAGTGTTGTAGTCAAAACCACCTAAACCGAGGCCAAGTCATGACCAAGACCAAGACAGACCGAGACAAGACCAAGACTTTAAAGGGTCAAGACCGAGTCAAGACCCAAGACAAAGACAGGCCGAGACCAAGTCAAGACCAAGACCATTGCAAGTCACTGCATTTAAACACTTATGATAAAAAGTGGAATATGCATATGATTAGGAACTTCTTGTCTGTGTGTGTGCGCGTGCGTGTGTGTGCCATCAGAGAATTGATAAAATAAAAAAGTAAAATATATTTTATATGATAAAATTTGACTGTGGCATCCTAAAGTCATTTTAATTTGAGCAAATTGACTCAATTTAGCTAGATTAGATGCAGATTGACTTTCAAATGCAGACTGACCACCCAATTAAGACTACATTAGTAAGCTGGTAATATCAGTATAGATCATATCATATATTTAGGTGCATGAAAAACATGCTAGTAAGGCATCAATAGATTAACTTCTAATGAATATATAAAAAGTGAAGCAGGGTGTAGAAGGTTAACTGAAAAGATAAACACAAAAACCCCTCGACAAACATTTTAAATAGGGCTGTCAAAAGATTAAAAAAATTAATCTAGATTAATCGCATGATTTCATGAGTTAACTCGCGATTAATCGCAAATTAATCGCACATTTTTATCCATTCTAAATTTACCCTTTTTTAACACTTTTCAGGTTTTTAATACTTTAATCATATATACATATATAGATGCTTTATGCAAATGTATGTTAAGAACAGCCTGTTTACATTTTTAACAGAACCATTAAGCCATTGTTTTGTATATGAATTTTCCTTTAAGAAGAATTTTCTTTCTCCATTTTTGTTTGCTGCTGTATCATTTGTGACCTGTGCTGGCAAGTTGAGTCAGAATTAGCTAATTTTCAAAAAAAAAGTAGTCATATTTTGACATTCTCTATTAAAACATAGAACAATGCATGATTTGTTGGAATATAACAAAATGACAGAACTACACCTGTTTGAAGTTGAAAGAGTCAGCAAATTACCACATCCATACAATAAATTACCACATCCATACCTTAAAATCAATGGTAAAACTAATTGATTTAGCACACACAAAGCAAAAACATCATCAATATATGTAAAACTTTTTTTCTTTTATTAACATCAAGCAAGTCCTGCAGTCTATTTTCTAAGTCATGCATAAAAGCGAAACCAAAATGAATTGAGATGCATCTTTGTATTAGATTAAGCATTAGGAGGACGGTAACGTTACACCTCTCAGACGTATAAATAAAGATCATTTCAGATGTCCAACGAGCATTTAGAGCATTGGATTTGCTAGACGATTTGCTTAATGTTCTTATTTCTATGAAAACCTTTAACTCATTTAGACAGGGTTACATTTGTCTGCGTCTCTGTTTATTAGTGATGGAAATTTTCGTTCATTTAGGTGACTCGTTCATTTTCAGTTCGTTCACCAAAATGATTCGTTCAGACTCGTTCACTGATTCGTTCAGTGACCATTTCTTAATTTTACAAAAATACGCCAATAGGTGGCGAAGATGTGTGTCATTATGTGTTATAAGACAATGAATGACTTTCTGCAAAAACTCATTAGTTTTTAATAAAGCTCAAATTGTGAAATACTAAGCATAATTTTATCAAGTTACCGAATATATTAAGACACACGTACATTCATAGTACATCTAATCTGGATTTGTTGTAAAAAAAGACTCCTGTGCATGCCTCCTCTGGTTCAGTCAGTCATCAGATCCTCGTTCACGAATCATATAATTTCGGTCATGTCGTTCAAGACTTCGTTCAGACGCAGATGACTGATTTAAGTTCGGTGAAAGGGTGGATTAAACTATATAGACATATAAAACTATATTAAACAGAAATACCAATTTTTTCAACAGTAATTACCTTGCTTATCATTTGTATTAAGGTAAATAGTCCGGCTAAACATGGTTACTATAACTTTATTAAAATTAAACCACATGGTTACTATAACTTTATTAAAATAAAACCACATGATTCTTTCACAAGATTGTTTATGTTGCACTCGCTATCTATACGATCTCTCTCATTCATTAGGTTGTAACCTGTACCAGTCATTCAGTTTGTTTAAGAACGCGATCTCTCTATCTCTCTCTCGTTCGTTCAGACTCAAAACAGCGGCTCGGTCAGTGAAGGGCGTATTCATTCAGTACGTTGAGCCAATCATATGCTTGGCCACAGCTTATACTCGATTGCCATTGGCTCGTAGTTTTGTCACTCTTTGAAGGCGGAAAGAAAGCCGCGCATCATTTGTCTGTGCTCCTCAAGAAGGGAGGGAAATTTCAGTGAACGAGAAATATGAGTCAATGGATGGCGTGAACGAGAACGATTCGTTCACATAAAAGATTCGTTCAAAAAGAACGATTCGTTCACGAACGTAACATCACTACTGTTTATTCAACTATGGGCTGGACCAAGGGTCAAACAGAAATTGCGTGTTGCGTTAATCGCCGTTAATAAAATTAGTGGCGTTAAAATTAATTTGCGTTAACGAGTTATTAACGCGTTAATTTTGACAGCCCTAAATTCTTTATTAATAATAGCTGTAAATTTTATATGCTTGATAGTGGTTTCTGTTAAAAGTGATTTAAGACTTTTAATGGCAAATGTCGAGATGGCATTATTGTTGCACAACATTATACGCAAACCTCTCCACTGGTGGGTTTCCTTTGATTTCTGACAAAACTGGGATGTGTTCATTTAGGTATGCGCTCTTGCCCAGAGAATGTGCACGCACTTTAAATCTCTTCAATCACTTCCATGCAATTGTTTTATCTTTCCCGAAGTGTACGTGTGTGCCCTCAGGTTGCGTCCTGTGCATTCGCAAATCCATCAGCTTTCGCGCTCTGGTAAAAAGGTGTCGCTTTGACCTGCAACCCCTAGCCTCCGCTAATCGCATGAGCGTCTCAACAAACGGTCTCAGTACGTTGCGCTGGGTGCAGGGAGTGCTCATGGGAGTTGTAGTTTCCCAGTGTCCTTGTGCATTGTTTATAATTTCGATAACTTTTAAGAAAACTACAATAAAAAAACTATATTCAACCCGCCAAAGTGGCTAGTGGGATTAGCTGTCTTATATATATATATATACACATATATAGTAAAAGTGCGGAGAGCCGTTTGTAAATTCTTTATCTCCTGTTTGTTACAAATATTATTAGAGTACAAAGTATTTTTAGAGTACAAACCTTTCCTTACATACTTGTAAAAATTGTTTTTATGATATTGGATAGCCATACATTTAAACAATTAAAAGCCTGCTTTTTTACTTCCATGACTAAATGAAAACGGGTTTTGAAGGTTTTAATAAAAAAAAACAATTTCAAGTAAAAAACAACACAATTATTTAACATTAATCTTAAACTGGGGATCTTCTTCCTCCGCTTAGTTTTTCAGTTTACAAAGTCCGTCATCTAAATAGGGATTAGACATAGCGCCGGCGCAACTGGCTTTTAAAAGGGATGAGAGCTGAGACTCTCATTGGTTTATTGCACGTTACCCCCAAAATACTCCCATTACTCATAAAAAAAAGGACCAACCCTTTTCGACCATGCGCTTGGCGCACAAACCATTTTTCCTGTCGTTAAATTAGCAAAAGTGGGTTCGGACACGCCCATTTAGACGTTGCGCTGTGCGCTTTAGACAATGCGCTTAGATCGTTAAAATAGGGCCCTGAGGGTGTTTTTTGCAGATGTGTGTGTTCAGTAGAGCTAAATGTTATATTTTTGGCTAATGAGTGTGTGAAATATATTGGGACAGTCTAGATTTATGTAGCTATAACACAAGAAGAAGCTGTGACTTATTTATTTGCTTTGTGATTTGAGGGCTGTTCAAAGACTTTTTTCTCTTAAAGATAAATGACTTTTTGTTTGTATCAATTAGCTCATCTTCACAGTTCACATATGTTTAGACGTTTAAATAGACAGTGGCAGAGCAAATTGCATTTAAATGCCAGATGAAATGTGTGTTATTGTGTTAATAAAAGTGATTAGTAATAGTGGTAGCTATGTAAAAGTAAACCTTTGGAGAACTTATAAATAGACATAATTAGGCACATTGTTAACACCTCCCTTCTTTTTGACATGTTAATGGAGTCAAAGTTGTTATTTAAGGAGTTCCAGAGCCCCACGAACACCTGTATTTTGCACAATGATTCTAACTCAATTTGACAATGAGCCTGCTTAACGTTTGTAGTTATAGCTATTACTACAAAGTGAAATGACTGACTGACTGACTGATTGATTGATTGATTGATTGAAATACATTTCTCCCAGGGTCAGGGTTAAGAGAATAGTTATGAAGAGAAGCAGAGATATTTAGAGCTTTTTCAAAAAAATGACAAGTGTCAGAGCCAGCCACAGCTTCTCCCAGCAGTAGGAAAAAGGCTCAGTCAAGTCAGCAGCTTAGGAATTAAGAGCAGTTAGCTCCTCCAGCACAGGATGGTAAGCAGTTCTACACCATGAAATTACACCCTGGGCGAGACTCCCTTCAAGCCCTTTATATGATAAAAGAAAAAAATATACTCAATTGCAAAAATCTTTCATCAGAACATTTGAAAAACAAAACAAACTTAAGAAAATCCAGTTATTAAACTATTGCAATTACAACAGGAACCACAATTTTTAAGATGCACAATCTCCATCTCCAACATTTACAAAAAAAAATGAACACAATTCTGCACAACATATGACACTATAAGTTAATAGAACTTAAAGAAATATATATGCTAAATGCATAAATCTGCCAAAAATATATACAATCAGATAGATAAAATGTAACAAAAGCAGAGAGCAACAATAATATAAAATATTAATTAATAAAAATAATTGGAAAAAAAATAGAATAAATATTCTAAGTAGCACAACTTCTTTATCACACAAATGTGAATACACACTTAAGAAAATTTAATTATTACACTACTGCACTAAGAACAGAAAACACAAACTTAAACTAAAACCTGATCTCCAACCTCAACAGATCTCGTGTTTGTTGAGTTAAAACCAAATTATTGTTATATAAGCACAGCAAGCATCATAGCAAAAAGGCTAACATACTAAAGAGTTATAAGTTAGCCTCCAATTAACATTAGCACTTCATTCATGACATGGATACAATCAGGGATGGGCAGTATTTCAAATACATGTATTTAAAATACGTATTTGAAATACAAAATAGTATTTTGTATTTTAAAGCCTTTGGAAAAATCTAATTTAATTTGTATTTAAATACATTTAAGATGAGTATTTTTGTATTTTCAAAATACTCAAAATACTTTGAGACAGTCAACCTCTTTATCAGGGTGCTGTTTTCAAGCATCAACAACTAGCTTAGGCTTCAGACTGCAGACATGCCCCTCCCCCAACATTCATGCGCGTGAGCCAGCTTGAGCCGCAGGCAGCTGTACCCGGCAGTGTTGGATCTGCACTTTTTGGAATAAGGTGAGTGAGGATGTGCTACTTGTTGATTAAAGTAGCTTGTCAAATGTGCTTGAAGCATTAACGTTACTGCATGTTATGGATGGGTGATATCATATGACAATATTGCAGATTCATATAGGCTAGTGATGATACAAATTGTGAATCGATGGAACTTTTTCTAAATCGTTTACATGTCATAGATAAGCCTATCGAGGTAATCATATATATCTGTGCAGCTTTTAGTAATAATTGGAATGTTGGAGTGGAAATAGAAGCAAGGCAGTTGAGTTATTGGGTGTGATGTGATTTGTGTTATTATAACTGCCGCGAAAGGAAATTCAAATTCACAAGTGAAGCGGCAAGCTGTGTAATCAGCACACAGTTGCCGCTTTCTCTTTAGCTTTGTGAAGGTGAAGCATTGTTTATACTTTCGCAATGTACATGACTCGACTCTACTCTACGCCGTGAACCTGTGCGCTCCTCAGTAAACCTACGAGGCTTTTATGCTTGACGTGCTCTCCATTGCATAATTCTGTGAAACAACAGAGGGCAACCCTGAGTAATTGTTCTCCAAACCATCAAAATGCAGCAATGAGAGGAAGTAGTTTGCCGAATTAATTATTTATTATTTTAAACCCAGTAAACTAGTTGAAATTGTGACTCGTGACATACATTAGAACAAAACATATTAATATGATAACATATGTATTACAATAAATTGGACAGTACTGTGTGTATATGTTTTTGATTTTATTAGTTATTTTATTTCAATTAACGATCCATTACTTTATTCATTATTTCTGCAATGCAGGCTCATTTTGTCAATGTAATCATTTTAAATTTTACCAACATGGTGCTTTATGAAAATGTAACTGGACACATTTCCAAAATGTAATTGTGTTTACCCATCTATGCAAATGTTTGTTTATGTAGAGACAAAATAATTAGGTTAATCATTGTCTGTCTCCATCAGTTTAGTTTAGTGATTGTGTGCATTTGTGATACACCACACAAAGTCTTTAGCTTTTAGTTTTATTGTTTACCAAAAAATAGTTCCAAATGATTTCTAATTTAAAAAATTAGATAAACTTTATATTTTCTATATGTGTATAGAAACAAGTAAACTTCACATTAAATAAATATAAAAGTTACTATACTACTTGAGTAAAAAAAGCATCAAAACACTTTCAAAATCAGTTTTTGCTGTGGTATCAAAACTGAATATGATAATTGTGAAATATGACATATATTGCTACTGTGAAGTAAAATTAAGATTTTGGCCATATCACCCATCCCTATTCCTATTCTTTGCTATATAGCAGATACGTTTTACATACAGTATGGTTTTAGTAGTGTTCACCATAAGTAATAGACTAAATTGTAACATTGTCAGAAGTAAGTATAATGGCTGCTATTTTGCACTACATAAGTTTATTTGTAATTGCCAGCAAGGAAGCAAGCACTTAAGAAGGAGAGAGAGAGAGAGAGAGAGAGAGAGAGAGAAAGGTTATGGTGACAGAATGACAGAGAGAGCAGAAATGAGGTAAGGAATTAAAAGTCAGTAGGCATATGTAGTTTCTTAATTCACTGTGACTATTTATAATTAGCTTAACCAATTATATATAACATTTAGTGTCTATATGAGGTATTAGTGTTTTGTTCTTGTCCCATAACTTTTTATGAACTGTTCTATTTAAACATCTGAATGTTTTATGTATAATTTTATGCATACTATTAATAAACAATGTCCCATCCATTTTACAGTGTTGACCTGGCAGAAAACGATGATG
Source organism: Paramisgurnus dabryanus (assembly GCF_030506205.2). Classification (NCBI taxonomy): domain Eukaryota; kingdom Metazoa; phylum Chordata; class Actinopteri; order Cypriniformes; family Cobitidae; genus Paramisgurnus; species Paramisgurnus dabryanus. Next base: position 30,406,835 of record NC_133347.1, read on the forward strand.
ATTCACCAGAAATTCCATCAACTAGTTCAACTGGGCGGGTTAGGTCTGCAATATTGGATGGCAGATACTTTGAGATTGTGAAACAAACAGAACTGGGCCAAGTTCAAGCCAAATGTAAATTGTGCACAAAAAAGAAGAACATCATATCTGGCTCTTTAGCTGCAACGACAAATTTCAAAGTTCATTTAAAGAGATTACACCCTGAAGCACTTCAGGACTATGACCTACACAAGCAGGATGTCACAGAAAGAAAAAGACTCCAGCCAACACCAAATTCAAGCAGAGCAAGTTGTTTGCAGTGTCCTCAGTGGTGTCACAAAAAAGATTAGATGAGCTGATTGTTTCCTATGCTGTTCAAGGTATGCATTCACTCTCAACAGTTGAGCAGAAGGAATTTATCGAATTGATTCAAGGACTTAGCCCACACTCATCTGTGATGTCAAGGAGAACACTCAGCAGAAGAATTGACTGTGACTTTGAATCAAAAGTTAGTAGTGTAAAAGACTTGTTGAAAACTACCAAACATCTTTGCACCACGGCTGACATATGGTCGACTAGTGTGTCTAGCTTCATAGGAGTCACAGCACACTGGGTTCATAATGACACATTGGAACGCCAGTCTGTCACATTGGCTTGCAGACATTTTCCAAGTCCACACACATATAACCCAATTGCTGAACTGTTGGATGAAATACACTCTGAATTTGGGTTGTCACACGAGCGCATTGTAGCTACAGTGACTGATAATGGGTCTAATTTTGCAAAGGCCTTAAAAGAGTTCAGCGTCACTGTAGAAGAGCAAGATGAGCAAGATGGCAATGAGGATCTGTCTTTCGTATACATTGATTCATCAGTTTCAGATGAGAATGAGAGTGAAATTGTTTTGCCAACCGACTTGCGGTGTGCATGCCACACCTTGAGTTTAGTGGCCACCACAGATGCGAAGAAAGCCATGAGAGACAGTCCCAGTCCCAGTTTTCGTCTCTGAGGTGTTACAGTGCAGATTGATCACACCATGTCCAACACGATGGAACTCTCTCTACGACAGTCTCAACCAGCTAAACACTCAGAGAGAAAAACTTGGAGATATCATGGTGAAATTGAACCTACCTTTATTCAGGGATGCGGAACTGGATTACCTGGAGGAGTACTCCAAAATCCTAAAGCCCATTGCAGTCGCCATTGATAGACTACAGAGCCAGTCATCCTGCTATTATGCTGAGCTTCTTCCCACCCTGTTTGCTGTGGAATCTAAACTTGAAACTTTACATTCCAGTAATTTGAGATACTGTTCTCACCTTTTGCAAGCCATTATGGATGGTTTCAGAAGCAGATTTAATAGCTTTCTGCAACTTAAACCAGAAGTCAATGAGGCAATCCTGGCAAGTGTAACCCATCCATACTTCAAAATGCGCTGGATACCTCAACAATTGTCAGAGAGAAAAAAAAGAATTCATGAACTACTGCTCCAGTCAGCAGCAGACCTTGGGCTTGTCACTGAAAGCGAGTCAAGTTTAACACCTGCTGATGGTGATGTGGAAGACTTTTTTGTCTTTACCGAAGATGTTGAGTTCTCTGGCAAGTCTACACACAGCAAAGCTGAACTGGAGACATTGCACTTCTTAGAAGATCAGGGGAAGGATTTGAACATCTTGAACCAGTATCCCTTTTACTAAACAACTGTTTGTGAGGTTCAACACAACCATTCCCTCTTCAGCTCCTGTAGAGCGCTTGTTTTCCTTTGCGGGTTTAATCAATAGGCCACACAGGCGACGCCTTAAACCCAATCTTTTTGAAAAGCTGGTGGTGCTAAAGGGTAATGCCTAGATGTCTCTCTGAGTGGCCACTAGGGGACAAAATCGGTTGAATCCGTGCTTGTGCCTTCATACGAGAGTTAGTTAGTGCTGTTTTATACTAGAGGATGGTTATTTTTATCCTTATTTTTCTTTTACGTTTTTTATGATGTCTGAAACACACAGGTACTCCACCTGGAGTACACCATCAGTTATATAAAAAGTGTTATTGAGTTCTTGTTACAGAGTTCGAAGTAATTATGGTGATAAAACATAATAAATGTTAAAAATGAGTTTTTTGTAGTTTTTTATATTTCCTACAGGGCAGGGGAAGGGAAGAGGTATATACAATTAAAACGAAAGTTTCTAAGCAGTTGCACACATCTAAAGGCTTTTTGACATTCAGATTAGGCCCAGATAGATTTCAGCCTAATAGCAATACCTGCACTGAATCACCAATTGTACCAATGCATTTTTGTGTATTTTCAAAATACAAAATATTGTATTTGTATTTAAATACATTTTTCCACACAGTATTTTGTATTTGTATTTAAATACATTTTTCCACACAGTAATTTGTATTTGAAATACATTTCCATGTATTTATGCCCATCTCTGGATACCATAGTAATCATATATAGTTGCATACCTTTATGTTTTACTAGTTTCTCCACTGCTTTTCTTTCTAAATTAAGCACACAACCAGAAGTCAAGACTAAACCAATTCACCTTGGTGACCACATAATCATTTTGTATTACATATGTTTATTAGCCATTTCACATTATTCAGAAAAACAAAATGTGCAGAAACTATAGGCTTGTATTTATAATATTAGGACTGAGATGTGCGCTATTTGGAAGAAAGTCAAAATTTTTCCACTAAACAGTAAATCCTGTCCCCCTGTCCATTCCATTTCGGAGAGACCAAGAGGTGAACTGCCCCCATGTCGCGCCCCACTTTCCCGGTCAAAGCTTCTGTGGGCAGCAACTCCTCAGCAAGCAGGGGCGCAAATTCCACACACAGTGAAAAGATAGACAATAGAACTGCTTTGCGGCGGCGTGGAGGAATATTTTATCTGCTCGTCGTGCCGCCCCCATGTTTCATTAAAAAATGCCAAAAAAAAAAACGTTACTGATGGTAAGTCATGCTTGGATAGATTGAATTTACCGTGCAGGCTTACATTCAAGTTGTTTGTCACTCCAGTTATACAATTACAACTGTCTGAAACATCACTACACAAAAACAATAGTTAAAACTGTTTTAAAAGACAGAAGAACAATAATAAAATGTGCATAATATATAAATACACACACACACACAAACAGTGTGTGCGTGTGTACCTGGTAATTATCATGTTGTGGGGACCAATTGGAGTACCAGTATTTTTCTGACCTTGTGGGGACATTTTGAGGTCCCCATGAGGAAACAAGCTTGTAAATCAAACAGAATGATGTTTCTTGAAAATGTAAAGTAGGAGAAAGTTTTCTGTGATTGTTGGGGTTAGGGGTAGGAGATGGAAATAGAAAATACAGTTTGTACAGCATAAAATGCATTACGTCTATGGTGGAAGAACCTCCAGCCTATTGATGTCTCAGATATCTGTGTATTCCCACAGCTGTCCAGCCACAACCAGAGGAGGATCCAGCAGTGTCTGGAGCTCCACCTGCTAAGCATGGTATGTCAAGTTCTGTTATGTCGGAATGAACAGTTACCTGAAGTTGTTGTGTACTCTTATACTTGATTTTGGTTGAGATTGAAATGTCAATGTTTAAAGTATGTTGGATCAGCATTGAAATTTAGATGAAAGTGAACAGCACACATGAGTGAAGACATTAACATTTTTGCAACGTTGTATTTTTATCCACACCATAATTTTCATTGAGAAGTTTAATGCATGTTGAATCAACATTATTATCTTAATGAAACTTAACAGCCAAAATGGTTCACAACATAATACAACTTTGCCCAAAGGGCAGCATAAATTCTGCACCCCTTTCAAAAGTGTCAAAGAATTTAAAATCTTAGTTGATCAACAACTATAGCACTTGAAGTAATGCTTGAGGGAGAGGTATTTCAAATTATGAATACATCTTCATTTATTCTCCTTTGTCCTTATGTTTCAATCCCTTTGAGAAGACAGAGAAGACAAACACAGATACATCCTATGACATCATGTTTGTTGAAACAATATTCTCTTCCACAGTTTTAATCATAATGTTATTTATCAGTTCCTTTTCTTACCATTAAAAGTGCATTAAGATTTGTTTTTTAGTCTTAACAAAAATCTGTTACGTTTAGCTGATGTTTAGAAAACCCATTAGCATGTTTATAACAGTTTAGCCTATGTTTCTGTTCCTCTTTAAATTAGTTTCAAGGCTTCAGTAGGAGGAGTTAAGGCTGATTAGGATGGGTAATTAGAGAAATATGAAGCAGCCTCTTAATGATGGTGATGTTGATCAACTGCTTGACAAACCATTATGCTGTATTGCTTGCAGACTTATCAGGTGATCATTTATATTCCCCCCAAAAGGATCAAATGTGCTCTAAGTAACTCTTTATTAAATTCAAAATCCAAAACATTTTTTATTTAAAGAGATTAATTGGTTTGCATAAGGTAAATGTTCAGCTTTAATTAAATTACTTTAACTAAAAATAATTTATTTCTTCTCACAGTCTGACATATACAATAAGCCAGTTTTTAAAAACTTGAACAGTTGTACCACTTGTAGAAATTATGACTTCGCGGTGGTCAAAGAGGCGTAAATTTAAATCAATGGTTAAGTCCACAGAGTCAGAAATACTACAACTATTTAATGAAACCATTCGTACAAACAATTCTACTGTATGTCCAAGAAAAAAGTGTTGTAGCAGAAAACAATTATGTTGAGTACCCAAAGGATGTCATTGAGTCATTTGATTCAGATGGTAATGATTCATTCACAGAGGAATTCTCTGATGCAGTGTCTGATGAGGAGCTGTTGCATTCCCCCATTATGCATGACGTTAAAAATGACAGAGTCGACTCTTCAGAGTTTGACTCTGATACTGAATCAGAAGCTCCAACGAGTGAGTTTCTTTTAAGGTCTTTGCGATATTGGGCCTCTACTTTCTCCATCTCACTTGTTGCACTAAGTGCACTTTTCAGTATTTTGCGAAACATTTCATCCAGAATTGCCCGGAGATGCCAGGACAGTTCTTGACACCCAAACCCATGTGTCTACCATGAAGATGGAAGGTGGGGAGTATTATTATTTTGGCTTGACAAAAGGCATAGTGTCACGTTTAAAAAGCTTAATCCTGCCTGAACAATTGCAAACAATTAAATTGCAATTCAATGTAGATGGACTTCCACTGTTTAAGAGTAGCACACTTCAATTCTGGTCAATTCTTGCTATTGTCAATTTTGATTATACCAAACATCCCTTCCTTGTTGGCCTTTACTGTGGTATGAAAAAGCCCAAGTGTGTATTTGAGTTCTTAAAGCCATTTATTGATAATTTAACTTATGTTTTGAAGCATGGTATTCTTTACAATGGCCAAAACTATTGGTGCAAGTATGCTCTTTCGTATGTGATGCCCCTGCCAGAGCCTTTCTTAAAAATACAAAAAGTCACAATGGCTATTCAGGCTGTGACAAATGTGTTCAAGTGGGTGAGTGGCAAAATAGAATGACATACCCAAAAACTGGCACAAAGTTAAGGACTGATTCTGATTTTAATCAAATGGTTGATGAAGACCACCACTTGAACCAAACCCTTTCTCCTTTAGCTGGTTTGGTTAAAATGATTACCATGTTTCCAATAGATTATATGCACTTATCCTGTCTAGGCATCACTAAGAAACTTGTTAATTTATGGAGTAGAGGTAAAGCACACATCACGAGGTTGCCCACTCAAACTGTAACTGAAATTTCAGAAAAATTAAAGCTGCTGAGAGCCTACACGCCTGTTGAGTTTAGTCGTAAACCAAGAGGGTTATCAGAAATTGATCGCTGGAAAGCAACAGAGCTGCGATTTATTTATGTTATACACAGGCCCTGTTGTGCTTCAAAACAGCATCCCAGTAGAGATTTATGAAAACTTCATGTTGTTTTCTGTTGCTATGCAATTTTTATTATCCCCTGGAACCCCAGAGGCAATGATTAATTGTGCTCATGAATTGCTTCTCTCTTTTGTATGCCACTTTGGACAATTGTATGGTAGACATGAAATAGTCTACAATATACACCAGCTGACTCATCTGGCCGAGGAGTATCGGCTCTTTGGACCTTTGGATAACGTGTCAGCATTTCCATTTGAGAATTATTTACGACAAATAAAATGTCTTTTGCGCAAGCCTCACTTACCCTTACAGCAAGTTTTGAAAAGATTATCTGAAATCCCAAATTCAGAGTCACCAAAGCCTCACAAGTGCAACTTATCTCAACCACATTATGATGGTCCAGTGCTCCATAGCCTCAGTCATGGCAATCAGTTCAGAAAAGCAGTCACTGAAAAGTATACTCTTTCTTTAGTGCAAGAAGATAATTGTGTGCAAATACATGGCCATGTTGCTGTTTTACGAAATATCATTAGAGTAGACGAGGAAGGGATTTTTGTCATATTTCAAAGGTTTCTGCATCAAGAGTCCTCCTTCTCCTATCCATTTGAGTCAACCAACATAGGTTGTTTTCAAGTGTGGGAGTTGCATGACAATCTTGATGTGGCCAGGCTTCATGATATTAAACTAAAATATTTCCTCTGTCCTGACAAGAATGTCTTTATTGCCATGCCGCTCATGCATTTGACATAATTAATTGTTTTAAAACAAGTTTTTGTAATTAGAAGCTGGAATTTAACACAATCCATTCCTGCGTTTACTATTTTTTTTATCTTCAACACTTCAAGGTGTTTATACGTTTTTTTCTAAGCTATGCCATATAAGAACCTTTTTAGTTCCTCAAAGAACCATTTCCTTTTTTCACATTATATAACCGTTTTTGATACAGAAAGATTCTTTAGATGTTAAATGATTGTGCTGCACCATTTTTAAGAGTGAATGCAAAGTTTAAATTGGTCTTCTCGTGTTCTAGGAGAGATTCTTTAAGACAAAATGAAACAGTGGTGCATTGTTCAGTTTCAAAATGGTGGCACAGAAATTGTGCCACACTGTGGGCTGATGGGAAAGAGGCTTCTTTGGCCACCATATCCACCCGAAGACACAGCCAAGGTACGGGCTGCAGTTAAAAAATATGAGCAACCTACTGAGGGATGGTTGACATATGAACCTATCAGACACCTTTTAAGTCGTGGTAAGTCTATAAATTAAAATGAGGATAAATTAAATCTAAGGTGAAATTAAAATCTTTGTGTTCTTTACACTAACAAAATTTAACTTTCAGCTAGTGTTGTTTTTGGCGGCCTGTTTTAATTTTAGTTTTAGTCTAGTCTTTGTGTCAAGCTGACATTTTAGTTTTTATTAGTTTTAGTCAGTTCATACCCTTTTTAGTCTAGTCAAGTTTTAGTCGACAAAGGGGCGGTTTCCCGGACCAGGATTAGCTTAATCCAGGACTAGGCCTTAGTTGAATTAGGAAATATAACTAGTTTTAACAAACATGCCTTACTATAAACATTACCTGTGTGCATTTTGAGGTAAAACAAAGGATACTGATATATTTTAAGATATGTAAGTGCAAGTTGTTTTCCGTTTGGAGAGCTCTTGTGTTTAAGTCTAGGACTAGTCTAATCCCTGTCCGGGAAACTGCCCCTAAAAGTCTGGGCATTTTAGTCTTATTTTAGTCAGAATTATCCTTGACTATTTTTGTCTAGTTTTAGTCGATGAAAACTGGTGACATTTTTAGTCTAGTTTTAGTCATTGAAAATTGTATTTTAGTCTATTTTTAGTAATGCAATTCTATTTAACCCAGTCAATATAGTATAAGTACCTAGAAGTAGCATAGACAAAACCAAAAATTTTTTTAGCCAAACCCATTAAAAAAAGTTATCTTGTTATGTTATATTATACCTTATAGATATAAGAATACATCCATTTCAGACATGGAAGATGCTCTGATTGGAATTTACTTGATTTGAAGATATATATTTTACTTAATTTTATTTAACCTCTGAGTGAGTGACTTGACTGTAGGTAAAGAGTCTACATTAAAGTCTACATAATCAAAACAGAGAAGTCTAAGCAGAAACACACACACAGGACCACTGCTGGTCAGATGGGTGCCATAAGCTGACTTTTACGGTGGTGCCACCTTTAGTTAAAAAACAACAACAAAATCACAACTATAGTAGGCTATGTGTGAGAATAGCACTCTATTAAAATGCTATAGCACTTTATTAAAATGGTATTGTTGTCATTTATAATTGTATTTTGACAGCAACACAAACTACAATTATACAAATATGCAATATAGTATATCTGTATTTGTGTAGCTAATGGCACTATAATGTGACAAAGCTAATTTTACATGTCAGTATAAATCCAAGCAGTTTTGGAGAATTACTAAATATCTATCTTGTAAATAAATTAAAAGCCAGCTTTAAGAAACATCAGATGTCTATTAACAAAAGCTAAAGTTTTATGTATGCCTATGTTCTTAATTATACAGCTGTTTGATTGATTTAACACTCAAGCATTCAGCTAAGCAAGTTTAGTTAATTCAAATAAAAAATAAGGACACAGACCCTTCTTGTTAGCATATGTCATTTAAACGATTGAAGATGCAAACTGGTACATTGTTATATTATTTAAATCACACAGATGAGTTTGCGGTGCCAGCAGTCAACGCTATACATATTAACAGGCTTGTGAACTATCGATGCACGGGTTTCATTTTGGACTTTTCATTTCCATTTGAAGACTTGATGCGGCGGTGTATTCGCGGGCACAGCTGGCCATCAAACGTGACGTGTCGCGTGTTACTGCGCAAACGGATTGCGTATGATATCAAAGCATCGCGAGAACAGACTGCTCTGCATGCTTTCTAATCGCTCTTGCGGTACGTTTACGTATTTTTGCGGATCGATTTGCAGAGCACCATTGAACACACATGATAATTTAAAGTCAGGTGGCAGGGTGCCAGGAGATGGCTAGACGAAATAACGTTATAACAATTCGTCTCGTCTCGTTTTGGTCAACGAAAATTATTTTCGTATTCGTCAACAATATTGTATTATCAGTGTTGGGCAAGTTACTTCCAAAGTGTAATACATTATATATTACAAATTACTGTCATTTGAAAGTAATTAGTTACATTACAATATTACTGACTCTGAACTGTAATGAGTTACACTACTTTTGCGTTACTTTTGAGTTACTTTCATCAAAATAACAGTAGTATGAATAGGCATTATAAAATGTTAAAATGTAGTTTATTGATGCTTATAAATCTAGAAGTTATGTGTTGGCCCTCGAGCTTTGAATAGGCACAGTGAAGACCTATGGCAAAAAACAGTAACAATGACTGTCAGAGTCATAAACATAGACAAATGATCTGGTAAAAGTCTGGTAAATGATGGTAGACATACCAAACACAATAAAGCTAGAGCCCACTATAATGCAACCTATAGACTAATAACATGGCAAGACACGCAACCTCTTTTCATTTCTATTCTTTAATTCACTTTTAATTCAGATTCACAGCACAAACCTGGCATGCACTGGGTTGACACAACTTATCAAAAAGTGCTATTGGAGGATCAGGCCTCATGGAATACAGCTCATTTCAGTACAATATAAGGATTACATGTAGGTTAACATATAATTGCTTAATAAAACACAGACAAACAGAGGAACACTGCTTTTTGCCAAACAATGAATATAGGCTCCCATACAAAGGCTGGTAAAACTTTTAACAGTGATGTTTAAATGTACTATTTAGATAACCATGTTTAAGTCTACATTAATGTTATGTTGTAGTTTAGGTTGCTGTTTGTATCAAAGCTGTAGATAGCATAGGAATAGCCTAGCCTAATCTTTTATGTATATGGACTGTAACCATAGCAACGTTAGCTTACCTTGTTATTGCTGGTGTGGTGAAATGGATTTTACTGGCAAGATTTCTAAAAGTCTCTTTACTTCTGCGGTTCAAGCAGCATGGGAGACCGATAGAAACTTTCTGTTGCTTTTACTTAGTGCTCTCATTCGCAGAATTTTACGTGTGCGGCGCTACCGGACCTGATTGCGACCACTTTAGTTAATGCTTATACAGCCGCGGACTTCCCAGATTCGGCTCTTTAAGAAACGCATCAAATACAAAATTAAAGTAAAAATGAACATGCTGCATACAGTACCTGGAAACAGACATACGGTGCGTCCCAAACCGTCTACTTCCATACTATATAGTAGGCAAAGAGTACGAGAAGTAGTGCTTTTCACCTACTATATAGTATGGAAGTATGCTGTTTGGGTCGCGTGCATTGGTCAAAAATAAAAAAAATTAAATAACACGTCTATTTTTGAAATGCATTGTTGTAACGCGCTCGTTACTAAGACTGCAGACATCCCAAGTCTCCCGGAAGTTCCGGGAGTCTCCCGCATTTTGATAGCGGCTCCCTGATGCCCGCAAATGAGTTAAAATCTCCCGGAATCTAGAGCGAGCAAGAAAGAGTAGCACGCGCACGGCAGAGAGGGAGGGGGAGACCTTGCGTGTGTGTGCTAGTGTGCCTCATTAAGCGCATGTAAGACAGGGAGCATCCTGATTGGCCTGCTCCGGTAAATCAACCAATCAATTGTCAGTGTGGGCGGGCTTTTATCTCTTCTCCCGAACTGACATTGAGGTGAGTTCAACAAGTTTAATATCATGTGCATATTTTTCAGGCTGGCTACTAGTTGCCAAGGCTACATGAAAACAGCAAACTCCTTAGACCTGTTTAAAGTTGCAATAGAATATAAATAAAACAGTTTATATAAATATTATAAGCAGCTTATATAAATAGTAAAAGTAATCTACATATTGTAAAATAATTAACAAATAATTGGGTAACACTTTAAAATAAGGTTCATTAGCTAACATTAGTTTACTACATTAGTTAACATATAATAATGAACTGCATTTATAAAGCATTTTTATCTTTGTTAATGTTAATTTAAACATTTACTAATACATTATTCAAATCTTGTTAACATTAGTTAATGCACTGTGAACTAACACGAAGAAACCATGAACAGCTGTATTTTTATTAACTAACGTTAACAAAGATTAGCAAATACAGTAACAAATGTACTGCTCATGGTTAGTTCATGTTAGTTAATACATTAACTAATGTTAACAAATGAGACCTAGTAATGTGTTACCAATAATTGCATAGGCCTCTAGAAATTAATATTATGCTTTTATATCTTGAAATGTCATATCGTTTTCCTCCTTTATTTTTTATTTTTTTCGGGGGGGGGGGGGGGTTTCGGGATACCTCCCTGAAATGACTTTTTGCAGGTTGGGATGTCTGAGACTGTAACGAGTAAAATATTACCAAAATGTTATTAGTAATGCGTTATATTACTGCGTTACAGCAAAAACTAATATATTACTGTAATATTTTATATTTTGTAATGCGTTACTCCCAACACTGTGTATTATACATTTTATTATAGTTTTCGTCACATGACCAGCATTTACGTTGCGTCTCGTCTTGTTTTCGTCACGTGATAAAGGTTAGTTGACGAGGATATTTCGTCATACTTTTCGTTGCGAAAGTAACACTACTTTCAGCCACATATGATGAAGCAGAGAAGAGTTTGAAAAGATATCTAAAGGAAAACTGCGACACAACTGACATGCAGTCTGATGGAGAAATGGAGAAGTTTGAAAAAAGAAAATCCAGGTAACACATGAAATGCATTTCCTATTAATTTTAGAAGGAACCAAATGTATTAAATGACAAGGTAAATGAGTAATAACAAAAATAAAATAAAGATTACTGGATGTTTTTGAAGTTTGCTTTTTTTCTAGACCCAATCCTGTCTACAACAAACCATCTGATACAGAAGGTGAAGTTAAAAAAGGAAGCTCCTCTCTGCTCCTAGAATTCGATTTCCAGGTATAACAGGGATATTTCAGTCACTAAGACTGAGAGGTGAAAGCTCTGTATACAATTGTTTCGTTTATGTGGACATCCCAAAATGTAATTTTGCAAATGTTATACATGTGAAATAATGTTTCAACGCAGTCCCCACCAAAGTGCTGACTGCTGTTGATCCAGCTTCTAGAGTCCAGACCTCTGTTCAGCCTTTTACCAAGTTTCTGCCCATCCATTCCATGGAGTCCTCAGACCAAATGTGCAGCAGTTCTCAATACTTGACTGAGTCCAACGACTCACCACCCCTGCTTTCCTTGTACCCTCGCCAGGAGTCATCTTTCAGTGATGGAGAGGGTATGAAATGTAGAAGTGCTATTGTTTTCAAATCTATTAAATTACATAGTGCCCAATGCCACAGTATTACATAAAATTCATGATATGTGACCAGTCTAGTGATGGTCAACCCGGATCTTTTTAAGGATTCGGGTTTTTCTGAGTCACTCACTAATATGATCCGGGTTGTGCGAGTCACTCGAGTCACTTGGTCAAAATCTCCCAATTCCAATCGCTAAGTCATACTAATGCCAACCAAGCAACTCGGATCACGCGTGCAGCTACGAGTTTATGACTCCTCTGCTCACAAAAAAGGGCTTATGTGACCTGAGTAACTCGTAAAAAACATGCATGCCCGTGGTAACATTATCAATAACATAATTGTAAAAGTTTCGTGTGTTTAGTTTCATTTCATAACGACAAATATATCAACACCACATTTAGAAGATGTCAGGCTTGGTTGACTTGGACATGAGAGGAACGTGTCCTGTTTCAGATTGACTTAAAAGATCCACGATAGGCTTCGGTTAATCTTGTGAGTGAGTCCCAGACAGAGCCGCTCGCCCGCTCCTGCACGGGTCCTGTGAGTGAACCACTCACGTCACTCTGAGTGACTCAGTCAACAAGAGGAGCCGTGTACGTCCGTCGGTGGCGGATCTTTCCAGCAGCACTGCTGCAGCAGTCCTCGTATTTAAAAATGTTAAACATTTGCAGCTTCTACCCAAAACATTGTGCCAGTCAAATATTTCAACAGATTAGCCTACATGAGTCAGTGGGTTAACAACATGAGCAAGGCTTGTTTCTCCTAGCCCAGGATTCAAGCTCCATGAGTTGAGTCACTCTCTGTGTGAATCCCCGAGCCGCCGACCAACTCATTGTCGCGCGCACGCATCCCTTTGTACTCGGACTCGGAGCTGCAAGAAATAATGATCCGGAATAGCAGCTTTTGGTTCACTCGGTACCCCCAGTCGACATTTGGTGATGTAAATTAACTCGTTGTTGCAAGTTATAGAACCTATGGCAGCTTATGTAGAGTTATTTGTTGTAATTCTGTTGTAAACATTTGAAGAGCTTTGTGTTTGATACAATTTCTCATTTTTAATGCAAAATCTGAGAGGACTCAACTGACTCGGGTTAATGGTCACTAAGGACTCATGGTTCTCGAGTCATTTTAGGGTTCGGGTTAAATGATCCGAGTTTCGGGTGACTCGCTCATCACTAGACCAGTCACGGAAAGTAGGGACACATGTCGGATCTGGGGCATTTTGAGTTATTCATATATTCTGAAAGTGCAGTTTCTAAGCTTTCTAACGATGTGTAACACATAGAAATCTGATAAGATTTGGAGAAGTTGTGGCCATTTGAATGTAACACATTCAAGAAAGAGAATGTTAAGAAATTTGAGAAAGAAAAAAGTTAACACTTTCCCTTTTCCCTGGCTGCAGAGACAATAGGGCTCATTTACATCTCATTTAGCTAAGCCATACCCCCTGTAAAGCCGTTTTGAGAAACATCATATGTAGTATTTTATTACAGAAGTCCGAATGAACAACATGCAAAAATAAACAGGACTTTTACCTTTGAGGGGATCATAAGTCGAATACAGTCCGTTTCAGATGTGTGAATCATCCAATGATTTTTGTCCACAAATGCGTATAATCCGTGAAATACAGATATATAGTCTATTGTTTTCATCAGATTTCGCATGAACTTCTGGTAATACAATATAATATACAATCTGAGGACTATTTACATTGTAACATGTAAGGGTATATCAGATTACACTCCGGTATGGGTATTTACGTTCCATTAAACACATGAACGCACCGTCAAAAACGTGAAGTCCTTAAGTGATGTTACCAATCTCTCGCTCGTTGCTCCATCAGCCAAATGACTTCATGGAAAATATTGATAGACAAAACATGTAGCCAATTATATAAAGAATACAACGATCTCTGTGTAACTTATAAGTTTGACTTCATGCTGCGCTGCAAGACGTCAAAGTTACTTTGACGTCATCCTACTGCGGCGCCCCATAAAGTCAGTGACGCTGCTGACGTACAATGCGGCTGACTGTTATTTGTTCCGCCCCAGCTTCTTTTATTTTTCTTTTGTTTTGTGAGCCCGAGCTTCATTTACAGTCTGGGAGACGCACGCTATAAGTTTGAAAAAAAAAAAACTAAGCAAACATGTCTGAGGAACAGGGAAGCCGCGTCACTACAGTCACGTGACTTCACACTCGAGCCGGAAGAGAAGACAATGCTGAATAAAGTCGTAAGTCTTGCTATTTTTGGACCAAACTGTATTTTCGATGTTTCAACATAATCTTACTGACCCACCGATGTCACATGGACTACTTTGATGATGTGTTTATTACCTTTCTGGACATGGAAACCGTACATAGATTTTCATTGGAGGAGACATAAAGCTCTCGGACTAAATCTAAAGTTAAAACATCTTAAACTGTGTTCCGAAGATGAACGGAGGTCTTCCGAATTTAGAACGACATAAGGGTAAGTCATTAATGACATTATTTTCATTTTTGAGTGAACTATCCTTATTCAGTAGGGGGGCGGAGGCGAAAACACAAGCTTATCCAGTATGTAAATATACACACAGACAATGACGCCCCCCGCTGCACGCTAGAATCTCCGGAAAAACAAGCCTATTTCAACCGCAAAATGTACGCTTTTAAATATACATAAACTGCTATCTCAAACATTGAGAGGCTTCTTCGTGATCTCAACTAACAGATTCTGCAATAAAACAAAAATCACAAATAAAAAAAAAAAAACTTTGATTATCATTTTCTCGAAACTTGTGCTGCCGACTTGTGTCCCTGGTTTCCGTGACGGGTCACATATTTTAAAATGGCAGTTTGCAATCAGACCAATAATTGCTTTAACACTATCGCTTTATCTTAGAATATATTTTGTGTATAATATACTGTATAATGTGTGAGTCTGTTAGTAATAAAGTTCCTTGTTGCAGATGCAAGGGATTCCGCAAGACTTAATGAATCCTTATTAATGAAAGGCAAGAGCAAAGACGTTTTTCTTGATATTGTCTACTTTCCTTTTAAGCATGTTAAAAATATATTTTGAACTGTAATCTTTTATTCTTCCCAAGATGTTGCTTTACAAAAGTTGATTGGAACTGTCACAAAACTTGTTAAAGAAGTCGGGAGGAATGTCAAGATTTTTTCAGACAGTCTTTACCTACTTCTAAGCAACCTATGCCGGCTTTGCCTGTTTCACTCCCTCTGCAGAGGACATTCTACAATCCAGTGAAGCAAGGCAGATAATGGTTGGTGCTTTTATGAAGACCATTGATTTTATGGGACATTTGACTTATGTTCTCTCTGTTTTATGTACATATTTTGTATTTCAGGTGAGACGCTTCAGCATAATTGGAGGTACCTCACTGGAAGTAAGGGTTCGTCGCATGCTTTCCTG
The DNA here is from genome assembly GCF_030506205.2 of Paramisgurnus dabryanus. NCBI lineage: Eukaryota > Metazoa > Chordata > Actinopteri > Cypriniformes > Cobitidae > Paramisgurnus > Paramisgurnus dabryanus. The sequence goes on from NC_133347.1 coordinate 30,422,427, forward strand.
TGCACTAACCAATGAGTTGGCATCATTAAAGGACAAGTTCGGTATTTTAGACTTAAAGCCCTGTTTTCAGATTGTTTATGGTGAAATAGAATGGTTTTGACTGAAATTTCGACATTTGCGGCTGCCCTGAGAATTTTCGCGTGTTTGTGTTTCATCTTACACCTCTACAATGGGTTTAATGGTGCACTGGAACAATCCTTCCTAAAATGCATTAAACTTTCGTTTACAAAGACGTGAAACTCACCGAGTGGTCAGGGGTGTTCACTGATATGCTCACACAAAAATCGCTGCAAAAGATGCTTTCCAACAGCTGTTTTAGCATTCGTTGTTAACTTGTGGACCTATTTTTCCAAACGCCTCACACCCGTACATTCTTCCGCTTAGAGCTTGAATAATAGACACTCCAGCCCAGGTGGTGGCGCTAATCCGCCATTGCCAATTGCAAGAATAGAAACAAAGTTCCCGGCGCGGAGTAATACCGTACCTCACAGGACATCTAATACAATCAATGGAGTTGGTAAAAACTACGATAAAACCTGTTGGAATGAGTCTTTTGCAGCGATTTTTGTGTGAGCATACCAGTGAACACCCCTGAGCACTCGGTGAGTTTCACGTCTTTGTAAACGAAAGTTTAATGCATTTTAGGAAGGATTGTTCCAGTGCACCATTAAACTCATTGTAGAGGTCTGAGGTGAAACAAAATCATGCGAAAATTCTCAGGGCAGCCGCAAATGTCAAAATTTCAGTCAAAACCGTTCTATTTCACCATAAACAATCTGAAAACAGGGCTTTAAGTCTAAAATACCGAACTTTTTCTTTAATCAATTGGGTTGGGAAGATGGTTAAAGGACAGTCAAAGCAAAAGAGGGCATTTAAGGATACATTCTTAAATGTGTGTATATTTGGTGAGTGAATGTCAATGATTTGGATTATCCTTCTACCTTTAATTAAGTGAGAAATCTACCTTACACTCTCCAATATTCCGTCCAATTCTTCCCAATATTTCTTTATTAATGTTTTCAATTGAAAACATGTTATATCCTGCTGTTTTCTAAATTGTTTCAGATGCTTTGTCTGTGCAGATGGGTGTGGGAAAAGTGTCCCAATTTGATTACAATCATGCAGTCCAAAAATGGCTTCGCTATGCACCATATCGTGTGGGTGGAACTGCACATAAAACAGCTGCAACTACTCCTCATTTGCCTCCAGAAACTACATAATTTTTGCGCAACCTGATCTCACGAATTTCCGTGGCATAGTCACGGAATTTTGTGCTCATTTTTCCGTGGCATTCTCACGGATCTCCGCATTTTTCCGTGGCCCTGCTACGGACTGTCTTTTTCCGTGGCATTCTCACGGATTGGTTACTCAACTGTTTTGTCCTATTTTCAAACCATTTTCGCTTCGGTTTAGGGTTAGATTTACATGAAATGACATCCCTACCCAAACCCAACTCTAACCCCAACGCCAGGCGACAATTGTTTAAAGTTTAGAAAATATAAAAGAATAAATCAGAAAAAATTATATAAACCAATAGTTAAAGTGACATACTAATGCAAACACCAAATCTAACCCTAAACCGAAGCGAAAATGGTTTGAAAATAGGAAAAAGCAGTTGAGTAACCAATCCGTGAGAATGCCACGGAAAAAGACAGTCCGTAGCAGGGCCACGGAAAAATGCGGAGATCCGTGAGAATGCCACGGAAAAATGAGCACAAAATTCCGTGACTATCCCACGGAACTTTGTGAGATCATGTTGTTTTTGCGATTTTTGCCTCACTTTTGTTTTGTTCATGAATGCTTTTGTTTTCCCTTTAGAAATTAAGTGCTTTCTGTTGAAAGAATTAAAAGTAAAAATGTCTTGAAAAATTTAATTTAATAAAAATGTGACTGAACTACTGGCTAACTGAACTATGTTACTTTGTAACATTAATTCACTGCAATTAGCATTGACACATCAACGATGAATCAATGTTGTTTTAAAGATTGCTTGCTATGTGGGCACACACTTAAACATAGACAAAGAGGCAGATAACAGAGGAAACTTATTAGAAATTTTGGAAATGATTGCAAAGCATGACCCACTGGTACAGAAAAAATAAGGGAAAGCAAAAGCATTCTCAAGCATTGTGATGCAAAATAAAATCCTAGAATTCTTGGCAAATATGGTCCGTGAGGAGATCATTCAGGAAGTGAAAGAAAGTGAATGTTCTCTGTGATTGCTGATGAAACCAAAGACCTGAAAAAGAAGGAGCAGCTCTCACTGGTACTTAGGTAAATCTACAATGGGGCAGTGCATAAAAAGTTTACTTGACTTTCAACAAGCCACACGATTAGATGCAGAAAGACTCAAGGACAAAATAATCCACTGTTTGGAAAGATATGGACTTGAGTACAGATCCAATCTTGTTGGAAAAGGTTATGACGGAGCATCAGTAATGAGTGAAAAACACTCTGGAGTGGCAGCCGGAATAAAAACTGATGCCAAACATGCAGTTTCTGTACACTGTAATGCACATTGCCTGAACTTGGTACTCATTGATAGTGTGAAGGCAGTCCCAGAGGCTGATGAGCATGAAGATACTTGGCCTGCAGGAATCTAATGGACCGAGTACCTGCTGTACTTCGAGTTTTGCATGACATTGCTACAAAAAACAGTGGGTAAAGATCTGTAGATGCTCGAGGTTTGTTAGACTTTAGCTTTGTAAGTCTTCTTGCAACCTTTCGAAGGCTCCTGTTGGGGATGCAAATGTGCTTTCTGACACTCTCCAATCTCCATCACTTGGCCTTGCCATGGTAGTGGATTTAGTAAGTGCACTTCAAAGACTCATTTCACAATCTTTTTTCTGTGCGAGATAGCCATAGCCCTGCCGGTAAGCAGTGCAGCATGCGAGAGCAGCCTCGCAGCTCTTAAACTCCTCAAGACCCATTTGCGCACCACAATGACAGATGACAGACTAAGCAACCTGGGTGTTCTCAGCATAGAGGCTAGAAGAACAAAGTCATTGACAAGTTTATTAAAGTTTTTGCTACCAGTCACCAAAGCAGGAGAATTAATCTAATGTAAGCTCCATTAGATAAATTATGAACACATAGTTTATCTAATGGTCTTGTTTTTACATAATTTACATAATTTCTTATCAGGATCTTACCTGCACACAAAATGGCATGACATACAGAAGGAGGTGTATGGTGGTCAGCCCTGTGAAATGCCTTAAGTGACACCAGGTGGGCTTGCAGATATTCAGCCTGGCGCAATATGCTTGATAGACTTCCAGCAGTACTGTGTTCTTCAGCAAATTGTGCAGGAAAAGGACGGTGATCGGGCAACAGATTCTTGTGGTTTATTAGCTCAGCTTAATGTTAGTTTCACTGGTGTTGTAGTGACATTCAACAAAGTCCTGGGACAGTCCACATTTTTGTCCTACATGTTACAGTCCCCCTCACTGGATCTAGCAGCAGCAATCACTCTTGTAGAATCATTACTGGACACATTAGGAGGACAGGAGTGAGGCCTATTTTGCGTCTCTGTGGAAAGAGGTTGAGGAAATGGCTTTAAAATGTGATCACAGGTTGGAAAAAGACTGAGAAGGGGCAGCCAAAGATGAACACACGATTGTGTGATTACATAATAACTGCACCATCTGGTGAGAATAGAGTCAATAAAGATGATGGGGAAAGCTTTAAGAGACATGTGTACTACCTAGTGCTTGAATCAATGGCTGGTGAATTCTCTAAACCCAACGGCAAAATTATGAAGGGAATTCAAGCACAAAATGTTACCTTTTTACCAACCTGATCTCACAAATTTCCAATGATGTCCAGAAAGCTGGAATGTTCTCTGTTCAGCTAAGCACTACACAAGACATAACCTCTCAGGATCAGTGCTCATTAATCTTAAGGTATGTTATTATGCATAAGAGGCTTCTTGCTGAAGTGTGTTGTCAGACATCCACTGGTCAATACTTTGTAGACTTGCTCTCAGAAGTCTTAGAGCAGCTGAAACTAAACAAGAACATGTGTATAGTGCACCAGGTTGCCCGCACAGTCTGTGAGTTGCCTGACAAACACATATTAATAGCCTCAATTTTAATATTTATTTATTACATATTTATTATATTAACTTGGCTTGTTTTATGTTAACTCTTTCCCCACCAGCGTTTTTTTTTTAAGTTGCCAGCCAGAACCAGCACTGTATATGATTTTCACAAAAGTTTAATGCCTCACAGAAAATATTCTTCTTTAAATATACAAATAAAAAGAACAAACCCTTAGCTTTCAAAGAAAAAATTAATCCTAATTTCATTTGTTCTCTATTTATCACATCTCAAATATAGGTAGGTTTCTTCAAAAATTTTGAGCAAAAAGCTTTTGTTAGAGATCAGATTCAGAGTGATGATGAAAGCATACACAGAGTTTCTACTGTTTGGCCTGAGTGTGTCACGACAGGTATAAAAGATAGGAGGCAAATGCAGGTGAAAGGTAAACAGTTTATTAAATGAGAAAGACACAGATGATATGATGGCAGTCCAATGACAGACAAAGGCTACGGTGGCAGATCCAGGTGCTTGTGGGTGAATGCTGTGTGACGGAGACAAAACCGGATACACAAACGGGCATTAATCCACACGAAGACGAGACACTGGAACACACGAAGACAGAGCGGCTTTGAACAGGCTTGTAGTACAATCATCTGGCAGTGAGAGGAGAGAATGGATGAGTATATATGCTGGCTGGGTAACTACCGCCAGCTGGAGCAAAGCAATCACACACACCTGCACTCACTCAGGTAATCAGCATACAGACACGCACACACTCATGCTTCAGTCACACAGACAAACAAAATACAGAAAGTCACGATAGACTTAGGCTATGTCCACACGAAGCCGGTGCATTCCCTATCCGATCTTTTTTTTTCCCTCGTTGTAAAAAAAAATCCGTAAACACGGCGTCGTATCAAGAAATATCTCCGCACACACAAAACCACTGAAACCGACTGAAAGCGGTGTAGTATATATGCCAGACCAGTATGGGGCGCTGTAATTATGCCACAGATATACACTATACACGGAGAAGAAGACTTTGAGCATGCGCATAACCTTACGCGCTGTATACGAACGAAGAAGAAGAGATGGCGAACGCTACAACAACTTCAAGAGCAAGAGCGGAGTCTTTCGTATGGACTGACGACGAAGTCCAACTACTACTTAGAGTCACACTCGACTACAAGTCCACTAAGCTCCAAGAAAACATTGACTGGGAGTCGTGTCAATCTAAATATTGTGATATAACGGACGCGTTTCAGGCACAGTATCCACGGGAGCTAACCGAGAAGGATTTCCCTCACGATGCTAGCATGGTCTCAAAAGCCCAAGTCACCGCAAAGTTGAAAAATATACGCAGCAAATACAGGCATGCGGTAGACACAGGGCGTCGAAGTGGTCACAGACGGGTAGTACTCATATTTTATGAGCTTTGCGAGGAGATCTGGGGTGGGTCGCTTGCATACACGCTCCATCGACACCGGTGACCTGGAAGAGTCGTCGACATCGACAGTGGAGCTGTCTTCCGATTCTCCAAACTCCACTGAATCCCTCGATTGTCTTCCATCTGCGGTTGTAAAGCAGCGCCGGGATTTGCTCCAGGTAAAATTTGCTCCAGGTTTATGATTTCAAGCTTATGAGTTGAACTTAAACGAATAGTCCACCTCAAAGTTAAAAAATTGTGTCATAATTTACTCACCCTCATTTTGTTTCAAACCTGTATGAATGTCTTTCTTCTGCTGAACACAAAGAAAGTTATTTTGTAGAATGTTGCAGATAAATACAAACATTGCTTACATTACCAGCACCATTCAGGAGGGTTTTTCCTTTATGAGGGAATTGTTATTCCAACGGCAATTTACACCCCTCCACAGCAGCAGTGGTCAATTTCAAATGCACCCACCATCATTCATGGACACAAGACCACACTCTACTTCACCAGCCTTCCTGCACACACCTTGGCCCGCTGAACCAGCAAACCAACCTCGACCATACCGCCCTGAATGTTACACACCTACACCACATGTCACCCCACATCAGCAAACATCATTTTCGTACACACGTGCACTGCTGGAAGATGACACAGAGTGACTGCCCTGTTGCAGTGATTTGTTATTGATTATATATTGTTTGCACTGCACTTCAGTTCTGTGCATGGTTGCACTTTATACAGTTTGACCTGTTTTGTGTAAATAACACACAACAGTTGTAGTTGACACAGTGTATATTGTGTTTTGTGCACTGTTCCACTTTATACCTGTTCCAAATTACCTGTTTTTTCAAATGGTTCTTTGACCTAAATATTTATTTTTCCAATAAAAACAAGTTCTCGAATTGTTGCAGTCATTTATTTTCACTAGACATATTCAATAAAACACTTTCAAAATAATCATTAGTACATTTTCAAAAAGTTAAATACTTAAAAAAAAACCTGAACAAAATAGAAACAAAACTTGATAGCCAGCATTTTTAAGGGTCAAGGTACTTTGTGATTACTCTCCTCACTCTCTTTCCCGCTCCTTCATTACAGTCTGTGAGGTAGTTGTTGCATTGTGTAGGAGGCTGTAAGTCTTTATCACCTTGCATCGTTCCCAACACAGTGTGTTCAGCCACAGTCTCCTTACAGTGTTCACAAAAATTGTGGAGAACAAAGCAGGTGTAAATGACAAAGGGTAGGTCCTGCAAGTTGATGTCCATAGGCCTTTTCAGTGCAGCAAATCTGGCTTTGAGACGACCAAAAGCACACTCAATGACCATCCGTGCCCTACACAAACTTAGCCCAAAGTACTGTTCTTGAGGTGTTGAGCCACCGTTTGCATATTCCTTCATCAAGTAAGGCAGCAGAGGGTACGCTGGGTCACCAAGAAGGTAAATTAATATGTCATCCTCGTTATCCACAATCTGTTTTTTCAGAGGAGGGATCTGGCCAGTCTTAAAGTACAGGTTAAGCTTTGAATTCGCAAAAACCCGTGCATCGTGTACACTCCCGGGCCACTTTATCACAACATCCATAAATCTGTACTTATAATCACAGACAGCCTGTACATTGAGAGAATGTTTGCCTTTCCTGTTGATGTAGTCCATCGAGTTGGCAGACGGCTGCTTGATTTCTATGTGGGTGCTGTCGACCGCTCCCAAACACTGTGGCATGCCATGAGCACGATGGAAACGCAAAACCAGATCCTCGGCCTCGGACTCCGTAAAAGGTAACTTGATGTACTTTGGACCCAAGTGTACAGCGTTCGCTTTGCACGTTTGCCTGACAACAACAGACACAGCCTGTCGCGACACGCCGAAGGCGTTAGCAGTCTTCCTTAGCCGTCCCTCGTCGCTCAAATGATACAAAGTTAACGCAACCCTTTTCAGTGTAGTAATTGGTGCCCTCATGTTTGTTGTTTGCCCTTCAATATACGGACTGAGTTCCTCGCTCAGGGCGACGAGAGATGCTTTGGACATGCGGAAATTCTCCCTCCATTCATCTTCCACAACAACGCCATTGAAAAAGTTGTCCCACCAACTGCTTGTTCTACCTGATCTTATCCAAAATTTTCTCCTGGTTGCTCTCCTGGTTGTCTTCCGCGGTGGATCTAAGAGCATGTGGCGTATGGTGTTGTCCACTATCGCTTGTTGCTCACCACAATTGCATAGAAGCAATAGATTTTGTTGCAATAAAGCAAGTAGGCTTATTAGCTTCTGCAGCACGAACACAATCATGTGACGCTGCCGACACGTGATGTGATGACGTTTTCGTTCACAAAATATACGGATTGGCTGTACACACGAAACCGCAAGGGTGTCGGTTTCAGATTTATCCACTTTAGTACCAGGTTTCAAAAAATAGCGGTTTCACTCTCTGAAAACGCCGGATCCGTGTGGATGAAACGCCAATGCGATAACAAATTTATGCGTATACAGTGATTCGCGTCTCCGTGTGGACAGCCCCTTATCCTACCGTGACAGTGTGGATGCGCATAAGATGTGTAAGAGCGCCACCTGGTGGATAATGGCGGAAATACAGATTGCCATAAAAATTTGTCATTGGCAGGGAAGGGTTTTCTTTTGACCGTTTACATTTAAGTCGTAAATGGTGGGAAAGGGGTTAAAGAGTGCGTGCATGGAGGGCTCTCTGCTTGTTCTGTTTCCTGCAGTAATCAACATTATCACTGCTTAAATACATAAAATTATTGAAAGATTTTGATGGGACAAAAATTTGTTTTGGCGTTAGCTTAAATAAAATCAATGGTGGAACCCTGCAAAAAATAAATAATAACAATAAAATAATTTGTAAGCTCTCATGGGCCACATATGTAAAATAAATTGTAAGCTTTCGCCCGACCACTCATAAAATGAGTTTGGCCTTGAGTTTGACATAGAGAATCTATGGGGTACTGTCAAAAGGAAAATGAGAAACAAGAGACCAAAAAAATACAGATGAGCTGAAGGCCACTGTCAAAGAAACCTGGGCTTCCATACCACCTCAACAGTGCCACATCGCCTCCATGCCACGCAAAGATGAGGCTGAAATTTAAGCAAAACGAGCCACTACCAAGTACACAGTAATTAAACGTACTTTCCAGAAGGCCAACAAATCACTTTTTTATTGTTCTTATGAAATATTTTAAAATGTGCTAAATGTGAGCCAAAATCATCACAATTAAAAGAAAAAAAATACTTAAAGTACTTCAGTCTGTGTGCATTGAAGTTATTTACTGAAATAAATTAACTTTTCCACAACATTCTAATTTATCGAGATGCACCTGTACATGTTTGTAATTTTGAGAGAAAAAATTTTAATGCGTGGTTTTTGAAAAAGCTACATTTTTAAGTCACTGAAATAATGTCACAAAACCCATACTAGATGTGTTTTCACAATGCTTTGAAAATTTGTTTCGAAAGCCTGCCCATGACCTCTAGTAACAATAAAGACAAAATTCGACCAACAACGATCCTTCGTAGGCCCATTTGAGTGAACACACTTGTGTGTGTCTGTTTGACAAGCTACATCCTGCTTTGTTGGGGCATTCTGTGAATTCGGTTAGACACGGATGTTACACACAATCAGGACTTATCAAGCAATCTTAAACAAAGCAATAGTGACACAAAGTAATAAAACATTTTACTCACAGAAGATTACTGCGCCATTCCTGTCGGATCCAATATTGACAAAACCGCATTGCTTTTAAATCACAGTCTCTTTGCAAATCCAGCGTCGACCTGTGGCTTGTTCACAAAGGATTCCGTGGTAAAATTAAGTGAAGAAATGCTCAATGTTTTAACCAAGTGAGCTGGAACTTTAACTTATGAAATAAGGTACGTGTAACAGATGATGTTGTTGCAGTTGCTCTCAACCGGAAGCTAAAATGTATCCAGGAAGTGATGCTTACCTGAGCAACGCACACCAAATAGTTATAAAGGTTCTCTGATGTTATTTAAAGGGTCCCAATTAATTAATGAACAGCTCACGCCTCACTGTTATCATTTTTCTCTATTTGCCACACTTTTTGGATAATAAATGACAATAATAAAACAATAATAGCCTTTCAGAAATCTTTTAGGAGATTATGGAGACAGATGAGTGTGAATGTTTTGTTGACTCTGATGATAGGCAAAGAGGGGGGAGACTGCTGTGTACGTGACACATTTTAACCTTTTTACATTTGTCACCACAATATGAATTGTATAATACATTATAATGAATTATGAAAAATAGTTTGTGGTTATTAAGTAGTTCTGATGTCTTAAAGCTCAGTCTTTGTCAGTAAGTGAACTAGAAATGGTTAAGCAAATTTAAAAATATGCAAATAATTTTCCTGACTAAAGGTCATTGTGCTTTTAATAGCAATGTATTTCCTAAAACAAAAGACAGTGAGTTTTCTTAATATATTCACATATTTTATTATTTCAATTCTTCTGCTAAGCACCTAGCTATTTGTAAGTACTATTCCATTTTCAAAGGTGTAAAGAGATCATTTCAATGGGTTTCATAATTAAGTGTATTTTAGTTGTTATTTACTGTCTTTGATTGCTTGCATACTATCCTAACCTATTTGTAAAATGTGTTATTGATTAAATGTTGCTAGTCCCTATTTTGACTGAGTTCTCTGAATTTCATTGGGAAATGATTGAGTCGACTTGTTATTATATTTAAGGATGGCATGAATTAGATAACGTGTTGAATAAATCCCACTGCCGCAGTATATTTAAAGTGATTTATTTTGCATTATCTGTTGTTTGTGGTGTGGTTAAATGCTCTACTTAATGACTGATTAATGTATTCTTTGTGAATTTAGATATGAAAATTAACATTTGTGTCAGAAAATGCAGTGGTTTTACGCAAATTAAAGTATGGTATATAAACACATCCCTGTTTCATGAGCAACAGTGCATTTTAATCATGTTTCTGAGTCGCACTTTCCTTGTGGCCTTTACTACTTCTATATTTTTCAAAGTTTCTTGTTCATCATCCCAGTTCAATTTAGATGGAGATTACTTACTGGGTGGCCTTTTTCCAATGCATGAAGTTGAACAGGTGGTACCCATGTTGTACCCGGATGCCATCGTATGTAAACGGTAAGCAAGAACCGTTTCGTTGCTTTTTTATAAGGTGGATGATGAAATTATACTGACCTCCCAGCAAGCAATTTGGGCTAAAACCAGGCTAAATTTGGGCTGTCAGTGAAAATCCTATAGACGTCTACCATAGGCCAAGAATAGACGATACGTATAAGTTTAAAACAAATGAAAGCAAACACCTTGAAGACCTGTTGACACTGCCTACATGTTGGAATATCATACATCTTCAAGTTATTTTGACAAAAAATGTCATGTCACCAAATTCAACGCTATTTAGGGTAGAAGTGGGTTACTCATAGCCGGTCTATATTGGGTCTATAGTTAGCCGTCATTTCAACGTCTTGGTTTTTGCTTGCTGGGCTGGTATCAATTTTACAGTGTAATTGTGAAATAATTTTTTTTCACTAATGCATTTCTAGGCAAACCTTCACAACATTTGGTTATCTTCTGTTTCAAGTCATGAGGTTTACTGTTGAAGAGATTAATAACTCAACCACCCTGCTGCCAAATGTCTCTCTGGGTTATGAAGTTTTTGATCATTGTTCTGAAACAAAGAATTTCCCTTCAGTCTTCAGTTTTCTCTCACAGAATGGATCAATAAAACCTCGGGAAAAACTCAACAATCATCAGTCTAAAATCATTGCTTTAACAGGGCCATATGGAAGCTCAAGAAGTATTGCTGTTTCACCACTTATGGCAATTGACCTAATACCGATGGTAAATTATGTTTATTTCTAAATATAACACTGAAATAGATGGCATCAAACAAGAACATTTATTTCTGATATTTATCAATTCAGTGATAAATTGATAAACAAAAGATTCAGTTTCTTTTTATAAATATTTCACTTAACATTGTAATGTTTTCTTGTCTTTCAAAGGTGAATTATGGAGCTTCCAGTTACGAACTGAGTGATAAACTTAAGTATCCATCTTTTTTACGAACAATCCCTAGCAACAATGACTTGGTACAGATGATTACTCGCATCATCCTGTGGTTTGGATGGAACTGGGTTGCTTTTCTTGGAGGCCCAGACAATTACAGTGAAGATGGCCTAAACCTGTTTTACAAGTATTCTGGGAATGCTGGCATTTGTTTGGCTTATCAAGAGACTGTCACAATGCAGGGAAACTACAGTCAAACACTTAAAAATATCAATAGGCTGAACATTAATGTCATTGTGGTTTTTTCTTTGGCAATGTATGCAGAAAACATACTGAGGGCAGCCATAGCAAACAACATCCAGGACAAAGTTTGGATTGCAAGTCAAACATGGGCTATGGATCAGCAGCTTTTAAATGCGCCGGGAATTAAGAAAATTGGTAAAATTATTGGCATTACGGAGAGATTGTTGTCATTGCCTGGATTTGATACGTTTATTTATAAAAACAAAGCAAAAATGAATAAAGATAATACAAGTGATGCTGTAGTCCAGAGCAGGATGTGCAATCAAGAATGTAAGGAAGGTCCGTTGTTGACTGCAGAGCAAATTTTAAACGAAAACCCCACATTCTCCTTTGGTGCCTATGCTTCTGTATATTCCATAGCTCATGCGTTACATAAAATTCTGCAGTGCAACATGAACGAATGCCGCAGAAACATAACAGTTAAGCCATACATGGTAAGTGATTATTTTAATTATGAAAAAATTTAACATCCTATAGTAATATTAAAATCGCATTTTGAAAATGATATGTATTATGTTCATATTATAATAGATTTTTTGGGAACACTTTCTATAAAGCCCCTATTTATAATGCATTATGAAGGTTTTCATCTGCTTTAGAACCGGTTTAGAGTCTGAGTATCTAAGGTGGAGGTGAGGCTCCGCACTGTACAAGCCGGGAATGTTTGTGTTAACAAGATCCAGCCTGTTAACCCCTCTCGTCACAAAGTTCACATACTGATGGAATTGAGTGAGCACTGATTTGAGTTTTTAATTGTTAAAATATCCAGCAATAATGAACAGTCCATGTGGGTACGCATTCTGCAGAACGCTAATAGCCCCGTAGAGAACACTTAAAGCCTAATTAGTGTAGCGATTCAGTGGAAGGAAGGAAATAACGTTATTTAATACACTATGAACCTCCGACCGAAACACTACGTTAATCTAAGGGAATTCCCAGATCTAACTGAAAGGGAATAATAAGTATAATTAACCTGTGATTAACTAAATTAATAAGGTTTTAACTGATTTATCAGAAAATAATAACAATTAATTAATGCATTCGTCCACCAAATATACTCATAATTGTACGTTAAGAAATTAATTCCGTGGCCTTTAGGAAATAACTTTACTACTGCTATCCAGTATATTACACCAAGAGCATGTAAAACAAGATCGAAATGCAGATACTGTAAATTGACTTTGATTTCATGAGCATTGAACACAGATACAATTCAATGGTGAAATTCAATTCAATTACAATTCAAAACGGGTTTATTAAACTAACGTTACACCACAAAAAACACACAAGGCTAACTATAGATAACACACAAACAAACAATAAACATGAAACATATATGAGAGAGAAAGAATGGAAAATTAAGAGAGAGAAAAAGAAAGGCAATCACTATAGACTTTTTAACTTCTGCACAAACCATCAGAAACTCTGAGAATCACCTTAATTAATAAGGGGCAATAACTTAGCACAAGGAATGAACAAGGGATACTTGCGTTGCCTTTTGTGAGGCCCGTTTGCGTATGGTACGCTGGGTTTGTGGTCAGGTGACGGGGTCCTTGGAGTTGTCCGTAGCGTGGTTTGTTCCTCACGTTACTCTGTTGAACGGATTAATCTGCGGAGATAGTCGAGGTTTGTCCAAGTGAAGAGTGCCCGTGGAAAAACTGTCCTAAGGGAGGGCAGGTCTCACAGCGAGCTGCAACCCCGGTGGGGGCTGCGGTCTCGCTTCATGAGCAGGGTACTGGCGTACTGTAAGCAAAGGTGAGTGGGGGAGAGGTCCTTTTCACCTCTCACGAGTTCAATCCCCTAAGGTTGAGATGACCGATTAGAGAAGCTGTCGATCGAGTGGGAAAACTAGTCTTTGCTCTCCCCAGACTTACTCTGAATATGCCAAATATTTTGTTGCAATACTAATTTATAATATGCTGCCTGCTATATCTGCATGTTTTTCATTGTAAGTTTACTACTTATGTTTTTGATTGTTTAAAACCTTGTAACTTTACATCTGCACTGCAAGATCAGTAAAAGACCACTTAAATTGTCAATATATAACTTGCACTTATAATACATTATGTGGAGTTCTTCATGTGTTATAAATCATAAAACTTCTAAAAGTAAAGTTAAACGTTCTATTACCACAAACAATGAAGTATTATAATGTATTGTAATTGTTGTTATAATTATTTATTAGGTTTAACATTTTATAAAGTTTATTATAAGGAAATAGCCTGCATTATAATGCATTATAAATAGGGGCTTCATAGAAAGTGTTACAGAAATGTTCATAAGGGTTTACATTTGGTGGTTGAAGTGTCAACTTACGTATACTATTATTTTTTTTTTACGTAACTAATTGCATAATTAGTCCATTAATTAATCTAATCACATAAATTTTGGCTGAAAATTACCTCCCAAAAGATAACTTAAAGATCATTTGTGTTAGATCGACAGCCCTACTTTCAATAATCACTTTATACATTTTTGGAGAGTTATTATTGTTTTCATTTGTTTTTAACGTGTTCGTTTTTTTACCACATTTCACAACAGCTTCTCAGAGAAATTAAGAAGTTGGATTTTCCACTCAATGGCCGTCAGGTGAAATATGATGTTAATGGTGATCCAACCATCAGTTACGCTGTAGTGCTCTGGCACACTGAAACAAATCCTCCACGGATTGAGATGGTGGGCACTTATGACACGTATCCAGAAATTAATTTTACCATCGACAACTCACTCATGCCCTGGCGTAACAATACCTCTGTAAGTTATTTGTCTTGGTGAGCTGCCATTTAATTCTATACATTTTTGGACAAAGAATTAAAGTCAATTTCTTCATCTATCAAGGTTCCTTTCTCAAACTGCTCAGTTGAGTGCAGCGAGGGACATATAAGGGTGCGTGAGGGATTTCATATATGCTGTTTTCGGTGTAAAAAATGTCTTCAGAATACCTATGTGGATTATACTCGTACGTACCTTCTTGATATTTTACCTTTTAAAATACCAACTTCTACCTCAACCCTTTTTCGTAGGTGTGTTTTTTTTAAAGATGTGATGAAACTGGTTACCCCGCACTCAGTGCTTTAAGTGGGTCGGAACGCCCCGGTACTCAGTACCGCCACTTCCAAAAATAGCTCTTGAGCGTACCACCACCTCTCCGTGCGCCCAGAACGTGCTTTTAGCGTACCGGAACGCTCATTTGCACATCTGTTTAAAAACAGAGGTTTAATTTAATCCTTTGGCTGCGCTGCGGCTTTTTAGAGCGCCCTTAATGTACGCATCCTAATTCGTCCCACCGAGAGCAGAAACTGAGACTTTTGTTTGTGTGTGAAACGCGCAACCATATCTGCTCGGTTAAAATGAAAATACAATGAACACTTAATATCCTATGTTCAAAAGCTCTACAGTAGCTCTTTCCTTTCTTATGGTATTTTTTCAAAATCCTTTTGCACATTTTATGTATGTTCAGTAGCTATTTCTAGCTCAAGCAAATCCACAAACTTATAAAAGGATTTTTTTTTACAAGGTCGTCTGTTGACTGCTGAATATAAAACCCCTTCAAAAAAGGAGTCGAGTCAGCAAAAAACAAAACAAAAATAGAGTACCGGCACCTCTTTTGGGGCACTTAAAGCACTGCCCGCACTGAAAAGATATGCTTGTTTTTTAAAGGCTAAATGAGCATTCATAAAATATCACTGGCTTATATTCCGTATATCCATCATATTAAGCTGTGATTACCATATTAAGCTGTCTGATTATCAACACATTTGCTTTCTTACACACAATACTTTTGGCTGTAATACTAGACATTCATATGTTTTTATTTATTTATTTATTTTTAGGAGACCCCTATACCTGTTTTCCATGTGCAGAGAGTCAATGGTCTGATGAAGGCAGCACAACCTGTAAAACACGTACTGTTGTCTATCTACAGATCACAGAAATCCCCTCTATTCTTGTCATATTTTCTACTATATGTCTGATTACTCTGCTCACTTTTATCTTTTGTCTTTTTGTCTACAATTACAACACACCAGTGGTGAGATCTGCTGGCGGCAACATGTGTTTCCTAATGTTAGCGTGTTTAACAATGTCTAGCGCAAGTGTGTTCTTTTTCTTTGGACAACCCACATCTGTACATTGTGTTCTGAGAAGTTTTATATTTACATTTTTCTTCACTATCTGTCTCTCTTGTTTGACTGTTCGTTCCTTTCAAATCGTTTGTGTCTTCAAAATGGCTGCAGAGTTCCCTAAATTACACAGCTTGTGGGTAAAGCACAACGGCCAGTGGCTCTTCATTGTGTCGTCTTCTTTTATTCATTTAATTTCTTGTGTATTATGGGCAACTGTCTCACCTGACGATCCCGTCAGGGACTCAATAACTTTTAATGACCAAATTATGCTAACTTGTGAAAGAAGAAACACCGTAACCATCAGCATAGCTTTGTTCATAAGTTGGTTTCTTGGTTTCCTGTGCATCTCATTTTCTTACATGGGAAGAGATCTGCCCAAAAATTACAATGAAGCCAAATCGATTACCTTTAGTTTGCTTTTGTACTATCTGAG
This sequence comes from Paramisgurnus dabryanus, assembly GCF_030506205.2. Classification (NCBI taxonomy): domain Eukaryota; kingdom Metazoa; phylum Chordata; class Actinopteri; order Cypriniformes; family Cobitidae; genus Paramisgurnus; species Paramisgurnus dabryanus. The sequence continues at coordinate 30,438,788 of NC_133347.1, forward strand.
CTGGATTACATACTTCACAATATATCTCAGCTTCAAAAGCAAATACGTCCTGCTTTTGAATGCGCTGGCCCAAATAACCAGTATATATGGAATTCTCTTCAGCTATTTCATACCAAAATCTTACATCATGTTATTTCAACCAAAGAAAAACACTGCTGCATACTTTCAAACATCTATTCAGAATTACACACAAACTATTAGTAGAAGTTAAATCGCAACAATGATGCTGCACAAACGGAGATGGAATTCTCCTTATGTAAGAGGTTAGTTATTAAGATGGAGACATTGGATGACAAATCAGTTAATTGAGATTTTAGAAAATGCTTTGTTTTCCTTGTTAATTACACTTGTTAAGTAGCATTCGTTTCTTACAAAGTGGATCATTCTGTGTTTGTAGTCATCACAGATTTTTTTATGTGGTATAGTAATGAATCACTTTAGAATTTTGTGTAGCTGTACATGTGTATTGACCTCATATAATACAGAAAAAAATCACAATGTTCTAATTCTTGGTGTAGTCTACACTCAAGCAGTAGAGATCATAGTTTTTTCCACCATGTTAATAAAAATAGAAAATGAACATCGATTCTGGGCTCTAATTTACTAATGTGTTTTAATTATGCGCAAATGACAATGACATTAGTTTTTAAAACAGTTTTGTTGCTTTTTTCTATGTTATCTGGTATGCCAATTTATTTTTTGATTCTTGATGTGCCTAAGGAAATAATAACAGCATGTGTATTACATAACGGTTTGTTTGATTTCACATTGACAGCGTCTTCAAGAGATTAATATTTTCAGTGTGTGTTGCTAATGTGGTACTACTTTTAGAGCACTACTTTTTATATGCTCCTTATGGGCTCTTTTTTAGTAAACATGTTTTTTTGTTGTGCAGATGACACACATATTTACTTGCCATTGAAATGCAGTTATTATCTTTGGTTCCATTGACAATAGAAGTACTGGCAATGTTGATCCTTGTAGTCTCTCTGATTTTACTACAGCTTGTGTTAAAAATTTGGGTGTTTCTTGATAGTAACCTAAAATTTTATAAACATATCAATGCTGTGGTAGGTGCTAGAATCGCTGGAAGTTGCCATCCATGTTTTATTGACATTTCACCTATTACTGCAATTCCCTCTACTGTGTTGTTTAAAAAATTGCATGTCTTGAATTAGTTCAGATTGTCGCCGCTAAATTTCTTAAAGGACAGTACAAGTTTGCTTATATCACCACATCATAACTCTTACCTCGCCATTGACAAGTTATCTAGTTAATTAAGGAAAAAATTTTGCATAAAAAACTTGATTATCCACTAGATGCCGCGCTTACCCAATTTATATAAAACTGCAGCAAAAACGTTATTTACTCATTTAAAACTTTGTGTATGTTTTGATAATCATTCTAAATCTAATCTCTAACAAGATTTTTTTTTTAAAGAAAAATACCCATATTTAAGAGTTTATAAGCAGAGAAAAAAATATAGATAGCATGAAACCTATTTTCCTGTTTTGTTTGTTTGTTTATTGTTTGTTTGAAAGCAATGGGTCTGTTCTTTCATTTTAGAAGAACATTTTCCTGGAAGGCATTTTGTAAAACTTGCAGTGTCAAAGGCCAAAAATTTAATTCAATTCAATTCAATTTTATTTATATAGTGTTTTCACACAAGTTAATTGTTTCAAAGCAGCTTTACATAAATAGAAGCAGTGAAAAGCACAGAAAAACACGACAGATAGCACAACAAAATACATGATAGCATAAGCAGTTAAAATTTGCTGCGGCTATGACTCAATATTATAAGTGAACGTATTACTAAAGTAACGTCTAAAAGAGGAAGCTAAGTAAAGCCCAAAAAGGCTGCCTCCCCGGGGTGAAAAACCCCCTAGGAGAAAAAAAACCTGGGCTTTTATCCGAGGAAAAATAAGTCCTAGGAGGGAAAAACCCTTGGGAGAATGGATAAGGAGATTTAGCGGAGATTAAGCGGGTTCTGCCGGTGATCGTTGGTCAGGCATCAGCTGGGCATCACGTTGAAGGACGGCCAGTAGATCAGAGGTGTGCCGACTTTCACATCTACCGGGACTGGGTTTCTTTTACATACACACACACACACACAGCCCCTCCCCTCCCTCCACACCTGTCTACATGAAAACGAGATCATACATACATTTCTGATTTTTCACTGAATTATCTGCACTTTACACGATATACAATAAAACTATCACTTGTATTTAAAATCAAAACAGTGCTCATAACGCAACAAGACATTGATGAGAAAAGCTATATATATATATATATATATATATTATTTATCTGTTTGGTATGTAGTGTTTACTGTGTTATCTTTCTGCAGAGAAACGCAAGTCCTTCAAGAAACCCAGCAGTGCTACTTCCAGAAGATATGAATACCAGCTTTTCCAGTATTAAGACTTTGAAAGCCACACAAACCACCTACAAACCAGACACAGACTGTGGGAACTGCACAAATCCGCTGGCAGGAGAAAAAATTAGTAGTGTCAGAGTCCAAGGTACTAGAACTGTTCAGATTCTGCCAAACATGTGCCACCATCATAGAAAAAAGAGAAGTGTCCTATCTTGGGTCCCAGATGAGGGTCAAGTGGAATTGTGCAGGTGGTCACGGTGGAACTTGGCCATCATGTCCCTCTGAACGTGGAATGCCACAATCTAACCTCCTGCTTGCTGCTGCCATACTATTTACAGTACTTGAAGCACATTCACCAAGTTGAAAGAGTAGGCCAAACTTATCAATCTTCATATGTTTCGCAACAGCACATTCTATGACATAAAAAACTCTAACTTGCTTCCAGTCATTCAGGCTGAATTTAAACTACAGAAAAGCATTTTATTGGCGAAAGTGTTCATGGACCAGCAATATGGAAAAATGACAGACCTTTCTTCTGATGGCCAGTCAGACAGCCCTGGGTACAACTTATACTTTCATATTATTATTATTATTATTAAAATTACTATTAATGTTAAGAAGAATATTTTATTTGCATGTGCTCAAACTTTGTCATTTCTATCTCTTATTATGCCCCTTTTTAGGTGACAGAGACCACAAGCTCAGGGGCTATGGAGATTGTTGTCCTCAGGCGCGGATTGGACCATCTACTTGACAACGGCCTACATGTGGAGGTCTTGGCAACTGATTTATCCACGAATGTCAAGAAAATTATGCGCAAGGCAGGGCTCAATAGGGTTGCAACCCTTGTCTGATAAAAAACCGGGACATATCGATGACCCGACCAATTGGTTTGCTCACAAGCCCCCTAACACCCCCCCCCAGAGCATAATATTTCTATAGTCCTATGCAATTATTGGCAACACTTTACAATTCTTATTGTTAACATTAGTTAATGTATTAACTAACATGAACTAACTGTAAGCAGTGCATTTGTTACTGTATTTGTTAATCTTTGTTAACATTACATTAACAAAAATACAGCTATTCATGGTTTATTCATGTTATTTCACAGTGCATTAACTATGTTAACAACATTTATTATTAACATTAACAAAGATTTAAAAAATAGCTTTATAAATGCAGTTCATTATTAGTTCATGTTAACTAATGTAGTAAACTAACTCACTTCAACATGTATTTTACAATAATTTTAACCCCCCATGGACAATGCTGAAGTCACTGTTACAAACTGTACACCATGCAAGATTGTCATTACTTTTAACTCTTATAAGACAGGGGTACACTTTCGTGTAGTCTGGCGTAAAATGTGTCTTATATTTTTTGCTTTTGGGGCGCTCCTGTTTCTAGATAATTCGGTTCGGGAGAAGAGATAAAAGCCCGCCCACACTGACAATTGATTGGTTGATTTACCGAAACAGGCCAATCAGGATGCTCTCTGTCTTACATGCGCTTATTGAGGCACACACAGACGCAAGGTCTCCCTCTCTGCCATGCGAGCGCTTAATTACATATTTATATAGCTTTCGAAAACTGGGACATTCAGTGTCCCGGGAGAGTTGATCACGGGACAGGTTAGTAAAAAGAAGGACAATCCCGGTAAAACCGGGACAGGTGGCAACCCTAGGGCTCGACATTAAGGCTAGTCGGCTTGTCCGGGACAAGGGGATTTTTTTGTAGGACAAGTGTAAGAGAAAATTAGTTGTATAAAATGGCATGTTAATTAACGTTATGTGCCGTTAACGACAGAGCAGAACGCACAGAGCAAACACAGAGCAGAATATTGAACAGAGAGCGCAGCGCGCCGACACACACACACACGTTTACACCTTACTGTTATTGTTACTAAACAAGCTGCGCACGCATGAAACCTGATCGCCGAACACGGACGCCATATTTTCTGCCTTTTCGGCAGCTGCAACTGGAAGTCATTAAAACGAGGCAAAAAAGACAGGACTGGAGAGTGATGTTTCTTCAGGCTCCGCAGCCCGGCCAAGCGCCAGGAAAAGCTCCAAAAATATGTCACCTTACACCAAAAAGACCATATGAGTTAAAACGGGAACGAAAATTTATAACCAAATGGAAAGATAAATTTGACTGGGTTATTTATGAAGACGGAGAAATGTTATGTGGCGTCTGTCAGCGGCAACCCAACCTGGCTGACAAGTAAGTGATGTTAGCTAATTAGCGTCGGCAGCCGTGTATTGTAAACAAGCATTAACAGCATTTGTATTGGTTAAATTTCCTTTCTACTGTTTCAACTGAATTGTATTAATATTGATGTTTGGATGCTTTCAATGAATTGTTCGAATTCTGCGTTAGCAAAACAAAACAAAAAAAATTATATTATAAATCTTTACCTGGACAAGTAACTTTTGTGCATGGACAAGTTTCTTAAAAAGTTAATGTCAAGCCCTGGCGCAAGGAATATGAAGAGGTTGATCATCAATTTGATATTTGGCACACTGCTAAGAGTGAGTACAATCTGCCACTATAATTTAAAAGCTTGTGATGGGTATGTCGTTATAGCTGTTAACCACGTTCCTGGTTAAAATCAAGAAATTAGATGAACAGTAAAGAACAATTTAATCACAGACTGTAGACAAGTACTTTCACTACCAGCATGAGCGCATAGTACCAAATAGGGCTGCACGATTAATCGCATGCGATTGTGACACGCATCACATCAGTAAAGCCGGTTCCTTGATTAGTAGTAAATCATCATCAGCTGCTTTCAGCGGTACCCAGATGTTGGTTGCAAGTGGTCATGCTTTTACTCATAACATTGTCTTGTGTTCACCCAGATATCCAAAGCAAATTGATATCCAAGTCCAAGAAGAGGGGATGTGCTGCGTTGAAACCTTTAATCTGCTCAATCCGGAACCATCTCTGTTACTCTACTGCCAAGGCAGGAGGAAATGTCAAGGTATGTAGACCACTTTATGGTCTTCTGTACTCTTATTTTGCTCCTCAACTGTCTAACTCTGGAATTGTCAGTCTGAGTAGCTTATATCAATAGTCCCTTCTCATTGGCAAGGCTAAACTGTATGTAGTGTTTGGCCACGTCATTGAATTTTTAATTTTTATTTATTCTTATAAGACACCGAAGTCGATGTGGAATTCAATTCTGCATCACATAATCGATGAACATACATGGACTGAAGGAGGTACTGAGCATAGCTGTCATCACCCACCTCTCACTGATGAAGGCCGGGAGTAAAAAGGTGGCTGTGTAAGGATAGTGAAGCATATCAGTAACTGTTTAGAATAGTGTCACGGGGTGCAGAAAAACGAAAGCGGAACCACTTTGCAAAGGCAGTTTTCCCGCTGGACCGATTTCCACGAAACACCTAGCCAGTTCTGGCCGCTCCGACGGGGATTTGACGAGGCAATGAGCGTCTGGTGTGCAGATCGAGTGTGGCGATCGGTGAATAGGACACGCCGAGGGAGGGCGGACTATAAAAGAGGTATCGGAGGAAGAAGGCGGGTTGGTCAGTCTTTGTCCTTGTTCCGGTTGAAGGAAGAGAGCGTTGGTTTTGTGTGGGCACGAATACAGTAACCTTGGAAACAATGGAAGAGCGTAACCGCTTGGCCATAAGAAGAGGAATATTTGCTGTGATCAAGGATCTAGGAGAGAAAGAGGACGGTTGTGAACAACTTCATTACGAAAGAGCTAAGTACTATGATCATCAGTTACGTTGTCTTGCTGGGCTATGCATGATTAAATACATCACTTCTGTGTCGAACCCTCCATTGGGCTGTGTGTGAAGAATATTCTCTTGCACTGTGCTTTCCTTGAATGAAAGATATACTGTCCCCTTTGTGGATTATTGGTGTTTTGCTGCCCTCGTTGACTGTACTATATTATCCTACTACATTGGAACTTGATGTGTTGAACCTCCTTGTTCCGGATTGCGTTCCGGCGACGGGGGATTGTGTGTAAGAATCGGTCTGTGTGATGAGCTTTCTGTTGTTCTATTTTCCCAGCCCTGTTGTGTCTAGTCAGCATAGTTGAAGAGGAAGGAGTATGGAAGGCAGAATGGTCTAAAATCCTACTTGTTTATTTCATCCCATTGCTGCTTTTAGTCACTTCGACGCCCGTATACAGAACTCAGTCAAGGCTACGGAATAGAAGCCTTAAGTCACTGTGAGTATTTGGATTTCAGTGTGTGTTGTGTGGATATCTATACATGTGGACTGCTGTGGATTGGTTTGATGACTACCAGAGTGTGAGGAGCACGTGTTCTGCTGATGTCCGTGCCCTTGGCTGTGAGCACTGCTTAATTTGAAGGGCTAAGCATCTTCTTAATCAGCATTGGATTATATATTGCAGGATTGGACGAGACAGGGTTACAAACCTCCCTACTCACCAGTGCCTACCCGTAAAGGAAAACCTCTTCTGCATCTTCATTGCCGTCTGCATACACAGGGAAGTTATTCTCGTATACTCATTATTGCCCACCTGTGTAGAGAAGTCCCTTTTTATGTACTTATTGTGCCTGTATACACAGGAAAGTCTTCCTTTACACTTATTGCTGACCGTCTACGAAGGAAAGCTCTCTCTGTATACCCATTGCTGCCTACCTGTAAAGGAAAGCCCTTCTGTACACTTATTGCTGTCCGCTCACGCAGGGAAGCACTTTCTGTATACTCGTCGCTGTTTACTTACACATTAAGGATCTTTCTGTATACGTGTTGCTGCTTGCAAAGGAAAGTCCCTTCTGCATACTTACTGTTGCCTGCCTGCAAAGAAAAGTCCTTTCCGTATACTTACTGTTGCCCGCCTGCAGAGCAAAGTCCCTTCTGCATACTTACTGTTGCCCGTCTGTAAATAAAAGTTCTTTCTGCATACCTACTGGTGCCCACCTGCAAAGCCCCTTTGGAATACTTAACACTATATGTCTGGAAAGAAAAGCCCCTTTTGAATACTCACCGTTGCATACTTGTGAAGGGTAGCCCTTTTTAAATATTCTCTGTTGCATATTGGCAGAGGAAAGCCCCGTCTGAATAAGCATTGTTGCATACTTGCACAGGAGTGCCCCTTTCGAAGTACTCACAGCTACACATCTGGAAAGTTAAGCCCCTTTAGAATACTTACCGCTGCATGTGGAAAAAGAAAACCCCTTTCTGTAAGCCACCTGCTGTCCATTCGCCGTGTTTGGCCTGAAGGAGAGAGGCAGAGAAGAGGACTTTTAAAGTAAGGTTTTTATTGAATAACTTAATTGTCTCTCTGTTTTATTGGGAACTCTGGGGACTCCTCGAGGTGATTCATCCCTTATAAACATTGTCGTAGCAAGCGTTGCTATTTTAAGGCATTTATTTGTTAACAGTAAAGGTAATCTGATATATATTTATCTCTGCTGAACAAGCAGGTGCCTTGGAAGTGTTCCACAGTTCCCTCTTGAAATTTGCTACAGAGAGACAGTGCTTTTCCTATCAGATGAAGCAGAGAACAAACTTGGCCAACATGCATTACAATGAGAACCTGACTCAAAAACACTAAAATTGCATTTGTGTGTGTGAAAAATATACACTGCAGGTCAAAAGTTTGAGGTCACTCGTTATTTATTTATTTTCCATATTGAAGAATAATAATAAACTCGTCCAAACTACGTCATAACACAAATGTAACTGTGAGAACTATGTTGGTGACTAAAAGCATCCAAAATAAATCAAAACTATGTTATATTTTATCATCTCAAGGGCAGTCACCCTTTGCCTAGAAATTGCAAAATCATACGCGTGTCATTTTTTCAAGAAGCTTCTAAAATTTTTAATTTAGGATGAATTTTAAAGCGAGGAGTTCATATTTAATCTGGGCTCTTATTGGCTGCTTTTTCTTCAATTTTCAGTGTAAGTCATCTATATAAAAAAATATATTATAAAATACCATTTTAGTTCTATAATAACAGAAATTAATCTGTTTGGCACAGGTATATTTCTGTCTACAAAAGTAATCTCAAGCATTTAACCATACACCTTCAGATTACCGGTGTTTAGTCAAGTGACCCTTAACTTTTGAACAGTAGTGTATATGTGACCAGTCACGGAAAGGAGTGACACAAGTCAGATCTGGGGCATTTTGAGTTATTCACAGATTCTGAAAGTGCAGTTTCTAAGCTTTCCAATGATGTGTAACACATGAAAATCTGATAAGATTTGGAGAAGATGTGGCCATTTGAATATAACACATTCAAGAAAGAGAATGCTGAGAAATTTGAGAAAGAAGAGTTAACACTTTTACCTTTTCCCGGCCTGGAGAGACAATAGGGCTCATTTACATCTCATTTAGCTAAGCCATACCCCCTGTAAAGCCGTTTTGAGATACAGATGTTTTAGCATCATATGTAGTATTTTGTGAAAGAAGTCCGGATGACAACATGCAAAAATAAACAGAACTTTTTACCTTTGTGTTGATCACAAGTCGAATCCAGTCTGTTTCAGATGTGTGAATCAGCCAATGATCTTTTTGTCCACAAATGCGTATTATCCGTGCCGCATAAAGTCAGTGACGCGACTGACGTAAGAGGCGGCTGACTGTTATCTGTTCCGCCCCAGCTTCTTTTATTTTTCTTTTGTTTTGTGCGCCCGAGCTTTGTTTACAGTCTGGGGAGACGCAGAATTTTTTAATTTGAAAAAAAAAACTTAGCAAACATGTCTGAGGGATAGGTCAGCCGCGTCACTACAGTCACATGACTCTCTTCCGGCTCTGAACATACGGTTCAGAGCCGGAAGAGAAGACAATGCTGAATAAAGTCGTAATTCTTGCTATTTTTGGACCAAAATGTATTTTCGATGCTTCAACACATTCAAGCTGACCCACTGATGTCACGTGGACTACTTTGATGATGTTTTTATTACCTTTCTGGACATGGAAACCATACATAGATTTTCAATGGAGGAGACACAAAGCTCTCGGACTAAATCTAAGCTTAAAACTTCTTAAACTGTGTTTGGAAGATGAACGGTGGTCTCCTGACTTTAGAACGACATATGGGTGAGTCATTAATGATATTACTTTCATTTTAGGGCGAACTATCCCTATTCAGGAGCAACGCTGTTCCCTTTGGGGGCGGAGGCGAAAACACAAGCTTATACAGTATGTAAATATACACACAGACAATGACGCCCCCCACTGTACTGTACGCTAGATTCTCCGGAAAAACAAGCCTATTTCAACCGCAAAATGTACGCTTTTAAATGTACAAAAACTGATATCTCAAACATGGAGAGGCTTCTTCGTGATCTCAACTAACAGATTCTGCAATAAAACGAAAATCACAAAATTTGAAAAAAAAAATTTGTTTCTCATTTTCTCAAAACTTGTGCTGCCGACTTGTGTCACTGGTTTCCGTGACGGGTCACATATATTAAACAGACTATAATTGCTCAAATAATCCTTTCATGTCTTACAGGAAAACCTGTGATCATTCAAGAAAGGAGGAGGCATTCAAAAGAATGGGTAACAAGAAAGAGGTATCAACAAACCACAGTCAACGTCAGAACCAGATTGATGCAGTTGCTGTTGGAGAGGTGGAATGATCCTACTGTCATCTTCAAGGACACATCTTCAACTCTTTTTACACCTGACCTGTCTGCTAACACAGGAACTGTCCCCAAACCATTCAAAAAAATTGTTTGGTTCCGGTTTCCGACCAACCCTGTCAATTTATGTGCAACCCAAATTTTTTTTATGAGCTTGGAAATAATACACATTAAATAAATACACAAATAAAAAAAATAGAGGCGAACTATAATTTACCTTTTAGTTCAGCACAGTTTTTGTAAAGCAATGCAACGTCCTCCAGCAATGCTAACAAGGCAGCACGGTCGTTAACACAATTGTTCACACATCTTTGTCGTCACTTACAAAGGCACTGGTAACTTTTGGTGTGTTCTGAATAGTTGCCAGTAGGTGTGGAGAACAAATATCCACAGTAAATAGTGTGTAGAAGGAGAGTAAGAGTTGGAATCACCCGTGACAATATTATTTCTTTTACGATGGACATGTGTAATGTTTTGATTATTTGGCCATGCAACATACCAACCAAAATTGTGAGATTGGGTTTAAAATCATTTGAAAACGTGCTTCAAGAAGTCAAACAGTGCTCTTGTACATTTGTATCAGCTGCAAGTAAAGTTGACAGAGCTGACAAATGGATAGACATAGCCAGCGATGTGGTGTCGACCCCCGGCAAGTGAGCTTTTCTCTTCCAGAAAGCACAAACCAAGGCTTATTTTTGCTGACAGTAAGTGAATTATAATATTGGAATTTATGGTATTATGACATTTGTTAAAGAGTTCCACTTTTTCACGCAAGATATTTTTCATATTATACTAATTCTAGTTAGACATATTCAACACCGGCCTCCATATTGCGTTTTGTTTTTTTATTTATTTTACTTTAAAAAACGCAGTGTATTCATTCAGCTGTATTTACTTTTCCTGCTCGCTCTCTCTCTTTCTCTCTCTCACACACACACACACAATGCTAACATGCTGGGACACACAAGGTGGTTTTAATTATTTCCAAGCGGAAAAACGTTTCCAGGACCCCTGTGTACAGATGAGCGTGAAAGCTGCTGTGCTGGGTTAGGCAGGACAGCTCGGATCGGTCTTCCATCTCCTCTGCCTCTCTCAGCAAAAGCTGACTGCGGTTCTATTCCTGAAATCAAAGTGACTCCACTTCTGTTCATTGTTGTGGGCAATGTTGACAGGAGCACCACCAACTGCTGTCAACTCGAGGACAGTCAGCTGCAACAGCGCTACTAGCCAGAGCTGCCTGCTGTTGTTCCCTCCGTTGCCTTACTTCATCGGGAAAATATTCTTGCTCAAATAATTCTAGCCTTCAAATTCTCTAGCATTATTCTGCTCAGAAACCAAAAAATTGCAGTCGCTATCGGTATCGTCCATTATTTTTTGTGATGCTCACCTGTCAATCATCTCACCTCAAGACCCGCCTCCATTTAGAAAGTTCAGAACTTGCAGTCTTGCATTTTTCTTCCAGTGATTTGATGATGGGTCAAATCACCGTTACTGTAGCAGTTAAAAGCTCTATTTTTTAAATGAAGTTAGTATATTTGATGACAGCACAACCAATTATATATATATATATATATGATGAAATTGTCAGGGTTGAGACGGGGGACAAGAGAACCCAAGCAAAGACGTTGTTGGGGAGTGAACATAGAACATTTATTAAAAACTACATAAAACATGATATTTATAAACACTGACTTAACATGATAGACCAGTGGTTTTCAGTGGTCGCGGAAATTAAAAACTGGGTCGCCAGAAAGATTTAAAAAAAAAAAATGTTAATAAAATAATTCAATTTTATTCTAAAAACTATAATAATTACAACACACTTGAATAAAAGCACAGTAAAAAATACCTTTCAAATACACGAAATAAAAAAATACTCCACCACTGTGTCACATGACCCATGTGCGTGCACAGCTTACTGTATTAAATTCATAGACAGTAGATTAAAATGCGCGCCATTTTTTAAATGATGCAAGGGGAAATAAAAACTCCTAAATAAAAATAAAAATGTGTTTGGTCTGATTTAAAAAAATATATATTTTAAATGTATTTGATTGGTTTGTCGATAGTGTTTAGTTGTTAGTGCCACCGTTAAGACACGGTTGAGTATTGCAGTAAGACTTGACATGTTATGGTTCTGCTGTTATCTTTGAACTATTTTCGCTGCTGAAACAACAAAAACAGTTAACATTGCGTCTAAAATGTAAGTGACTAAATATGAATTACTTGTTTAGTGAACTGTCATATGAAATCTGTAATGTGATGCTGCTTAACTGTATCATGTTATTAAAAACTTCACATTTTTACCGCAGTATGTTTAACCCACTGTTAGCTCACTTTGTGTTTGCTGCGCTTATTTGTTTAACTTAGCGTTATTACATTATGCACTTTCGGTCGCCATTGAAACTAAAGGATGCAGAATCATTATCGTGTTTTGGTGATTGTTATTGGCGTTTTAATCTAACGTTACTTGTCCCTAATAAGCGGACAAGTGTTGATGTAGAGCCCTGCGACGTGTTTTTAGACTGCTTCAGTATAGGCTAGGTTCAATCTTTACGACTCCTCCGTTGTGTTGCGTATGTCAACTTCTTCCTCGTTTTTTGTCTATTATCATAATTAATGATATTATGAATTGCAGTGAGGTTGATCTTAGAAATATCGCCAGATTGCGACAATCTCTATCGCTTGCCAGATGCAGAGAGGCTTTTTCATGCCTTTATTACGTCGAGGCTCGATTATTGTAATGCGCTCTACCTTGGTCTCCCTAATCGGTCCATCAAAAAATTACAATATATACAAAACTCAGCTGCTCGGTTATTGACACATACTACTACTCGCCAACATATTACTCCAGTACTCTTTGATTTACATTGGCTGCCGATACAAGCACGTATAGAATTCAAAACTCTGGTTTTAACATATAAAGCCATTCATGAAACGGCCCCTGCGTACCTTTGCAGTCTGGTCACTGCTCATATCCCAGCACGCTCTCTGCGCTCATCCAAGTCATGCATCCTACAGCAGCCTCGATATAAATTAAAATCTATGGGTGGTCGAGCATTCTCAGTCGCTGCACCACGTTTATGGAATGCTCTACCACCGGAAATCAAAGACTCTCCAACATTGGATGTTTTAAGAAGTGTTTAAAGACACACCTTTTAAGAACTGCTTACTGTATTTGAATGTATTTAATTTACTATACTTTTAGAACTGTTCTGCATTGTTGGTTATTATTTTAGTGTGTTCTATTATATGTTCTTTCTCTATGCTGTAGCGCTTTGAGTTTAAGAAAAGCGCGTTAGAAATAAAATGTATTATTATTATTATTATTATTACCTGTCTTTGCCACCGGTTCCAGCAGAAGATGATCCATTGGTGTAGTGTAGTGGCCATGCATCCGAGATGCCTGCGAGGGTTGCCATTAAGCTTCTTTGCATCCCAGCAACCAGCGTGCCATCAGAGAGAGTCTTTAGTGCAAGTGGGCATATTGTCTCCCCACACAGATCACCACCTAAACATTCATTCATTCAAACCTTTATTTAACCAGGATAAAAAACTCCTTGAGATTAAAAATCTCTTTTACAAGAGTGTCCTGGCAAGTGGCAGCAACGTGGTTACAAATAAATACAAAAACATTTACAGGTAAATACATAAACACACTTTCACTCATCATACACAAACAGCAATGTCATCAAAAAATTCCTGGGACCTAATTCAATTTAAAACAATGACAGACAGACTGCCTCTCTGCAAGATCCTTTAAAAAACCCTTAAAAGAATTTAGTGAAACCAACTCTTTCAAATGTAACTGATTCTGAAGCTGATTCCAAGCAGATGCAGCTGCATAACTAAACGCCTTTTTGCCAAAATCAGTGCAGGCTTTAGGGACTATCAATAAAAACAGATCATGTGAACGCAGATGGTATGACCCAGCAGATCTCGGGAGAATATAAGTGTTCAGATAAGCAGGAAGTAATCCTAAAACTGCTTTATAAATAAAAAGATGCCAATGCATCCAACGCCGAATGGACAGGGAGAACCACTCGACCCGAGAATATAACAAACAGTGATGAGTATGAGATTTTAGATTGGTGATAAATCTTAAGGCTCCATGAAATGCCGTGTCCAAAGCATGCAGACACTGGGAGGATGAATGCATATATAAAATATCACCATAATCCAAGACAGATAGGAATGTTGCATTTACAAGTTGTTTTCTTGCATCAAAAGATAAACAAGACTTAATTCTAAAAAAGAAACCTAATTTCAATCTCAGTTTTTTAACCAAATCTTGGATATGCAATTTAAAAGACAGTGATTGATCAATAGTTATACCCAAGTATCTGTAGTGTGACACTTCTTCAATTTCTGTTCCAGAAAATGTATAAATGGCTGGAACATTGTTTTCAATTAATTGTCCACGAGTGAAAGTCATAACTTTAGTTTTTTTAACATTTAATACCAGTTTTAAAATAGCCAGATTTTGTTGCAAAATGTTAAAAGCAGTTTGTAAATTTGTGATAGCTTGAACTACTGTAGATCCAGAACAATAGAGAACAGTGTCATCAGCATAATAATGATAGTTTATGTTATTTATATTATGGCAGAGATTGTTTGTATAAATAATAAAAAGAAGAGGCCCAAGGATTGAGCCTTGAGGCACCCCTTTTAAAATATTTAGAGAGGCAGATGTAAGGCCGTCTATTTGCACACATTGTGTTCTCCCTAATAGATAACTGTTTAACCATCCCACTGCTTGTTCAGATAGTCCAATAGAGGCGAGTCTATGAAGGAGTATTTTATGGTCCACTGTGTCAAAAGCTTTTGACAAATCAACAAACAGTGCTGCACAGCACTGTTTATTGTCCAAGAACGTAACCAGGTCATTAACAACTTTTGAGACAGCTGTTATTGTACTATGTTTTTTCCTGAAACCAGATTGAAATTCATTCAGAATATTGTTATCAATTAAATAATCTTTCAACTGCATGCTAACAAATGATTCCATTAGTTTGGCTAATACTGACAATTTAGAAATAGGCCTATAATTATTTATGTTAGCCGGATCACCACCTTTATGAAGGGGGAAGACATTGGCGTATTTCCAGATAGCTGGAACTTGATTTGTAGCTAAAGAAAGATTAATTAGATATGCAACTGGATTTGCTATCAAGTCTGCAGCTATTTTTAGAAAATATGGTTCCAGTTTGTCTGGACCTGATGATTTCTTTTGATCTAGATCCTTCAGGGCCTTCCTTACTTCTGCTACGGTTACCGCCTTAAAATAAAATTGTTGAGCTACCGGTAACTGATGAACAGGACATGCAGTGGAAGAACTAGAAATTGGGTTATGTTGTGTTTCATAGAGAGAGCTATCAGCAATAAAATGATCATTAAAACTATTTAAAATTTCATTTTTGTCCATAATTTTTTTGTCCTCAACAACAATATAAGATGGTACTTCTATACCTGTTTTTGATTCCTTCATTAATTTGATTGTTTTCCAGAACTTTAAAGGATTATTTAAGTTTTTCGATGTTTCAGAAAGGAAGTAAGAGGATTTGGCGTTACGAATTTTTACAGTACATAAATTACGTAAACGCCGAAATTTCATCCAATCAGACTCAAGCTTTGACTTTCTGGCTTGAGCCCAAGCTTGGTTTCGCTGTAGAAGAAGATCAGACAGTTCATTGTTAAACCAAGTATTATTTCGCCCTTTCACTCTATGTCTCTTGAGTGGGGCGTGCTTATTTACCAGGCTTGTAAAACCATCATAAAAAAATGTCCAAGCATTTTCAACATCATCAATAAGACCTATTCTTTCCCAATCAAAATCATACAAATCATGTAAAAAGCCCTGCATTGAGAAATGCTTCATTGCTCTCTTAAAAACTATGCGCGGCCTTGTTTTTGGAATTTTTGTGTCCCTTACAGATGCTACAAGACAATGATCACTTATATCATTTGCAAAAACAGAGGCTCCGGAGTATTTGTGAGGGGCATTTGTAAGAATTAGATCAATTAGAGATGATTTTTCTGGATGTTTTATATTTGGTCTGGTGGGGCTATTCACAATCTGAAAAAGATTAACAGAATCACAAAATGATTTAAAATGATCAGACACTGGCAAAAGCCAGTTCCAATTAAGATCTCCTAAAAAGACAATTTCATTATAATTTAAACTTGTTATAAGCTCTCTCAAAGAAGAAAGAGTACTACTGTCAGCTGAGGGGGGTCTATAACAACCAACAACTGTGATGTGAAGACTTTTAGAAACTTCTAAGTCAAGGGCCAACAATTCACATTGTCTACTTATTGACTTTGAGACAATTACATTCACAACAAATGACTTTTTCACATATATTACAACACCTCCACCCTTTTTAGGTCGGTCTGTTCTAAATAAATTGTACCCATCTATAGTCACATCTTTATCAGAAATAGATTTGTTGAGCCAAGTTTCACTTAAAACAAAAACATCAACATTGGTTGAAAGTGCCCAAATACGAACCATGTCTATTTTGCCAACCAGACTACGAACATTCAAATGACAGAAACCCAGGCCCTTTCTATCCTTAAAACTTTCAGGCGTGTCATATGACATATTTTGCTCCGGGCCTGGATTTGGATGGACATTTCCTGACATTAATAGCAACAAAATAAGCAAAAGTCTCTGTTTAGGCAGATTACGATGATGGTGGTTTTGAAATACTGGCAAGTTTGAAAGAGCTGCTCCATTACACCGCAAATAATTTTGCAGAGTCATAATAGAACTTAAACGTTGCACTTCTAGTGTGTCAGAGGTGAAGAGCAAAGGCTGGGGTTGAATGACCGCAGCCAACTGATGGTTTGTTTCACTCCTTCCACCGAATAAACAATCCGAGAATGAGTGCAACGCATCCCCTTGGCAACGAAGGGAGAATCCAATGGAGGCACACATCGCTATTAAATACAGCACAGGAAGAAACATCCGCTGCTTTAAATCCATTTTTGATTCAGGAGATTAATCAATATCATAAATAAATAAGTATATAAAATAAAAATCAAGTCAAGTCTCTTTTTCGATTAGAGTGATTTCACCACAGCCCCGCCCCCTTCAAGGCGCCAATGCCGTGAAGCAGGAAGCAAAACCAAACAAAATATCCTCCACGGATAAACAATGCAGAGAAAATGCGACAACAATGTTTATCCCAATATAATACTGTCCATGGATCCACCACGACCGGAACAGATCACCACTTCTTCACCGCGACACCACCCGCTATCACAGCAGTACAAAGATGGAAATTTATGTCGAAGTTGCTTTTCCCTGCGTCAATCCAGAAAAAAGTTCACATGACGCAGATTGAGTGAGTAGAAAATAACTCCCGGGATGCACACAGCCACACAATGTTTAGACTTAACTGCACACTTGCGTTAAGCCGAACGTGCCTGCAACGTTAGTCATTCATTCGAACAATCTCTCGGAGCGACGAAACAAGCGTGCTGCCACTTGCGTCTCCAGTGAGCCCATGTGGGATAAACAGGACAAGTTCAGTATGTTGACAATTATTACACTTTAATCTCAAGTAAACAAAGATTAATATGACAGACAAGATGTTACATCATGCAATTTTTTATGTATATGAAGGACCTTGAGTGCAGCCATGAGTGCAGCAACAGCAATGGGGGAGGAAAAAACAATACATCCTGCTCCATTTTTAGCGAGGGCAAGTGTTTGGAAATACTTTGGATTTTATAAGCTCCAGGGGAATAAGGAGCTTGACAAAACGTTTGCAATATGCAAGCCATGGGTTTTTAGAACAATTGAGCCACGATATAGCATACCATCCCATCGACAGTTAACAGAAAACATTACCTGAGCTCTACAAAGAGAAGCCTTGAAAACAGCAATTAGATTAGGTGCCTGGACATCTAGGGCAACTCAGTTTTTTTTCACCTTTACCGTGCAGTCTGTGTTTAGTTTTCTACAAACAAGAGTAAGGAATGAAAACCACACTGCGGCAAATATCTATCACTTGTTTTAGGCTGTTGAACAGGAATGGAAACTCACAGCCATCAACCTGCTAATAGTGTCACGACAAGTATGAAAGATTGGAGGCAAATGCAGGTGAAAGGTTAACAGTTTATTAAATGAATATGAAACAGATGATATGATGGCAGTCCAAAGACAGACAAAGGCTACGGTGGCAGATCCAGGTGCTTGTGGGTGAATGCTGTGTGACGGAGACAAAACCGGATACACAAACGGGCATAAATCCACACAAAGACGAGACGCTGGAACACACGAAGACAGAGCGGCTTGGGACCCAACTTCTCTCCTCCGGACCGTAACCTTCCCAATCCACCAAGTACTAAAACCAGCGTCCCCTCCGTCTGGAGTCCAGAATGCGATTAATCGAATAAGTAGGTTCCCCATCTACGAGACGAGGCAGGGGGGAACCGGGACAGGCGGATTAAGACGAGATTTAAACACGGGTTTAATTTTGGAAATGTGAAAAACCGGATGAATTCGTCTGTACACAGGAGGAAGATTAAGGCGGACTGTTACTGGGTTAATGATCTTAGCAACAGAAAACGGGCCGATAAATTTGGGAGTCAACTTATTCGAGACGGAACGCATCGGAATATTCTGAGTAGAAAGCCACACTTTTTGACCCACGACGTAAACGGGAGGCTTTGACCGGTGGCGATCAGCCTTAGCCTTGGTGCGTTGTCTCACTTGGAGTATAGCCTCACGCGCTCTACTCCAAGTGCGACGGCACCTCTGGACGAAAGCGTGTGCGGAGGGGACCGCGATCTCGGATTCCAGACTGGGAAATAAAGGTGGTTGGTACCCTAAGCTACACTTAAACGGAGATAGGCCCGTAGCTGACACTGGTAATGAATTGTGCGTGTACTCCACCATAGAGAGTTGTTGGCTCCAGGAGGAAGGATTCTTGGAAACCAAACATCGCAACACTCTTTCCACGTCCTGATTGGCTCGTTCGGTTTGACCATTGGTTTGGGGATGAAACCCTGAAGACAAACTAACCGTCGCCCCTAGCAACCTGCAGAACTCTCGCCAAAATTTGGAAACGAATTGGGGACCCCTATCGGAGACCACGTCTATCGGGAGGCCATGTAACATGAATACGTGATCAACGATAGCAACCGCTGTCTCCTTGTCTGAAGGCAATTTGGGCAAGGGAATGAAATGTGCCGCCTTCGAGAATCGGTCCACTACGGTTAAAATCACCGTATTACCCTGGGAGGGTGGGAGGGCGGTTGTAAAGTCTAGCGAAATATGGGACCAGGGTCTCGAAGGGACAGGCAGCGGTCTGAGTAACCCATCGGGAGGACGATTAGATGACTTACCCACAGCACAAACCGAACAAGCCAATACAAAATCATGTGTGTCGCGAGCCATCCCTGGCCACCAGAATCGTTGCTTAACCAGAAACTTGGTTCGACTAACCCCTGGATGGCAAGCTACGCTGGAATTATGACTCCATTTCAGTACATCTGATCTCAGTCCCTCTGGCACAAATAAACGGTTCGGTGGGCAACGAGTCGGGGGCGTTACCCCTTCTAAGGCTTTAGTCACCCTCGATTCGATCTCCCATGAGAGCGCGGAGATTAATAGAGTCTCCGGTAAAATGGGCTCGGGAGTGGAAACACGATCAGAATGCTCAAAAATACGGGATAAAGCATCAGGTTTGGTGTTTTTGGAACCTGGACGGTACGACAGTGTGAAATCGAAACGACCGAAAAATAATGCCCACCGAGCCTGCCTAGAGTTCAAACGTTTGGCTGATTTGATGTATTGTAAGTTCTTGTGATCAGTGTACACTATGAAAGGCACACCCGACCCCTCTAGCCAATGACGCCATTCTTCCAGTGCTAGCTTAACTGCCAACAACTCCCGATTACCAATGTCATAATTACGTTCAGCAGGCGATAAGCGATGAGAATAAAACGCGCAGGGATGCACCTTTTCGTCTGAAGATGTGCGTTGGGATAACACGGCTCCTACCCCCACATCTGACGCATCGACCTCCACTATGAACTGACGTTTACGATCAGGGGCCACGAGAATCGGGGCTGAAACGAAGCAGCCTTTCAGTTTGGAGAATGCAGCCTGAGCTGCATCCGACCACCTGAACGCAGTACTAGGGGAGGTCAAGGCAGTCAGAGGTGCGGCTAGTTGGCTGAAATTGCGAATAAAACGCCGGTAAAAATTGGCGAACCCCAGAAATCTCTGCAGGTCCTTGCGAGACTCTGGAGATGGCCAATCCACCACAGCCTTAACTTTCTCCGGATCCATACGGACACCCTCAGTCAAAATGATGTGCCCTAGAAAAGAAACGCTGTGTGACTGTGCATGAAAATCGCATTTCTCCGCCTTGACAAAAAGCCCATTCTCTAGCAACCTGAGAAGCACTCGTCGTACGTGTTGCACATGTTCCTGGAGAGACGTAGAAAAAATCAATATGTCATCCAGGTAGACATACAGAAACTGGTCGACCATGTCTCGCAACACGTCATTGACGAGTGCTTGGAAAACTGCTGGCGAGTTAGATAATCCGAAAGGCATTACGCAGTACTCAAAATGGCCTCTAGGGGTGTTAAATTCAGTTTTCCATTCATCCCCCTCCCTTATACGGACCAAATTATAAGCATTACGTAAATCCAATTTTGTGAAGACGGACGCTCCTTGCAACCTCTCGAAAGCTGAAGACATTAACGGCAAAGGATACGTATTCTTTACCGTAATGTTATTCAACCCTCGGTAATCAATGCAAGGTCGCAAGGACCCATCCTTCTTACCAACAAAAAAGAACCCCGCCCCCGCTGGAGAAGAGGAAGGACGGATGAACCCTGTTGCTAGAGAATCAGAAATATATTTCTCCATGGCCTCCATCTCAGGAACAGAAAGAGAGTAAAGCTTGCCCTTAGGCGGAGACGTACCTGGCAGTAATTCTATAGCACAGTCATAGGGACGATGAGGAGGAAGTGAAGCGGCTCTGGACTTACTGAACACTCCCTTCAAGTCGTGGTACTCCGCGGGCACGTTAGTTAAGTCCATCGTTTCCTCCTGAAACACAGACGCAGAGACAGGTACACAAGCAGAGACAAGACAAGACTTATGACAATCCTCACTCCAACCAATGATAGTACCCAGCCTCCAGTTGACAGATGGGTTGTGTTTAAACAGCCAGGGATGTCCAAGTACAACGGGAGCCAGAGGGGAAACCGTGACGTAAAACTTTAAAATCTCGGAGTGATTACCAGAAATACATATGGTGACAGGGTCCGTGATGTGCGTGATGACCGAAAGTTCACTTCCATTCAGTGCAAAAGGTGAAATGGGTTTAGAAAGTGCAGTCAACGGAACTTTGAGCTTACGTGCGAAATGATGGTCGATTTAATTCCCCTCGGCTCCCTAATCCAATAGTGCTTGACAGGTCAGGTGTGTCCCTTGCCACCGTAGCTTCACCGGGAGGAGGGTAGATGTTGCTGTGGCCTTTGTGGTGGAGATTCCGCCCGAGAGTAGCCCCAGATTTACTCCCGGGCGTTGCCTTTTACCGGACACCTATGTAGTAGATGTCCGGCCTTCCCGCAGTAGAGGCAAAGACCCAGTGATCTGCGGCGAATCCTCTCCTCCCGGGAAATCCGAGCTCGACCCACCTGCATGGGCTCCGGATCAGGCATGGAGGAACCGGCCGCTTTCTCTCTCACCGGTGACGGTCTTTCCTGACGACTGGGGAACCGAGCCTCATCGTCGTATGCTGGAGTGTCTCTCAGACGGATGTCGGCTCGGATGGCTGCGTCGATCACACCGTTGAGAGATGATGGTAATTCGCCGTGTTGTAACTCGTGCTGTATGCGGCCGGTTAACCCATGCAGGAAAGTATCCCACTGCGCCTCTTCATTCCAGTGAGTGTCGGCTGCCAGCGTGCGAAATTCAATGGCAAAATCTGAAACAGAACGGTTACCCTGTCGGAGATCGGCCAACCTCCTTGCGGCATCTCTACCCACCGCGGAGCGATCAAAAACCCTCTTCATCATGGTGGAGAGAGCCTCAAAAGATTGAGTGCACGGGTCCCGGTTTTCCGACACCGCTGTTCCCCATAGCGCCGCCCTCCCGGTCAGCAGAGACAAAATGAAACCAACCTTGCTTTCCTCTGTCGGATAGGTCTGAGGCTGGAGAAAAAAATGCAGAGCACATTGTGATAGAAATGGTCTGCAAAACTCAGGATCACCTGCGTACTTCTCAGGCGTGGATAACTTCGGTTCCTGACGGGAGATGCTCGCTGGTGGTGTGAGAGGAACAGACGGTGCGGTTGACGCAGTGGGTAGCGACAGCTGTTGGATCGCTTGGGTGAGCTCGGACACTTTGTCTGTCATATCCTTTGTTGCCCGGCTCAGTTCCTCGATCCTGTTGTCCTGTGTGGTGAAACGATGAATGGCTGCGGTGATGAATTCCTCGAACCGAGCCGGGGATCCCTTTCCTGCTGCTTCCATGAATGGCCAGATGATTCTGTCACGACAAGTATGAAAGATTGGAGGCAAATGCAGGTGAAAGGTTAACAGTTTATTAAATGAATATGAAACAGATGATATGATGGCAGTCCAAAGACAGACAAAGGCTACGGTGGCAGATCCAGGTGCTTGTGGGTGAATGCTGTGTGACGGAGACAAAACCGGATACACAAACGGGCATAAATCCACACACAGACGAGACGCTGGAACACACGAAGACAGAGCGGCTTGAACAGGCTTGTAGAACAATCATCTGGCAGTGAGAAGAGAGAATGGATGAGTATATATGCTGGCTGGATAACTACCACCAGCTGGAGCAAAGCAATCACACACACCTGCACTCACTCAGGTAATCAGCATTCAGGCACGCACACACTCATGCTTCAGTCACACAGACAAACAAAACACAGAAAGTCACGATAGACTTATCCTACCGTGACAAATAGGTTGCTGCTACACAGCTTGGCACTTTTGCACATATTAGATGTTTCACTCAAACCATCAACCTTGCTGCACAGCGAGCTTTGAAGCTGCCATTTTTATCACTACTGCTGGGAAGGATTTGGAAAATCACTGGATTTTTTCAGCGCAGCTTACTGCAAATCATGCCTTGGTGGAGAAACAGAGACTTCTGGGGCTGCTATAACACAAAGTGAAGACAGATGTTGCTTCCAGATGGAAAAGCGATTACTATTCGAAATGGTAGATCGATTCTTTGAGCAATGCACAGCTACTCCATGACACAGAAGCAGGTTTTTGTGTTAATGTGGCACCAATCGTCCAGGAAGTTAAACAGGCTATCCATGAAGATCTGGCCAAGAGATACACAAGTGTGGTGGAGAAGAATGTTCTTCTAAAAGCCTCAACCCCAGATTTAAAGATCTGACTTTCCTCTCCAGAGATGAAAACAATACATATACTCCAAAGTTATTGCTGAGGCTGCAGCACTTGACGTACTTATTAGAACTATATTTAAGATTTAAGACTTACAATACAGATTTTATAAGCACAACTACCATACATTGTGTGTGTGTGTTTGGTGAGTGTGTGTTTGTGTGTTTTGTGCATCAAAGTTAATCTTGGGGAAAGAGAATTTAGTTAAAACACAAGTAAACACTGAATTTGGAATTCAATGAAATCAAATGTGGGATTTTTGCTGGTTTTCTGTGCTCTTTTACTTCAGAATAGTGACCTTGAGGACCCTGCTAAGAAGCCAATCCCAAATGAAGGCCCTTCCCCGAAAACATCTGCTTTAGTGAATCTATTGGGCAAGACATTCAGTAATGACAGAGTTGTCCATAGATCTGCTGATGCCAGAGCTAAGAAGAAAATTATTAAATATCTGCCCCCCCCCCATTATCACTTTTAGAAAAAACCCTCAGCTGGTGGGGGTCCCATGAGATTGCCTTTCCTGTCCTGGCCAAGTTGGCTAAGAATTATCCATGCATCCCTGATACTAGTGTTGCAGCAGAGAGAATTTTCTCAACTGCCTGGGACATGGTAACTGCACAGCGGAGCACGTTGTCTCCAGAACATGTAGACCAGCTTCTGTGTCTATAAAAGAATCTGAACGTCCCAGTGTAGTGAACAGTAAAGTAAACTGAAACCTCAGTTCAAAAGTTTTTTTAAAAGTTAACATGTACTTTAGAGTTAAATCTAGCTGCTAATTTGATTTTGTTTGTATGAATAGAAAAAAATATTTTATGCAAAAAAACATTTATTTACCACCTTATTTATCATTATTATTTTTTTGCAAATGTTTTTTTTCTTGTATTAATTAATTTTATTTTGTATGAACCAGTTTTTCTATTTGCCTTAGGTCTGCCTTGCCCATAACACTGTAATTTGTTTAATTTTTGCAGTCAGTTTAAAGAGTAACTAAACACCTGGTCAGAGCCTTACTCCACCCCCCTGGCAATTTTTTGGATAAATGCAAGAAAAGTGGGCAGACCCCAACGGAGATAGAGGGGACGAACTGAGCTTGTAACAAGGGTGTGGTGAGCTTGAACCTGCTTACGTAGGGTCGTATCACTTACGCAGGGTTTCCCGCAGAAAATGTGTTAGTCAAGGTGGTAGGGTTAGGCGGGTGGGCGGGGCCAAGGGCGTGGCAATCAAAGGGGCGGGGCGTATGCGTCATGATGAAAATTTTAATATTTTAATAAAGTAAATAAATAAAATATTTATTTTTTAAAATACTCTAAAACTTAATTTTAAAGAAACTATGACAAAAAATGAACACATACTAGATTATTAATTAATTTTAATGTTTTTAACCTCTAATCGGAATAGCTGCATTATGAAGTGAAACTAAAGGGTTAATAAACACAAACTAAAGCAGATGTTGTAGATCGTCTGGCGAACAATGATAAATAGCGCAAAAATGGTAAAAACTGATTTTATGCTTTTATGACCTCTAGAATAGACTATTGTAACTCGCTACTCGGGGGATGCCATTCAAATCAGGTCAACAAGCTTCAGCTAGTTCAAAACGCTTCTGCAAGGGTACTTACTCGATCTAAGAAGTATGACCACATAAGCCCAATTCTGGCATCTTTACACTGGCTACCAGTTAAATATCGCATCCAATTTAAAATATCACTAATCACCTACAAAGCTTTAAATGGCTTAGCACCCTCATATCTTAGAGAATTACTATCAGAATACAATCCATCACGCACACTACGGTCGCAAAATTCTGGCCTATTGATTATCCCTAGACTATCAAAAGTGTCTAAAAGTGGAAGATCCTTTTCCTACTTAGCCCCTAAGCTCTGGAATGATTTACCAACCGATGTCCGAGAATCAGACACAGTCGATCATTTTAAATCTAGACTTAAAACTTTTCTCTTCAACAAAGCATTCGCATAATTTGTCTAGTAAAGGTACTTAACTCGCAATAGTTATTTTTACGGAACAAAGCACTCACGGTCATAACACAGACCAACCAAATAAATAAATAAAAACCTTTTCTGCATGAACACTTAAAATGAATTGCATTAAATAGTTTGCCACCGTTTGCCACGGAACCTGCATTAACGACGACAGTGGGGCTTCCGGCCTTAATCAAACGGTTTGGCAGGTATGGTTGGGTTGCGATTTTGGTGCTTTCGTGTGTCTTGTGAATAGTATGCCATACAGATCCGTTTGCCACTGAACCTGCATTAACGACGACAGTGGGGCCTCCAGCCTTAGTCAAACGGGTTGGTATGTATGGTCGGGTTGCGATTTTGGCGCTATCGTAAGTCTTGTGAATAGTATGCCATACAGACCCGTTTGCCACTGAACCTGCATTAATGACGACAGTGGGGCTTCCAGCCTTAGTCAAACGGGTTAGCACGTATGGTCGGGTTGCGATGTTTTGGCGTTTTCTCGTGGTCCTGTAAATGGTATACAATACAGACCCGTTTGCCACTGAACCTGCATTAACGACGACAGTGGGGCTTTAGGCCTTAGTCAAACGGGTCGTCAGGTTTCATTTTCTCTTAAAGATCGGAAGGTGACCCTTATTTACCATATATACCCTCGCATTGGGCCCCCAATTTGCTAAATCCTCAACTGTGGATAATATAATTATGCCGCAATAGTTAGTCTGTCTGGAACTAAGCTGAGTTAAACCACATCACTGTGTGACACTTCAATACATATGAACGGCCGCTACACTAATACGATATTGTTTTTCTCTCCCTGTCTCGTTCTCGACCCGAGGACAACGAGACAAACAGACCCAGTCCCGGTAGATGTGAAAGTCGGCACACCTCTGATCTACTGGCCGTCCTTCAACGTGATGCCCAGCTGATGCCTGACCAACGATCACCGGCAGAACCCGCTTAATCTCCGCTAAATCTCCATATCCGTTCTCCCAAGGGTTTTTCCCTCCTAGGACTTATTTTTCCACGGATAAAAGCCCGGGGGTTTTTTTCTCCTAGGGGGTTTATCACCCCGAGGAGGCAGCCTTTTTGGGCTTTACTTAGCTTCCTCTTCTAGACGTTACTTTAGTAATACGTTAACTTATAATATTGAGTCATAGCCGCAGCAAATTTAACTCCTTATGCTATCATGTATTTTGTTGTGCTATCTGTCGTGTTTTTCTGTGCTTTTCACTGCTTCTATTTATGTAAAGCTGCTTTGAAACAATTGACTTTTGTGAAAAGCGCTATATAAATAAAATTGAATTGAATTGAATCACTGATTTCATTCACCTGCGACACTCACCTGTTCTCATTTGCCTCCCCATTCGTTTGGTATTTAAGCTCTCTGTGTTTGTTGCTCCTTGCGAGTTCGTCATTGTTATGTTGCTTTAGTCCTGTCATGTCGTGTTCGCCGTTTTTGTTGGATTAATATATTTTTGCCCTTTTTGTCTTTTTTGCTATTTTTTGCTCTGCCTGCTCTGTCTGCAAGGCCGCCTTAATGCACGGGCTTACCTGGGCTGAAGCCCAGGGGCCTCCCAAGTTCAGGGGCCTCCCAAGTTCACGTTCATATTGTTTTGTAACTTGTCAGGTTATCTGTCAATCACTCTAACTGCACGTTACATGGCTGCTGATTGGTCCGTGGTAACTTACCGTGAAATAAAATATCAGACGTAACAGATTTTTCTATTCCGCGTAATGTAATTTAGTGCGCGTTGTCAACTTGGCATTCCTGCATGTTAGACTGAGTGTGACAGAGAAACGGGAAATAATCCACCATCAAATGAAAGAGTAATTTCTAAAATTTCATAATAAGCACTGAGGTGCAGGTCTCTCTCTCTTTCGCGCGCGCGCTCGCTCTCTCTGTGCTTGTGCAGCTGAGTCTCTGGCATGCAGAAGCCTCTCCAACTCTTCGCAAGATACTGTGCCGCGTCCACCAAATAAAGAAAGGAGTTCCCGAACATATTAATGCTGTTCGTTGTAATAAAGTTTAAGTTTACTCGCGTTTATATCAGTGACGCGTGCGCAGCTGGAGCAATGTAGTTTGACGCGATGTAAGCTCACAGTACACACATCTGTTGGTTTAGAAAGACGACGCAACGGTAAATGTGCAAGTCAAAGCGGGACAAGACCATCTCAAATGATCATCCCCTGAACGCACCATTCATATTTATATCTCCGTATCTAAAGATCTTATATACAGGTATGTTCCCTGTCTGTTTTGTGTACGTGTTCGTT
Organism: Paramisgurnus dabryanus; assembly: GCF_030506205.2. Classification (NCBI taxonomy): domain Eukaryota; kingdom Metazoa; phylum Chordata; class Actinopteri; order Cypriniformes; family Cobitidae; genus Paramisgurnus; species Paramisgurnus dabryanus. The sequence continues at coordinate 30,466,442 of NC_133347.1, forward strand.
TTACATAGTATGCATAAATACTAAATACAATGCATACTATATCTTCAATAGCCTACAAAATAAATAACTGATTAAAAAACAAGATTCTGTCTATAAAGACTTATCTTTTGTTAACATTAATGCATTTTCACTTTAAAACTAATTTTAACTTCTTATATTTTTAAAACTGTGGTGAGCATTTAGTTAGTGTGCAATTTTCTGCAAATTTGTATATTCCAAAAACTATAATAAACATAAAGATATATAAATATATACTCTCATACCTTTTGGTTTTATTTTCACCACAAGTTGCTGTGTGTGGTTGTTAAATAAAGTGTCTTGTGTTTATGCTCAAGTGGGCTCATTGATATGTTAATAATGATATTATGTGTTTTCTGGGTCAAAGAGGGAAAACTCACTGTTGTATGTATTAAAAGAAACTAATGCATTTTGTGATGAAGATTACCTAGATATTACACTTTTTTTTAAATGAGACTATAAATTGAGGGTATGGGGGGCCTCCAAAACCTCTCAGCCCCAGGGCCTCACATTAGGTTAAGGCGGCCCTGTCTGTCTGCTTTCTCTCGTCTCCTCTCATTAGGACTACAGCACCTCCGCTCCTCTTCTCTTCAGTGGATTATTTCTCCTCTCTCTGCCCTGCCGGTCTTCAGCCCTGCTGTCTCTCGTGTGTGGTCGTTGCCCTGTGGTACTGGGTGAGCTCCTCTCCGCCGCTCTGCTGTTTCTATCGGACTTCATGCTGTTCGCTGTCCAGAGTACTGGTAATCCCTGCTTTCCAGCAGCACTGTGATGGATCGTTTGGTGTTCAGCCTTCAGCCGGCTGTACTGCCGGGCTGTCATCTCATCTCTCCCCGATTTGAATCGGTGGTTCCCCACACCGCGCTGGGCGCGCGATCTCCAGTGCACGACTGAGACTTCTTTCTTCTATTTCATCACAGCGGCTGAGAACTTTGGACAGTTTTCTTGGACTATCTATTACCGGCAGAGCGGTGATTGGATTCCCCGTGTGTCACTCCAGTTTATCTCCCTGGCTACCCCAGTGGTTTTCTCTGTCTATTATTTGATCTTTATTAAACGTTTTGTTATCTGCAATTGGATCCTTGCATCTGTGTGTTCTCTACGTGTCTTGACACTTACAGTTCTCACGGACACGTGTTTTATCAACTGGCTATCCTCCAGACTAGGGGTGTGACGAGATCTTGTGCGACGAGATCTTGCAAGATTAATTGTGTTTCGCGAGATTACATGTGTCTCGCAAGATTTCTTGTGCAGGTGCTGGCCGTTTCTCAAATAAAAGACTGCATCCTTAGGAGGTCACATTTTTAAACTGCATTTACTTCATTACTGTATTATTAAAGACTATTAAAAAATTTGACCTAAACTCTGTAGTGCTCCGGCCCTCCAGAGTAAGATTTGGGGAACCCTTTGCTATAGTGTCCAGGTGCAGCTGTGGACATGAGATTCAAAACAAGACTGATTTGTCAGCTTCTTTAATATTTTTAAAATACATAGAGGAACATAAAAAACTATCCCAGTGTCTATAACAACAGGAGATAAGTAAATATTTAATTATCATTAAATTATCAAAAAAGTTGGAGATTTATCCAACATTGGATTAGTGGAGACACACAGAAAAAGATGTAATTTGTATTCGTAACTATATGGGTATGCATTTTATTTAAGATATTGGTATGTAAATAAAGGTACAGCACGTTTCAAGTTTTGCATATTTGTCCACATGGTACATATAAGGAACATTGCATACATACAATTGTGCATGAATTGTACAAAATCAAATTATGTATGAGCTTGTAAGTTTTTAATATAAGAGCAGGCTGTCAAAAATCTTTCAGTTTTTATGCTTGGGTGCACTTTGGGCCCTATTGTTAATTATGAGCAATTTTAAGACTCTGCCTAATTCTTTCTAGGCCTGGCAAACTCCATTCCTTTTAAGGATCCGGGTTATTGTGAGTCACTCACTAAAGTGATCCGGGTTGTGTGAGTAACTTGAGTCAGTATTGCTAAATCGCCAAGGAAACTCAGTAGAGACCCACTTGTAACCAGCTGATCCGCACGACTCGAGATTCTCAGAGCCAGTAACATTGCAGACTCACAGACCATGGGACCCATGAAACACTGCACAGCCGTAACATGGCAGACTAAAAAATGCCACATCTGAAATATATTTCTTATTTTTATTTATCAGTTAAATTAATTAAGTTAAATCAGTTAAGTATTGCATACATTTTGATGCTGATTTACCCTTTAATTCAGAAATACAATCTATGGAATTTTTTAAGTCAAGTTTAAAAATATTATAGTTATAATATTTTAGTTGTGTCCCATTCTTTTCTGGAAAAGGGGTTTGTAAATAAAGTTCAATGAGAAAGCTGTTACTTTATAATAATTAAGATATTAATAAGAAATATTCACAACAAGTGAATTAAGCTTTTATTTTCATTTATATTCTATGTTTTTTCAATGAAATGGGTGTCAACAAAAAGTAAAAGATAACAGTATTTAACCTCACACAGAGCAAAGGTTAATGCGCTGATTAAGCCCACTGTTTATTTTCATGCACAGGTGAAGGTCAACGCCTTATCAATAACGGCACGTCAGCAACTTTTAAAATGCTGGTGATTCTAGACGGGCACAATGTTTTTGGAAAACTGCACAGCTTTAACTGTTACACTTTGTAAAGTAGCAGAAATACAACGCTTGGTTTAAATAAATAATTTGTTGCTGTGATGGTTGTGACCACTATGTGAATTTATATACTATAGGGCCGAGGTCTCGAGTACTGGCCCTGGGATGTGGACAAGTTGAACAAATGCATAAATAAATAGCTTAATAGAGTGTTGTGCCCATTAAAAGCCGATTCAGACAACCTCGATTGTTTCCACTTTTGTACTGGGCCACTGTATGTCTCTCTACCAGCACATCTGCAATCACATAGGATTGCTATCATTAAAGTTGGAGCATACTTCTAAAACACAATCAAACTAAATTACATGAATCATTTGCACAATTTTTTTATTTTATTTAGAAATGTCATATATGTAATACATGTATAACATATAGTGTATTAACAATACAACCCAGATCATCTGAACAGATGGAAGAGAAGAGAAAGAAAAAAAAAAAGAAAAAAAGGTATTAATTACAGTACATTAAAGATTTCATCATATTTCTTCAAAAAAGAAATACATTTTTTGTTATCAATTAGTCTTAGTGATTTAATGAAATGTTCTACTTCACACAAGAAATCTATAAAAGTAGGTATTTTCTTAAGAAATCTTTGTTTGTGAAAATAGAATTTTAAGTATAAGTATAAGAAAGTTAACAGTTGATTCTAAAGATTTGTTTTGATTTTCAAAAAAAAAAAAATCACATCCTTAATGTGTAAATTACAGATCACATTAGTTTTTAAAAAGCAATAGGAACTCAAATCTTTCCAAAAAAGTGTTGACACATTGCATGAGAAAAATAAATGGCAGATATCCTCACTTTCGTTATTACAGAAGATACATATATCAGATACATCAGAAAATTTAGATAAAAAGGCATTACATGGGTATATATTATGCAAAATTTTAAAGTGAACTTCTTTCATTTTATTTGGTATACAGTATTTATATGGCAATAACCATGTTTTCTTCCAATTAATGTTATCTATGAATCATTTGCACATGTACCACACAAATCATACGCTGTGACATCGAAAGTATCACCCCTGCAGTCTTCTGGAAAACAGAATTATCCACCATGATGAAAATTAACTCTTTTACTGCATAACCATAGTTTAATGGGTACACTTTAAACTTTGGTTCGAGAGGAACCTAAACTTTCAGTCCTGTCTCAGTCATCATTAAAAGCATATAAGCGGCAGTCTGTGCACAGCTGCAATTCTTCTGTCATTTCCCTTCTTCCCAATCTCCTCCTTCACTGCTCAGTTTCTTGGGACCTAAGCACAGCTTCAGGGTCAAGCTGCCTTTGAGGACAGCTGGCCAATTTTATTTACCGTTAATTATTAAGACTGAAGGGGCAGCTAACGCGTGAAACAATGAAAGTAAAAACAATTCCTCCAAAATGAGGTTCTACGCTTTTACTGAAATAAAGCCATTATTACTTTTCCTCATGGATGGTTTTATAATCTTTACTTGGATACACTAACAGACCTTAAAAATAAGTAATGGAGCATGTGTTTGCATCATGCAAGTCTTACTCGCACAGCCACCACACCCCAGACTTCCTAAGCTGACGTGTTACAAGAAGACATGAGTTTAAAGCAACAGCTGTAAATTGTGATGTTCTGGTCCAAGGGTCAATTCTGCACATGTTTTTATTCAAGACTTATCTAACATAAAATAACATAAGAAAAAGGATAATTGGGCTGTGTAATGTTGTTGTTTAGTTAAGGTAGGCTTAACATTACAATAATACAATATTTATACAAAAGTACAATATTTGCACTGAAAAAAATGTACTGGATTAAAGGGCCTACTTTTTACATAAAAAATAAAGTTTAACATGGTGTTGAAAAGTACATGTTTAAAGTCTTTGTGTAGAGTGTTTTAACATTACAGGAGATTAAAATCCGGAATCAAAGGAGGAAAGAGAGGCCCCAGTTCACTTCCTGGAACCTAAGAAAAACACACACTGCTCCTACAGTATCAGCACAAACCTCCGGGAAAAACAATTCAAAGTCACGGTCTGAAAGTGTATTGGTAACACTTTATTTTTTAAAGGGTTGTTCATAACACTGACAGGACTAGGGCTGTCACTTTTGAGAAAAATCAAATTCGAACGGATTTCGAATATAATGCAATGTATCCGATTATATTCGAATATCTAGACGCCCCCCCCCCCACGCGCATCAAAAACCCACCGCAATGGAGATTCAATCACAAAATTATTAACAGTGACAGTCATAAACAGGGTTGTCTGGATTACTTTTTTACTTAATGTTTGAAACAGCAGGTTATCAACTTATGAATAACAAACTTATATATATAAAAAAATGATTCAGAACAGTTACAAACAATAACGTGACAACTTAAATAGCAGCAGGAGTATATAGGCAGACGCAAACGGAATTCGCGCCCGCAGATTTCGGCAGAAAACTCCGCGGAATTCCGCGGATTTAATGCCCGTCATTGACAAGCACACATATCCCGCGCTTGAGCGTGTTTGTGACCAGAACTGTCATTGACAACAAGCACACATACAAAGCCTATCCCGCGCGTTTGTGAGCCCTCAGTGACAAGTACATTAACCCTGCGTGTGCTGTTTGCTTGCCCGTTTTCAATGATAGAGCAACACAGTCTCACACCCATGGCGTCAATATTTGACGACACTTGACCATGCGTCAATATGTTGACGCGGAGGGTATACCCTCCGCGTCACTTTTTGACGAACTGGGGACTTCAATACTATTAGGTACGCGAAATTAAACAGTTGTCGCCTGACATTGGGGTTAGGGATAGGTTTGGGTAGGGATGTCATTATGTAAATCTAACCCTAAACCGACGCGAAAATGGTAGAAAATGGTAAGAAAATAGGAAAGAGAATTTCGCGTACCTGATAGCATTGAAGTCCCCAGTTCGTCAAAAAGTGACGCGGAGGGTATACCCTCCGCGTCAACATATTGACGCATGGTCAAGTGTCGTCAAATATTGACGCCATGGGGTGAGACTGGGTTGGATAGAGAGCACAAACCCTTTGATACTTGAGATGAAATTAAACTTACCTCTGAGTTAAGCCGATCTCACTTGTCGTCAATGTGAGGCGCGACAGTCAGCACATGATCATTTCAAATCCGTTTACAAGACAAATGCTGTTGTTGTTTAATATAAAGTTTACATTGCGTTGTAAAAATGATGAAATTATCTTCATACATGCTAATTTCATAATGCGAACGTATTAACTCAAGCTTTTTATTCTGCTATAATATTTAACACTATAAACAATGTCATTTTATATACAAACTATAATTCTATCTTGACATGCACATTAGGTTCATTTTGGTCCCATTTGATTCCCTCTCTTGCGCACAGTTGCCGTCGTTGGTCTCACTCTCAGCCTCCTTCCTATTACGAGGTGTTACTGTAAACAATGCGCTACACACGGCATTTAAAAAACCGGATGGTTTATTTAAAGTTCGAATACGGATATTTCACGTCATGTTCGAATGAATATTCGAATATCGAATAAAAAGTGACAGCCCTAGACAGGACACCTTCATAATCATGACATCACTTGTAAAAAGTGGCCAGACACAATAATGGCGTCATGACAGCCAATGTCAAAACCAGCCACATGACTTTCATGAAATGTTAACCCATAGTTTCAAAAGTGTGATAATTAATCACATACGTCATGTTTATGACAGATTTATGACAAGTTATATTGTCTAGATAATGTCAAGTTGTCACTACAAGTTATGATGAAGTTGTCATAACAAAGGCATCTCAAACAATATCAACTTGGCATTTAAAATGACATATGAGCGAATGATAGGTAATGACAGTTGTCACAAACGTGCATAAAATCTCCTGCATGTTCACAACACGTTTAAAAGCGTTCTAAGCTCATCTGCGAGACGTTAGTTTTTGTTGACGTTTGAATTGTTTTCAAACAGACGGAGCGTAGCTAACTCCTCCACCTCCCTTCTGTGCTTTCATGAACGCGCCCAACCCCCACCCCCAAATCCTTCTTGTCGTTTATTGGCTGGAACACTTTGTTTTGTGGTGCTAGGTTTGGCCACTGTGTTGTTATTGCCGTTTGTGAAGCCTGGGCTGTCTACAGAGATCGCGTTTTTTACAGTTTGATCAGCAGACAGGCAGCAAGCAGATAGTGAGGAGATGTTTGCTGTATGTAACAAAAAATGTTTTATGGTCTAAAACGCGTCAATTCGCTTAGAGCACCTTTAATGTCTGATTATGAAGGTGTCGTGTCAGTCTTATGAACACCCCTTCAAGTAAAGTGTTACCAGTGTATTTTGTGCTGTTTTACTTACTGGCGTGCATGTGTGCGTGTGAGTGCAAGAAGTCTGAGACAAAACAGAGGAACAGCAACCAGATTACATCTGTGATTATGATTGTGTTAAACTGAATGGAGGGAGGGCTGTTTGAACTTAATGTAACATTCGGGATTGAGTGCAAAGTAGAGAGAGAGAGAGAGAGAGAGAGAGAGAGAGAGAGAAATATGAACTGTGAACTGTAAGCATAAGAACAGAATGTAGTTGAACGCGGAAGAGTTTTCAGCAGAAAGATTTGATGAGAACAGAAGATCAGAGCTAGAAGACTTCATCAGAATGGAAACCCCTGACATGTCCTCAGTGAGTAAATAAAACTATGTTCTAATATTTTCTAATATAATTCAAAACTGTTGAATTATAAAAAAACTTTTTAATAAAAGTGTCCCAAGTTCAACATAATGCTGCCCTGAGGAAATGAACCCCTTGGCAAAATCAGGAGAGTTGTTCTGTAGCTAACGTATATTTTATTTTACACACTAATTTTAGCTCAGTGTAATAGTTGAGACGCGTTAGATATGATATATGAACGAAGGTAAATTACCTGACACTTGCTTGTTATCAGAAATAATCTGTTCTACAAAAACTCTGATGTTAATGATTCCATGTGGAAGTTTACAGAAAGTTTGGTCCACAAAGTGGTTTGTTTATGTTGTTACTGCTTAAACCATCTATATTAACAAATATTAAGCATCGTTATTTTCTTCACTCACACAGTGATTTGATTCTTTTATGATTTGATGAATTCACAAAACAGTGCTGCCAAATTTGAGTTTAGCTTGGTGTAAGATTTCCAGATGTATTGAGGGGGTGTTGTTCTTTCACCGATAATAATAAAGAAATGTCACACTAGAGTTTACGCTCAGCTTCTGTGTTTTATCTGTGTCACCTCAATGATTTTAACATTGATAAGTGCTCGGATCAGTTACTGGATGTTTGGCTTGAGAATGGATTTATTTGTGTGAAAGCACAGCATGTTTGCAAGATGCAGCACAGTTGTAAAATTATATTTAAGGCCATTAGATCTAATTTGACTTGAACAAATAAATGTGGTCTTAATCAAAGCAAACCCCCTTAATCTAAAATGACATTATATATAACTTATACATTTACCAAATCAGGCACACAAGGCACAATTCTTAGCAAAGCAGGGTCTGTCATTAAAAATAAAGTATGCCATCTTTTGGGGATTACTACATCATTTTATTTACCTTCACTGTCACTTTCTGTGTTTCCTGATAATTAAGACCTCAGCAAATGATCGTCAACATTTTTTAAAAACTATTTTAACAAATGATTATTATTGCAGTGAATCCTCAATAGTTTGTTTTCAATACTGCAGCTGATGCTCTCTCGGCCTGAGCTGATCGATTTTGAGGGCATTTCTATGATCAATTTATTTACTGACAACTGGGAAAATGTGAAGAACTTCCAAGCGAGACCAGATGACATCCTAATCGCCACTTACCCTAAAGCAGGTGAGTGTACTGAACGAGGTCAGTTACCATACATGAACTACATCTGACTCGCATAAATAAAGCTTGTCAATCACACAAATCCCATTAAAGCTGTAGTCTACGATGTTGAAAATCGGTCGAGAAAGCCTGAGAAGGTTAGTAAGTTTTAAAAAACTCATCCCGCCCCTCTGTGCTACCTGATCCCTCCCACCGGGAAACGACCTGAACAACGTCACTCATTCAAGCTCTGGTAGTAAACATCAGAACAGAGATTTACCGAGCAGTAAACACATAAACAATAAACAATTATAATTATGATTGTAATTGACGTATTTACTTTCACAACAACGTTTGGCATACGTTTCCCCTCCTGAGCTTCAAGAAATGACTTTATAAATATAATTACTTTGACCCGTGATACGCGATGCTAAACGGCTAAAATTCCAATGCCGACCGGCAGCATGAGCATGTTGTCAGATTGATAATAATATATTTATGTAACACCTCACACAATCTTTGTAAATATAATTACTTTGACCCGTGATACGCGATGCTAAACGGCTAACATTCCGATGCCGACTGGCAGCATGTTGTCAGACTCATAAAAAGATATTTATGTAACACCTCACACAATAAAAGTATAAATAAATGCGTACCTGTTCAACAAAAAGTCTGCCGTGTTGGCGTCGGTTTTCAGCCACAAATCTCCCTGAAGCTTCCTCCAACGGTCAATGGCGGACCCTATATTGAGGCCCAATCCCATTTCTCTGTCTTACCCCTTACCTTTCCCCTTACCCCTACCCCTTAGTTTTGCATGTTCACGTGAGAGTAAGGACCAATCGAGATAGCCCTTTCGCTCTCGTGAACGTGCAAAACTAAGGGGTAGGGGTAAGGGTAAGGGGTAAGACAGAGAAATGGGATTGGGCCTGATTCAACTTAGAGTCCGGCGTTTTTCAAATTTTTTTTAACCTCTGCTTTTTCTTCAACAGACTTCCTTTTTCTTCCAACCTTTACTGTAGGGACAAGCAGGGGCTGCTTGCTGCTGTCGTTTAGTTTTTTTTCCATTAGTGAGATGTTGCTGCTTCGCTAGCTACCATACACTGACACAAATTTCATGTCGCAGGCAGGAGAGGGGCGGGGTGGTGTGCGACGGGGTGGAGACGCGAGCACGAGGTGGATTTTCAAATGTAGCAGGGATTGGATGAGAGCAGTTAACCAATGTAAGCTGTCCGGCCGGACAGTTTACATTGGTCAACTTATCTGCTACCATACACCCAATAGACTGAATGGATTTTTTAAATTCTTTTTTCTTTTCATATTGTTAGGATTTTACTGTAGAACCATAAAATGTAAGAAAGGGACAGCACTCACAGTTCAAGCTTCAAAAATAGCGTTTAATCGCCCACAACGAACGTTTCGGGCTGAACGCCCTTCTTCAGCGTACTGGCGATTTCACAAATTAATCACAGGTGTTTCCTTAAATAAGGTGTTCACCTCTGACCTGTTTACAATTCCTCTCCAAAAGAGGGAGCTCAAGATACAAGCAACCATCAAAATACATTTCTGAAAATGTACAAATTGTACAAAATCACTGATATGCAAATGACAAATGAAAAAAAAATTAATATATAAATAAATTTACAATAAACAAAAAAGAAAAAAGCAGGAAGAGATAAACATATTCTTAAAGTTGTATCATATTAACAAAGTCAGAAAAGACAGGAAGAGAGAAACACATTCTTAGAATTGTATCATGTTAACAAAGTTACAGAAAACAGCTAAGGACCAATTCTTCATTCATCCCAGAGGGAATTATTGTACCCAAATAATGTATCCAATACGCTTCTCTCTGTAGTAACAACTTGTCACGATCGCCTCCCCTACGCGGCATATGTACGACCTCAATACCCATAAATGTTAACTCTCTGACGTCATGTTTTAAACTGTTGAAATGTCTCGCTACCGGTGATTTCTCATCATATTTACGAATGGAACACTTGTGCTCACATATCCTAGTCTTCAATTCACGCTTGGTCTTACCAACATAGTACAAATCACAAGGACATTTTAACAAATATACCACATACTTTGTGTTACAAGTAATTCTACCTCTAACCCGAATGATTTTATCCAAGGTGGTGTGCTTAAAAAATTGTCCTTTTATCATAGCGTAACAATGAACACAGTTATGGCATGGAAAATTGCCACTGGGAATGTGTGACAAAAAATGTGAATGTGTACTGGATAGATCTGTTTTTACTAAAACATCACGTATGTTTGGAGATCTCTTATGGAAGTGTCTGGGTGGACTGGTGAAACAAGCTGCGATCTGTGGATCTGTCTCTAAGATGTGCCAGTGTTTTCTTACTATATGTTTTAAAGACTCTGAAATCAAATTTTATAGACCTCATTTTCGTGTTCATATGGCAGTGTTGATCTTTTGCTAGAGTTCCATGAACATATGAACACGAAAATGAGGTCTATAAAATTCACTCTTGAATATGACAATGAGAAAATCGCTTTTCTGGATGTGTTGGTGAAAAAATTGGGTAATGTTTTAGACACTGAATTGTACAAGAAAGAGACTGATAGGAATACCTTCTTACATTATAGTAGTTATCATTCGCCTGCTTTAAAACAAAGTTTACCTTACAGTCAGTTTACACGCGTTAAACGTATTTGCGCTTCACAAGATACGTTTGAAATACACGCAAAAAACTTGTGGGACGGCTTTAATGATAGGGGGTATAAGAATCCTATACTACAACAACATCTTAGTAGAGTAAGACAGATACAAAGAACAGATTTATTACAGCCCAAACAGAAGGATGTGGTCCAACAGAGCTTACCGCTGGTCTCCACGTACAGTCCTATTTCAGAGTCTTTAAAACATATAGTAAGAAAACACTGGCACATCTTAGAGACAGATCCACAGATCGCAGCTTGTTTCACCAGTCCACCCAGACACTTCCATAAGAGATCTCCAAACACACGTGATGTTTTAGTAAAAACAGATCTATCCAGTACACATTCACATTTTTTGTCACACATTCCCAGTGGCAATTTTCCATGCCATAACTGTGTTCATTGTTACGCTATGATAAAAGGACAATTTTTTAAGCACACCACCTTGGATAAAATCATTCGGGTTAGAGGTAGAATTACTTGTAACACAAAGTATGTGGTATATTTGTTAAAATGTCCTTGTGATTTGTACTATGTTGGTAAGACCAAGCGTGAATTGAAGACTAGGATATGTGAGCACAAGTGTTCCATTCGTAAATATGATGAGAAATCACCGGTAGCGAGACATTTCAACAGTTTAAAACATGACGTCAGAGAGTTAACATTTATGGGTATTGAGGTCGTACATATGCCGCCTAGGGGAGGCGATCGTGACAAGTTGTTACTACAGAGAGAAGCGTATTGGATACATTATTTGGGTACAATAATTCCCTCTGGGATGAATGAAGAATTGGTCCTTAGCTGTTTTCTGTAACTTTGTTAACATGATACAATTCTAAGAATGTGTTTCTCTCTTCCTGTCTTTTCTGACTTTGTTAATATGATACAACTTTAAGAATATGTTTATCTCTTCCTGCTTTTTTCTTTTTTGTTTACTGTAAATTTATTTATATATTATTTTTTTTTTTCATTTGTCATTTGCATATCAGTGATTTTGTACAATTTGTACATTTTCAGAAATGTATTTTGATGGTTGCTTGTATCTTGAGCTCCCTCTTTTGGAGAGGAATTGTAAACAGGTCAGAGGTGAACACCTTATTTAAGGAAACACCTGTGATTAATTTGTGAAATCGCCAGTACGCTGAAGAAGGGCGTTCAGCCCGAAACGTTCGTTATGGGCGATTAAACGCTATTTTTGAAGCTTGAACTGTGAGTGCTGTCCCTTTCTTACATTTTATGACATTATTCACATTGAGGGATTCAGCACCCAGTTTGATTGTCCCCATTATCAGTAAGTGTGAGCATGTTGTTGCACAGAAGATTAACTGTAGAACCATAACCAGCATCTAAACGAGGTTATTAATAATGAACAATCTTTGAAATCGTAGACCATAGCTTTAAGAGCGTGTCACTCAACTTCAGTGATGGGAATAACGGCGTTATAAGTAATTGGCGTTAGTAACTGCGTTATTTTTTTCAGTAACGAGTAATCAAATAAATTACTGTTTCCCCCGTTATAACGCTGTTATCGTTACTGACATTAAAATGCTGCACGTTACTAAAATTGATCTTACTGTAGTGATTTTCAGCCGCGTATGCTCACTCTCTCAGCCAAACACTGTTTTTCTCTTGTGTGTTGTGAGAAACATAACGGATGATGATTGGCTTAATTTCCATCGATAGCCAACCAGAGGCAAAGTTCACAAAAAGGCCCGCCCACACGCGCAGTCCGAGGAGCGAGCAGCAGTGTTAAAAAGTCTGAGCAACTTGGTCACTTTGTCGCTAGATTTAGCAACTTTCTATCACTTTAGCGACTTTGTAGGACAAATCTAGCTATCTTTTCTGGCGTGGTTGGAGACTTTTGTAGACTGACATGAAGATACGCGTCGTTTTCTCTTCTCAACGAGCAGCGGTGCTGCTGCTGACTGTGCCCCATCTCAAAGCACTGACATGCAGCCCGGTCATCGCGCATCAATCACTCCGAAAACACCGGCGACAGGGCGATGGCAAGTACAACAAGCTCGCAAACACGAAGTATAAAGCACTACTTTTCCATTGTTGAGGTGAAAGGCAACAATGTTTGTGTAATGTGCAACTTATGCCCATGAAGAAAAAGTCTCTACACGTCTGTGGCAAGTAATTCAGCACCTCACATCGTCACATGCTGCCACAAAATTAGTGATTTCTCTTTAGTATCAATTTTAGTCATTTAACATATTTAATTTTGTAAGGGGCATTCAAGTTATTTGAAATATTAAAAAAATTTTAAGTAACGCAGTAATTACTTTTCCTGGTAATTAATTACTTTTATAATAATTTAACGCAGTTACTAACTCAGTTACTATTTGTGAGAAGTAATTAGTAACTATAACTAATTACTTTTTTAAAGTAACGTTCCCAACACTGCTCAACTTCCACCGAAACGTATACAAATGAAACTTGATGAAAGCATTGATGTTGCAAAGAGTGCACAAGATGCTTTCTGAATTACCTTTTTCTTTACCTTTTCTTTAATTTTTAGGGGAAACACCCACATTTTTAAGAACTTTCTAAGAATTGTGTCACTAGGTGCACAGATGAAAAGGTTTTAAAACTACCCCAGGAGCAAAACAATGGGTATGAAGCATATGTAGCACAAGTGTCAGGATCCTGCCAGACCCTTGTTTGTATTTTGATCTAGTTCAGCATGGCAGGGTTCTGACAGTACAATGTTTCATGTGGGAGATGCGTGGTTTTAGTATTGATTTATTCTGACCACGCATTTCCCAGGTCTTGTCACTTTTTCCCCGATCCCTTACTTGTAATGATTTCCAGGTGTATGTAATTTATGTTGTATTTAACCCTTTAGGCGCCAGAGGTTTTTTCCTAAAACGTTTAATTTTGACATGTTACTTTCAAAAGGCTATATCTTAAACGTGATAAGAGATAGAGACTTTCTGTAAATTAGAGAAATATTAAGGATGACACACTTTATGGAGGGGAATAAAATGTCCCATTAAATTTGCATATTATGACATCATATGTGGCAGCCATCTTGAATTTTCATGAAAAGTCACATGTTTGAATGATAAAATGCAGCACTTCTTTCCCCCCAAAATGTCCCTCACCTTCTGTATGCTATATTGCACAATACTGAATGCTCAGGTAAATAGTAAGTAATAAACAAACTGATCTGCGCGCCGATAGACTTACGTTATGCACAGGGCTCTGAACCGGTTCAAGGAACGAAAACGAAAACCGGAAACGAACGAAATTTTGACAGGAACAAAAACGAAAACGAAAACAAAATCAATTTTAATTGTTCTGAACAGAAACCTTTATTTAAAATTACCATTAACCGGTTAATAACGTTATTTTATCGTTTTCTTTAATATTGTACTTTATCAGTGACAAATCATGAATTGAACAGTACAACATGTGACTTTGACGCATCAAGTGTGAGTGACTTTGACACATAGTGTGAGTGAAATGCCCGCGCCGCAGTCATCGAGTCTCCGGCCCGATAGCATTTGTCTTAAATAACCACAAAGCGTCCCATCAAATGTTCAGAGGAATGTTTAAGTTAAAACTTGCTTGGAAATATGAAGATGCAAACTGTAACTCAAAAAAGCCAGGGGACTTATACCACTGTCAATTACTTTTTAGATGGGTCGCCACCAAGAAATTCCTTTTCGTTATTATTTTTCTTACGACAAGCTGTCTTAACAAGTCTGTCTGCAATATTGAAGGATGTGGGGAAGGGGTACAGTAGCCGGGAATCACTGAGGTAACTTACAGATCCAGCAGATATGCTGCGGTTTCAACCAGTAAAAGACCGGCATAAAATGGGTCGTTTTTTTCAGCTGTTTATACTTCAAATTAATGCAGGTATTTCTTATGTGGTTTTAACAATTAATGAAATGTTGAAGTTTAGTTATATCATGTGTTGTTATTATTTTTGTGTGAAAATTTGTCTGTATGCATGCATTTGTTAAAGTATAGCCTGAATTAAAATAACGTTATTAACCGGTATTTTTTCTAAGTAAACCGTTTTCGGAACGTAAATGTTCAATGAGGAACGCAAAAACGGAAACGTTAAAATATCGATTCTGCTCGGAGTGAAACGATTGATAATTTTTTTCGTTTTTAAGCCCTGGTTATGCATAATGGCCCCTCTGCCCCGTGTAACACCGCCTCTGCTCCTGCTACGAGCTGCATGGCCAGATCTGCCTCGCATGCGCCCCGAGTGGAGAGAATTTGCACAGCTGGGACTATTGCCTTTACTGTCGCCGTGATTGTGATGAGGTGCACGGGACGGAGCACTGGAAGTCGGCCGCTCGCCCGACAGACTCCCAGGGCCCGCTCGGGAAGACGCAGCTCGCTCTACATTGCTTGCACGGTAAAAAGACTGGACGCTGAAAAAGATTCGGTAAAGCATATTATACCACGGGTCTGTTGAATGCTGTATTCTGATTGGCTGAAAAATGTTCCGTGAGTATGCATTAATGTCTGATAACCGCACACCTAACTTGTCAAATGTCTTAAAAATAGGCACCAGAGCAATGTTTGTGGTAACCGTGGTATAAGAGGAATAATTGACTCCGGTCCTTTAAATTATTTGAAAATAATGCACACCCGCCGTGTAACGGCACTCCACTTCGCGTCGTGCCTTGGGTGTGCATTGTTTTCTTATAATTCAATGGCCCGTCGTCAATTATTCCTTACGTAAATATTAAGAAACATTGCAGTTTTGCAGAATAAATTTATTAATTTTGCCTTACTCAGTCATAAAGATAAAGACCACAGAGACAAGGAGCAAATGACTCGAGAGGAAATGAAGGGAACAGGTAGGAATATCAATGACATTATAGATTAGGGTAATGGTGATTTTTTTCTGTTGTTAAAACATTCATCTGAACAAAACACAATGTTAATAGAACACAAACATTTATAAACTCTTATGTCTTTATTGAACACATCCCCTTCAACATTTACAGTACTGTGAAAAAGAAAAAGTATTGGGTAAATGTCTACCTTGAAGTTTTTCCATGAATAATCCACAACAGTCTTTATATCTTGTAATAGTTGAGTCTCTTGTTTGCTCTGAGATATTAACTCTTTCACCGCCAGCTTTTTAAAAAAAAGTTGCCAGCCAGCGCCAGCGTTTTTCATGATTTTCACCAAAGTTTAATGCCTTCCAGAAAATGTTCTTCTTTAAATATATAAACATACAATATATCAAATGAAAGAACGG
Source organism: Paramisgurnus dabryanus (assembly GCF_030506205.2). NCBI lineage: Eukaryota > Metazoa > Chordata > Actinopteri > Cypriniformes > Cobitidae > Paramisgurnus > Paramisgurnus dabryanus. The sequence continues at coordinate 30,482,850 of NC_133347.1, forward strand.
ACCCTCTGCTTTCAAACAAAAAAAAACCCGTTTCATCCTACCTTTAGTGGTTCTTTTGTAATCAGCTTTTGAATATGGGTAGGTTTTTGCAAAAACACCATATTTTGAGCAAAAAGCAGAGATAATTCCATTTTTGTGACGGACTTTTCATAGAGATCCCATTCAGAGCGATCTTTAAAACAGACACGGACATGCAGCAGCTTGCCATAGGGCAATACTTCCGGGTTTAAAAAGTTGCGGAAGGGCGCCACCTGGTGGATAATAGCGGTATTGCAGAAAGACGGAAAATCTCGTCATTGGCGGGGAAGCGTTTTCTCTTAATTGAGGAGATATCTCGTCAATGGCGGGGAAAGAGTTAACGTGTCCACTAATCTTCGGAAAAATCCTCCAGGTCTTGCACAATCTTTGCTTTTCCTTCATCTTTTGCATATTTGACCTCTTTCCAACAGTGCTTGTATTATTTAAAGATTCATCGTTTTACACTGAGGACAACAGATGGACAACTTTTACTGTCATGATGCCTGTCTCCCCTGTCTTGTGCTTTTTGAGGTCTAGTTCTGTGTTGTCACCTCCCAATGCCACCTTATATGTTTCTCTTTAAGAAAACCTTCAATGCCACAATTGCTTTAATGAGGGAATATTTTGGCTTCACGCCAAATAAGAGATGAATGAAAATTCAATGAAAAGAGCAACTTAACTAACCTGAAGAAAACATAACATTCCACCCAGTATTTTGACCTTTCAGACATTTAGCTATTATAAACATGAAAACAGAAAAAATGTTGCCTAACTTGCTATATTAACACAACAAGCAGCTTAACCCATCAAAATCAATGATCGAAACAAACATTTTATATTTACTATTTTTTATGTTTAATTTATTGCTTGAATGTTATTTTTTACCTTCCATTTTCAATGTTTACATTTTTCATAATCAATGACATAAAATGGTTTTCAAATGACAGGCTTATTGCAGTTATTTCTGAGACAATAGGATGTAATCAGAGGCACCTTAAAGGTTCTCTAAGCGAATTCACACGTTTTAGACCATAAAACATTTTTTTGTTACATACAGCACACATCTCCTCACTATCTGCTTGCTACCTGACCGCTGATCAAACTGTAAAAAAACGCGATCTCTGTAGACAGCCCAGGCTCTACAAACTTCAATATACACACAGTGGCCAAACCTGCACCACGAAACAAAACAAAGTTTTACAGCCAATAAACGCCAAGAAGGATTTGGGGGTGGGGGTTGGTCGCGTTCACGAAAGCACGGAAGGGAGGGGGAGGAGTTAACTACGCTCCATTTGTTTGAAAACAGTTCAAATATCAACAACAAGTGACGTCGAACATTTTTGCTTAGAGAGCCTTTAAGAATTATCTTCAGACTTGAAAAAACAAGAATAAAGTAATGGAGGCCACAAGATTGATCATGGGTGTGGAGAAATATAAGTTGTTCAACACAAAAATACTTTGTTTTACCAAATGACAGGACCAGTACTAGGCTTTCTAGACTCGGGGGCAGTAAGGAATTTTGGGTAGGCAGCAATAATACTCAGTGTAAAATAACAGTTCTGAACGTTTTACATTATTTGCCCCCCTCAAACAGAAAATACATAATTAATCTTCTGCGTCTTATTAATGTCAGCAGGGAATAAAAGGCTATAGGAGACCTTTTCTGAAGATAATTTGCTGTGTTTTCCTTAACTAGACACAATATGTGTTATTTTAACACATTCTTTTTAAGAGTGTATAGATATAATAATGCAGTAACGACGTTCAATATGTGGCATCAATCAACCTGATCTCACGAATTTCCGTGTCATATTTTCAAACCATTATCGCTTCGGTTTAGGGTTAGATTTACATAAAATGACATCCCTACCCAAACCCAACTCTAACCCCAACGCCAGGCAACAATTGATTAAAGTTTAGAAAATATAAAAGAATACATCAGAAAAAATAGTTTAAACCAATACTTAAAGTGACAAACTAATGCAAACACCAAATCTAACCCTAAACCGAAGCGACAATGGTTTGAAAATAGGAAAAAGCAGTTGAGCAACCAATCCATGAGAATGCCACGGAAAAGAAAGTCCGTGGCAGGGCCACGGAAATATGCGGAGATCCGTGAGAATGCCACGGAAAAATGAGCAAAAAATTCCGTGACTATCCCACGGAACTTTGTGAGATCATGTTGCATCAATTCACCAAAAGCCAAGATATGGCAGACTCTCTTGACGTCATATATTTTCATTAATTCCTGACCCTGCTGCTGCAGCAACCATGCTCAAATATCATAACAAAGCACAACGCTTTAAATAATCTATTGATAGGAACATCATGGAAGCAATTTGACAAATTGATGAAAAGGTTAACCTGTTTGCCAGGAGAAACAGCACCAGACAAAAGCACAAGCCCGAAAATACTGTAAGTGTGAGTTGTGCTGAGTCCAAAAATAAATAACACTGCTTTGTTCATAACACAGCAAATTAGATATTATAATACAACATAACATTTTAAAACACCACATTTTTACCTTACAATGACCTTGCGGAGTAAAAGCTCTCCCTGAACTTTAAGGTCCCATTCTTTATGTGTTTTTGAAGCTAAAAAACACAATTGACTTATCTGTATAGCGTTGTTTTCACTGTCCTCAAAACAGGCTGATGTCTTTCTTGTTCTATGAAGTCCCTCCTTCAGAAATAGTAATGAGTTCTGATTGTGTAGCTTGTTTAGTGTGTTGTGATTCGATAGCAGTTTAGCTCGTCATTAGCTTAGCTGGTGACTGACGTATTCCTGTGGGTGGAGTTTAGTCAAAAAACTGTTTTACTGACGTCATTAAAGCAGGAAGTAGAGGGCTGTAGTCCAAATCGGCCGTTCAATGTAGGCTTTGAAAGGCAAATTCTATTGAAGAAAATATATCGCCTGGCAGTGAACTTTCAGCTTTATCATTTTACAGGTATTGTTATAATATTAGCAATAATATTAGCATTTCTGCACAGGAGTGGCAGCTGGTCAATAGTAAGTGCTAGGCTGCCACAGGGTCACAGCAGACAGTTGGGCTTCTCGCCCAGTGTGTGACTTCCTTATGGATATTTTTTTGGGAAGCTTACCGAGTTCAAGGAAATACCACTTTGTTTAAGGGAAATTCATGCAGATTGAGCAGGGTTGGGCTGTATGTTGTCTGGAAACACATAATCCATGAAGCACAGCAGTGTTTCCCATACATTGATTTACTCGTGGCGCACCGCCACGGAATCAACACTGGCCACCACAAATAGATTTTTCATGATCCCCATTTACATTTATATTTTACTGTTTAAAAACGTCTTAATTCATTGTTGCACGCACCCAGCGCGCCCCTCCCTTTCTCGTGTGCAGCGCGCGCCTCTCTCTCTCCCTCTCTCTCTCTCTCTCTCTCTCACACATAACAGTGAAAAGGCGGTGTTTTCAATGTCCGTTGACGCTGTTCCTCCGTATACTTTCTTTTTCGCGTAAACATCAACCGTCACAGATTTTACTGACAGTGAAGACAGCTGATGACTTGACGAAAGGTTAGCATTAGTGTTTCCCACACACACACACCTGTTCTCTCACTCTCTATATGATGCGGTATGCCAGCGCACATGTTTTGTGAATTTGCACCCAATTGTCTGCGCTATACGCGACAATAAAACTCACATTTAAATAAAAAAGGGCTCACAACAAGACATTGATGAGAAGAGCAACAGCAGTAAGATTTCAATGTAACTGTATGGCGATTTATACCCCAGCTGTAAACATACACGTACATTTCGTAATTTCCTGTTATTTTGCGGGTTTCTTTCAAATATAAAAGTGCTTAAGCATTTACTTGCGTTCTAGGCGAAAAAAAAACAAGTCAGTGGCAAGTCAGTTCCTGAATAACACGACACAAACTTTAAAAAGTCAAATTCACTTCTCAGAGGCACAGAACTGTTCCTGAAACTGACGTTCTCCCCAAACTGAAATTAAACACAGTGTTTCGAGTTTTTCTCGTCTGTGTCATCTTGATATCAAGAAGCAACGTGCACATGACGACGGGAGAGGTGACCTGCTGCGCAATCGAGTTACCCCTCCCATTTCTGAATGTTTAACTGAGATTTCTAATCCCGTCCGAATTGACCATCAATATTACAGACGTCCTGTGGTAAAATTACATTACGCCATCTACAACCGTAAAACTTTCCGAATAGGGCTATAGTCTACTCATTTTATGTCTGACAACAGAACTGATAATATGTATAATATAATAATAGCAATCAGTTGTGTTAAAATGCAGTATAACGTGACAGATCAAAGAGTAGAAGTGAAACATATTTCAGGTGCCAACACTCGATCAAACGCAAACACGTGATGACGTCACATATATGCTAATTAGCTTGTGACGTCATCACCGCCACAAGTCCCTCAGAATCCTGTGGGAAACGCTGCACAGAGTAGGGCGTTTCACTCAGTTCGGGCCGACGAGACCACCAATGCCACACAGTGTCAAATTGTGCTTGTGCTGCTCTAAATTGATGGAAAAAAACAGACTAGCCTGTGATTAGGCAACTTAACTGTGCGTTTGTGTCTGTGTGTGTGTGTAAATGATCACCTTGATTAGTTTATTACTGATAATAAACAAACATTGAACTGAATTTCACAGATTCATAGCACATTTATTGCATGCTACGTGTAACAGCTGACTTCAGCTGTAACATTTTCAAAATTTTAGCTAAGCAGTAACCATACAGTGCATTGTTACAGTCCTGCATTACAACAATAACAGTTTGATATTAAGTTTGTTTGTGCCCCCCCATCATTATACAGTCCACACTGTAGTTTGTGAACATTCCTTTCCCATGTTTGGCAGTTATTGTTATTTAAAGTTTATTAAAGGTATGACATTATTATTAGTATTAATTCTTTTTTTTCTCCACTGTTCCACTAGGTACCACCTGGCTTTCTTATATATTGGACCTTCTGTATTTTGGTAATGATGCTTCAGATCACCGGAATACAAAGCCAATTTACATGAGGGTGCCATTCCTGGAGTCATGCTTTCAAGTTATTCCAACAGGTCAGAGATCACAGTATAATTCACTTCATTAATTCAATCATGATATATTCCATCAAGAGTAGTATTATTCCATCTTAAAAATGGCTTGACATTACATTAAGAGAAATATAAACTAGATGGACTGGAAGTTTTCACATGAATAAACATGTTTTTATTTCCTTGAAATGCCTCTCTCTCTCTCTCAGAAATATGTATTCCAAAATCCTACCTCATATTAACTTAAATGTAATATTGACTCTGTATACACTGTAGAATCAAATAAAATACTGGGTTATTTTCAACAATTAACCCAGAAAGTGATTATATTCGCCCCAACAATGGTTTAAAATAACACACATTTTGGGTTGAAATAACTCAGCATGAGTTAAATTAAAACCAAGCGGGCTGGGCTTGTCCCTTTTTGACCCAATGCTGGGTTGAAAATATAATAGTATTTTTTTTAGAGTGTATGTACCGTCCAAGTCTCTCACCAACCAAGCTGACAGGCTTGTTAAATCTGGGGCAAATTTTGGCTTTGGTGTTTATCTGTTTAACAAGCCTGTTGCCCTGCTGGTTTCCGTCATATGTTGTATTTTTTGGATGTTGATGTTGTGCATGAGACATCTTTACCAGCTTGACTTCTAATCTAGAATAAAATTTCTCACTTTCAGGGACAGAACTTGCTAATAATCTGAAAACTTCTCCTCGCCTCATCAAAACTCATCTACCTGTTCAGCTGGTGCCTAAGTCTTTCTGGGAACAGAACTCTAGGGTACATATATTTATAAATAAATAAATATATTGATTTTTCCTGTTTATAAGTCTGTGTTGATTTCCATCACACTGTTACACTAACCTATCTGCTTCCCTGCCTGTTTATCTCGTTTCCTTCATTAAACTCCTTCTGAACCCTATTACCCATGGTCCTCCACTCTTCCTCACCTGCCAGCCATCATCTTCACTAATTAAACTCCATTTATATGCTTCTGTTACCCTCTGTCATTGTCCATTCTTAGTGTTGTTTAGTGTGCATTCCATGCCTGTCTGCCATGATTTATTATTAACCCTCTGAGGTCTAAGGGGTTTTTGGGGCCCATGGGAAGTTTTGACCTGCACTGACATTGCAGACAAATTTTGTGCTTTTTTCAGTTGTTAAAAACAAAATAATGGCAAACATCTGATAACATTGTGTTCAGCACAAAATGAGCTACAGTATTATAGGGTGGAACGGTAAATGTATTCGTTTCAAAACCGAATCGGTACGGGGATCACGGTTCGGTGCATTAATTTAAACGGAGAATACATGGTATGAAAATAAAAAAACTTGCGTGCAAAATAATTAATGTAATGCCGAACTACTGTAAGATACGCGGGTTCTTTATAGGCAGCTAATCTGTAGCCCCGCTTTAGCTCTGAATCTCTGATTGGCGCTGATGCAGTCGAGCTCCGCCTATGTATGCACTCTATCAGAGCCCGTCTGCATTCTCTGGCACTCTGCAGTTTTTTGTTTGGTTGACGTTCTAGTGAGTGAGTGAGTGAGATAGTAGCGACAGCGAGTATGGCAAATGGTGGTGAGGATCCGCCAGCCTCTTTAAGATCGCAAGTTTGGTAAAACTTCACTTTTCCAGTCAGTTACAGTAGTACAGGCGAGAGAGTGGTGGAAAAGACGAAGACTGTGTGTCTGCGTTTTCAGCAGTTGTTGGTTATGTGAGTGGAAATACATCTAATCAGGGCTCTCAAGTCTCACGCATTCACCATGAGACACACGCATTTCAGTCATTTCACACGCCACACCTTGTTTTTCTCACGCTGAGAAGTAGGAGATATATTGTCCTGCTAATATACAATTAATGGACGAAGCGCACGCATACGCAGGGCAGTTCTGTCGAGTTCAGCTGCTTTCAGTTGTTTAAGTGTTCTCAACTTTACGCAGCGCCATCAGCGTCAGAGTACCGCGAGAAATCTTGCGGAAGAGGCTTATTTCAAATCGCTCTCGCGTTACTCTGACGTCATCTACTTGTCGTTTCTTGCAGCGCCTCATGAAGTCGTACACACCTATTAATGCATCCCACAAGTCTACATTTTTTTTGTTCTTTAGTATATTAATATGAAATAAATGTGCTAAAATGTAATTTAAAAATGTATTTAGATAACTTGTAATACATTTGAAACCCATCTTTGTATGAAAGATGAGTACAAGTTTATACATTTTTGTTATACAAGATAGTATGTTAAATGCATTTCAGTTCATATTCATGACATCTCACAATAAAACAGATAAGGACACCTATGTTTTTAAGATTATCTTAAGTACTAAAAAAATTTGCCTTCTTTTTGTGTTGCTTTTCCCTCCATTGTACCGAAAATTGAACCGAACCGTGACGTCTGAACAGAGGTACGAACCGAACCGTGACTTCTGTGTACCGTTCCACCCCTAGTATTATATGAGGAACATGTATGTACATGTTTGTGTTTTTGAGAGAAAAATATTTATGCGTGGTTTTTGAAAAAGCTAAATTTTTAAGTCACAAAAAAACCATACTAAACATGTTTTCACAAAACTTTTCAAAACAGGATCTAGCAGTTTAGAGTTTTTTCTTTTAAATAATGTAAGAATCGTTCTTCCTACTCATTCACATTAAGCAATTTATTGATCTAGAATTTCTAAGCAACTTTTTGCTGAGAAAGGCCATATGCGAGAAGGCGTTAAAGCTCTTGAATTTGTGATTGACACCTGATGAAGTTAAATGACTTGCATAATGAGCCGCATAATGAGCCTTGTAGGCAGGAATGTAAGAGGAAACAACTTTCTCTGTAGTAAAAACATAATAAGGTTTACTTGTGAATTCATAACAAAATATTTTAATAGAATGTAAATACACACACACATTCACACACACGCACGCACGCATGCACACACACACACACACTATATAAATATATTCTATTGAAATATTTTGTTATAATTTCAAAAGTATACCTTATAAAAACCATGGTTTTACTACAGAAAAAGTGCAACCATGTTTTTGACTACAAATACTATAGTAAATCATGGTAAATTTAGTAAGGGATGAAGTGTATTGAGTTGTTATTGAACTCTGGTAAAAGTACTGTTTGCAAGTAAATAAGGATTTAAATGATATGTTTGCTGCGCTCTGATAAAACAACTCGGCACAGCAATGAATGGAGAAACTGGATCAGAGATTCATTGTGGGCTAGAGCTATGCATATGGATCGTCTCTGCTTTTCTACTTCAATGGCACAGGGCGTGGCGATCTCAGCTCATTCTTATTATACTCCTCTTCTTATACAGTTAACACCGAATGAGAATATTTTTTTTATTTCACTTACATAATTTAAAATAAGACATTTCAAGCATAATGTAGACATTTATCTTTTGTTTGTATGAAAAGTATTTGTTTAGTTACAGTAAATGTTTCTGGCATGCAGCTTGTGTATCTAAAAGACCTTCACTGAGGGAGAGAGAACAGAACATGCATCACGTTTATTTTCCTAATTTTGCGAAAAGCACAACATTCTGTTTTTATTGGGAGTCGGCACAAAAAACGGACACTTTTATGTTTTAAATTATGTGTAAATGTAAGGTTTTGTTCTGTGTTATGTTGTGTTTTGTACTTTTATTTTGACACCCCGTTCTGTTCTGACTTTTATTTTATTTATATATCATGCCATGTCACACTTCACATCCCACTTCCTGTTTGTCTAGTATAAAGCCACTTCAGTTCTGGTCAGTCACTGCTGATCATTACATTGCCTGTTACTCTGTATTGTCTAGCCTGTCCGTATCTGGTCACCTGTATCTTGTTTAGTATCTGCCTGTTTTTGACCCGTGCCTGTCTTTTGGATATTGTTTGTTTTGCTGCATGCCCTGCAAAATAAAGAGTTTGCCGTTTACGCCTGACAGAAGAACGGACCATTAAATGATTTCTAATAGACCCTGCCAACCACCAGCTCCACAGCTTCCAGTACCCACATGCTTACTCGAACTCTGGTTTTTTGGGACCATCTTCAGGAGTGGGCTGGATGACCCCCTCTACAGTCAGGTACCATAGGTTGTCTTAAACAATACCTGGACACTGTGTTGTGGCTGTGTGGCTTACCCTTCACAGTGTCCAAAGTGGATCACAATGGCAACTCCAATTCCCAGTCCACTCTAGTTCTCCTGGCACCATCAGTCTTAAGCACCAATGCCACCAGCTCTAAATCCTCTTGGTGGTCCCCTCAGATGCAGAGTCTGCTCCAGAGTTCATCAAAGAGTCCGCTCCTGTATCCGCTTATCTTCCTGAGCACAGCTAGGTGCCCGCTCACAGCTAAAAGACAGCTCTCCTTCACGAATTCGGGCACAAGCCCGCTCTCCTGCCCGAACTCAGCCACATCGGACAGACAATGTCTTGATGAAGTTTTAATTTTGCTTTGGAGAATGATCTTATGCTCTTCCATCACACTGGAATGTGTTAAACTTTAGTAGTGCTGCACAGACCTTTCAGCATATGACTTCAAAGTAAAGCAAAGAGAATTTAGAGACCAGTGCTTACTAATCGCTTTCTTGCAGAACTTCACGTAGATCACTCTGTGCTGCATTAAGTTAAATACACACTTGCTACAAACTTTACAAGACTGGGAAGTACATTTACAAGTTGTGTCAAAATGACTAATGGCTTTCAGATTTTTTTGGGGAGACATATTTCTATATATATATATTATGTATATAAATTTGCTACACATGCTTTGCTTTGGCAACATACACTGTGTGCAGAATTATTAGGCAAGTGGTATTATTGAGGATTACTTTTGTTATGGTACAAGTACAGTGCTCTTGGCCAGTCCAAAATGTTAAGAAACCCTCAAACCTGAACATTTAAGTTGTAAAAGTGAAGTTTTGCTTTTCTTAAGAGAGTAGTTAGATGTACACCATTATAAGGCAACTATGAGTGTGCAGAATTATTATGCAACTACATGAAAAACAAAGATTTTTAGTTTGACCTGTTAAAGTGAGAATAATAAACAAACTCAAAATTTCCAAAGAAACATTCCTGAAATTTTGGGAAAAAATCATCAGTGACCAATATAGTCACCTTTCTTTTCGATAACAGTCACAAGCCTTCCAATCACACAGTCAATCAACTTTTAGTGATCCAACCATGGGCATATCCATCTGGTCCGTCAAGAGTCACTCTCATCTCAACAGTTCACAAAACCTTTGAAAAATCTGTCATCATATATTTCTTGGTCCATTGTTGACTTTTCAGCTTATGTGTCCTGTTCAGAGGTGGTCGGGTTTCAGCCTTTCTTACCTTGGCCATGTCTCTGAGAACTGAACACCTTGTACTTCTTGACAGTCCAGGTAGGTTGCAGCTGTGGAATATGGCAGCACTGGATGATAGGGGGTTCCTGGTAGCGTTATGTTTGATTCTTCTCAAATATTTGGCAGTTAATTTGCGTCTTTTCTTGTCAACAGGTTTCTTGCGACCCTGTTGACTCTTTGCAACAAAACATCTAATGGTTCTGTGATCACGCCCCAAAATCTTAGATATTTCAAGAGTGCTGCATGCCTCTGAAAGACTTTTTACAATTTTTGACTTTTCAGAATCAGTTAAAAAAAATGTGGCCCATTTTTCTTTAGGAGAACAATCTGCCTAATATTTATGCACACCTTGATATAGGGTGTTGATTTCTGTCGGCCACACCCTACCTCGTAACGCAAACACATATCGATCCCTATCTTGCACCCAGCGCAATTGACTTTGTCAGTGACGCATGTATCATTCGTATTTTGCACCGGCGCACAGCTGGTTTTTCCATCCACAGACGCACGTCGGCAAACTAGGGAATGAACTTGCGCTCCCTGGGAGGTTCAGCGCAAAAAAGGAAGTTGTTGTTGCGCAAACCATCCCTGATGCTATTTTGCAGTTTCAAAAAACAATTGCGCGTTGTGCGTTGTTCATTATGCTATTTTAAGGGCGCATGCTTGACCATAGTGTGCACAACGCACAAACACTTTGCTTATCTAATCTACAAATATGCAACAGTTATTTATGCAAATCATAAATTGTTACAATAAAAAATATGAACACATGAGATAAAGGAAATCATTGTGGTGAGCATCGTGGTGATAGTTTTTATTTATTTTCTGTGGCTGCATTAAAAAAATATCATGCAAATAACGATTAAAATATTTCATAAATTTGTTGTGTGGCTGTATTACATTTATTTTATGTAAATAATAATTAAAATGTTTTCATAAGAAACCTTAATGTATGTGAACTTGATTTGTAAGTGTACTTTGGGGTTGGACTGCTTGCGATTCTTGGCTTTCAGCGGTGAGGGTGGACGCAGCGATGTCCTCTGCTGGCGTCAGGTCCTGAGTAAAGGCAGATCCACCTCCCGTTACGGCGTGCCCGATTTATGCTGGCAAGCTTGGGATTCCCCCGTCTCCTGACATCATTGTAGTGCTTGCGGCGCAACGTCCTGGGGATGCAAGCTGATGAGACAAATGTTGCTATTTCCTCCCACGCCTTTTAAACCGAAGCTGATTTGGGCAGGTTTCTCCTATCCCCATACAAAACAACTTCTCTGTCTTTGACTGCTCTTACAAGAACGTTGGTCTCCTCGGCTGTGAACCGCTCCTAGCATGCGCCTGGTAAATCCGTCACAATAATAGCAACCCGCCATGGAACTTGCGCACTTGCGTTTAAAGGGAATGTTGGATGACGTTCTGATTGGTTTATTTGACATTACGCCCAAACCACACCTATGAATAATGAACCTACTTCAGACCAACCCCTTATTGATTTGCGCCTGGCGCAAGAGTTATTTCTCCCGCCGGGAAAATAGCAACATCGCCCAAGATTCGCCCACAAAGTCACTTGCGCTTTGCGCTGCGCACTTGTGTTTCAGATCGTTAAAATAGGGCCCATCACCTGATATGCATTAAATCCAATCAGCATTCAAGTTTATACAGCTTTGAGTTGGAAAGTATGGACAAACTGAAGATATAGTCAAAATCATCACTATCCTAATATTTCTGTACAGCACATGTGTCAAATACAAGGCCCGCGGGTCAAATAAGGCCCGCGAACAAATTCTGGTCATCATTGTAATGTGGCCCGTGCTCTGTTTAAATATACATCTGTGACAATTACAACATTGAGACGCAGGTGGCGCTGCCGCACTTCACTCAACTCTAACTTAATCAGAGAATAAGCGAATAACTGTAAACAACGTAAATGCTATCTGAGGTGGGCCAGTGACTCTGACAATGTCTAAAAAAAGAAAAGTGGACAGTGAATATCGGCAATTCCAACCAAGATGGGAAACAGAGTATTTATTCTGTGAGTACAAAGAAAAGCCAATTTGTCTCATATGTCAAGAGGCACTCAAGGTTTTTAAAGAGTATAATATTAGGAGGCATTTTGAAACAAAACATGATCAGTATGGAAGCATGGATATGGATCAGCGGCTGCTTAAAGTTTAAAGAACTAAAACACAAACTTCAGCTTCAGCAAAACATGTTTTCTTGCATGCACAGTCAGAGTGAGGGAGCTGTGAAGGCAAGTTTTATAATTGCAGAAGAGATAGCAAGAGCATGCAGGCCGTTCACCGAGGGAGAATTTATTAATAACTGTATTGAAAAGGTATGTGGTATTGTGTGCCCCGCAAAAAAGCAAGCCTTTGCTAACATCAGCCTTTCCCGAAATACCATTGCTAGTCGGGTGGATGAGCTGGGCTCCGACTTACAAATCCAGCTAAAGGAAAAGGCTAAGGACTTTGTTGCCAATTCATTGGCTATAGATGAGAGTGCAGACCGGACGGACACTGCCCAGCTCTCTGTATTCATTCGAGGAGTAGATGCTAAGTTTTCCGTCACAGAGGAACTTTTGGATTTAAGAGCAATTCACGGGACAACATCTGGACAGGACATTTTATCACAAGTGGAGCAATGCGTCAGCAACTCGGAACTGCAGTGGAATAAACTTGTTGCCCTGACAACTGCTGGTGCGCCTGCGATGTGCGGGGGAGTCCGTGGTTTGGTACGAGAAAAGCACACAGGAGAAAACCACTGCATCATTCACCAGGAAGCCCTCTATGGAAAAGTGCTAGGCATGGGGCAAGTAATGACAGTTGTGAACAAAACGGTAAACTTTATTCGTTCGCGGGGTTTGAATCACTGGCAGTTCAGATCACTTTTGGAGGAGGAAAACTGTGTGCATGAGGATCTCCCATACCACACAGAGGTCCGCTGGCTCAGCCGGGGTAAAGTTATGCAAAGATTTTATGATACCCACAATGCTCGTTTCATGGAAAGCAAACAAAAGGCCATACCCGAGCTTGAGGATGAAAAATGGCTAAGTGACTTGTCATTTTTGTGTGACATAACGGATCACCTAAATGGCCTAAATGTAAAACTACAGGGTCGAAAGCAGCTGATCACTGAAATGCGAGACTCTGTAAAGGCGTTTCAAATGAAACTGCGTCTGTGGGAGGGCCAGATGCACCAAGGCAACCTGTCTCACTTTCCTGTTTGTCAGTCAGTCAGTGATGCAGTCACCATACCGTTCCCGACTGAAGTGGATGCCGGCAAACTGAATACACTGAAAGTGGAATTCAGCAGGAGATTTGCTGATTTTGAAAGACAGAAAATCAACTTTGACTTGTTCGCGAATCCGTTTGCAGTTGATGCTGACACTGTCCCTGTGCACTTTCAGTTGAACTCATCGAATTGCAGTGTAATACTCATCTAAAGACCCAATATGAGTCAATTGGGGCAGCTGAGTTTGCACCTCTACTCCCTGAATCAATGCCACATCTGCGCCTTCACGCTGCACGCATCATGTCTATGTTCGGGAACACCTACACGTGTGAGCAGATGTTCTCTATAATGAAGTTGACCAAAACATCCCACAGATCCCGCCTCACAAACCAGCATCTGGTCTCCGTAATGAAAGTGGCTATGGCAAAGGACATTAGTCCTAAAATAGATGAGATTGTTTCTAAGAAAAGATGCAAGGTGTCTGGTAAGAGTTAAAAATGCCTAATTTCTTATGTTTGGCATGTACTGAAAACCCACATAAAATAACATCTGTTGCCATGTGGTAGTTATATCTATCAATTGTTGATTAAACAGTTTTCTGAAATTGAAATTGTTTTTAAATGACTGTTTTAAGCTGCTGTTTTTAAGTAAGCTACTGTTTTAAAGTACTGTATAAAGTACTGTTTTAAAGTACTGTTTTAAGTACTGTTTTAAAGTAGGCTACTGTTTCAAAAAGTACTGTTTTATGCAGTTATGCTGATGAGTTATTTCTTGTTTTGATGAAGCCTGTGCTGTGACACAGATGTTGTCTAAATGTGTTCCAAATATAAAATAGATTTAAAACCTTTTTTAATCAAAAAGGTTTAATGAACATTGAGTTTAAAAACACTACAGTAAACACTAATAAACTATTTCTTTAATAAAAAAATCCTCTAAATATATGTCGGCCCCTGATTTTATCTTACAGAGTTTGAATTTGACACCCCTGCTGTACAGTGTAATGTAGAAGTAAACATGCATCAATTGAAGAGGCCCATTTGAAAATCTACAGAAAAAGACCTTTATTAAATTATGTGTGATAGCAATTACAGCACTTCTGAAATTGAATTATTTTGTCTTTCATTCTAGGTTGTGTATGTAGCTCGTAATGCGAAGGACAATGCAGTTTCCTATTTTCATTTTGACCGAATGAACATGGTACAGCCTGAACCGGGTGATTGGAACCAGTTCTTACAGAAGTTTATGGAAGGAAAAAGTAAGTTAAACAATTGTTAAAGTAACAAATAAAAAATAAAGGTATTTGTCAATTACAATACAACTCTAAACTTTAAGGGACATTAAGTCCCAGACTAAAACGTTTGAGATATCTTAACAGAAACAGATTTATTTTTGCCATTCTTTGTCTCAAGATGCACACTAGTAATGTTTTTTTGTGAGCTATGTAAAAAAATTACTTAAGTGACCTAATAAAACTAAGGCCTAGTCCTGGCTTAATCTAAACTATGTCTGGGAAACTACAGATGTGGCCTTTAAAAACGCGCGTTTTCTCCCGCGGCATTCGCCAAATCGTCTCGCGGAGTCACGCAGAATTCTGCAAGTGTTTTCGGGGGGGCTACTTTCCCTTTTCCCTTAATGTGTTTCGCTTCACAGAAAATCCACCAGGTGGCGCATAAAAAACTACATTTTTATATGCGTTGTCATTGCGGTTGTTTCCAGAAGTTAATAAGGGCATTGCTGAATATTTAATATTTCTATTAAAACAGCAAAGTGACGTCAACCCCTTCTTGCCAGCATAACAGCGCATACATATATTAAGATGACTGTACGTGCAATGGGCATTTATACTAAGTGCAACAAAGAATTTAGTGTGAGCCTAATACCCTTAACTCTATTTACAATGAATATCTTAATTATTTGTGTTGTCGAATTTTGACACCGTTTCATTGTTTGTTTATAATATTAATAATTATGTCCGTTTTTCTAAAAGTATTAATATTTTAAAGAGATTCATGTGGTATAAAAATACATGTTTTAAAGTTAAAAATGTTGTAAAAATATATTAGTATTATTGTTCTTAATATATTAAGAACAATAATATGACACATGTATATTGCGCTAAAATGCTATACATATGGAAAGAGGAATTCTTCTCAACCACCACCAATAAAGTTAAAAAAATATTCTTTAGAAAAATAGCGTTTAAACCCACGCAGAGCGAACAAGAAAACATGGGCCTATGCTTACATACTGTACAGTGGGCATATGATATCTTTATTTAGTTTTACATATTTAAAACTTTAATAATACCTTTCTTGCGCATATAGGCAGTCAGTGTTATGATTTTTTTTAATCCTTTCAGCCGTTATTCATAACAATAAACAGATTTCCTTATTGAAAGGAAAACGTAGAAAATGTTATTATGGGTATAGTTGATGCAAATAAAGTGTGCAGTATACAAAAAATGCAAACAAATTATTTCTAAAAGTGGCAAGATTTTAAAAAGATAAAGGTGGTATAAAGAAAGACATGAGAAAAGTAGAGGTATGCAAAAGAGCACAGTTTAGTTATTGTTAATTAAAGCGGTTTTATACACCTTTGTTTGAATTGACAAGCATTTTATTCGCCACTTTCAACACATTTTGTGATTCATTTACTGATTTATTACAGAAAATTGTTGTCAGAAGCAAAGCTATTGTACAAAGCATCTTTATATGTATGTTTTAAAGTTAAAAATGTTGTAAAAAATATATTAGTATTCTTTAATTTAAGAATAACAATATGATACATTTATATTGCGCTAAAATGCAATATACATTATTCTGCAAGCAATATAAATTATTCTCAACCACCACCAATAAAGTGTAAACATTATTCTTTAGAAAAAAAACGGCGTTTAAACCCGTGTTGCGTGGAGCGAACAAGAAAACATATGCTTACATGCTTATTCGGCATATGATATCTTTTTTATTTAGTTTTACAGTTTTAAAAGTGGCAAAAAAGTTCTTAAAATCTAATGAATACTGGTTTTGTAAAATGTATATAACTGCAGATGCGTGCGTGGGATCCGGGCAGGTATCATTTTCCTCCAGACCTTGACGCATGGTCGCGGGAAGGCGAGAAATATATTTTTTTTAGGTTAAAATATTTTGCACAATTGATATATTACTTATGAATATTTTAGGAAATTATTTTTGACACACGTAGGTTATTACGTGTATTTTGGATTTTAATTTCATTACTGTGCCTATCCGTGGCCTCATCCGAGCGCACTTTCTCCGCCTTGCATCTTTTGAAGACATTGGTATGCAGCACCATGACCCAGAAAAGACTCACACACCTTTCCCTGATGCATGCCCACACAGAAATACTGAACTCCCTGGATATTAGTCCTCTAGCTCATGAGAGACTTTGGAATCTCTATTATACAACCGGCGCAATTCGCGAGGCGAGTTTTTTCTGTTCGAGTAAAGAGCGCGTTGATAATATGCGTATTAACGGAATGACAACGCGGGTTTGTTTATTACATGGATGCGCAGCAGCACAAAAACGCTTTTTAATATGAAAAATTAAAGGATTAAAATGTAACAGATTATTATTGAGTCTCTTGGACATAAATGATGACCAATTATGAGACGTTAGAAGGCGCAAAGAGCTGCTTCATCTGTAGCTAAGTAAATAAATGCTTTGCTTTAAACAAATGCATCTACTTTTAAATGTTTTTTTTTAAATGCTACCCAACGGATTTATTGTATATAATGACTCTGCACCTGTAGATATGGTGAGATGAGAAAACATTTTAAGTAATGCTTTTAAAAAAAACATTTCGCTGTTCAAGTGCTGAAATGGCTCTCCACACGTTTGTAAATTCTTTATCTTTTGTTTGTAACAAATAAAGTATTTTTACAGTACAAACCTTATATAAAGCCTATATTCTAAAAATGTAATTATACACCATGTTTTTCTTTATAAAAGTATACAATATCAGAACTAAACCCATTATTATTTTTGTTCAAATTATGAATTATTTATATGTTTAAAAAAGACAGTAATAGTACTATTTAGTAAAAAAATATCTATATAAAAATATACTAGGTATGTTAATGTGAGAATATTTTACATCTGTTAATCGACGTGTGATCTTAACTTAAAAACGAAAGTAAAATATGTTCGTCCGCATGGACATTGAAAACTGTGAAGTTTAATTAATATTATATGTTGTTATAATATTATATGTTGTATGTAAATTGTAACGAAAGTAATTCCCCCTGGGATAAGTATTTTTGCTTCTGATTAATAGCGCATATTCATCTGAGAACTGATGATGTCTGTGTTTCAGACCCTGGCTGTGTGCCCTGAAGTGTATATGACAATAAAGTAGTAAATCTCAATGTATTTATTTTTAAAATGTATTTTAAATAGGCCTATAGGCTCATAGGTTTTTTGGTTAAAAAAATTCACAGCACCCCCTGTTCAAAATGACTTCCAGCGGCCCTGCCTTGACGCTTTGTGTGTTCGACTTTAAATGGTGCGGCGCTGACTGGTCGGCGTATGACATCAGAGTACCGCGAGAGCAAAGGTAAAGTCGGACCATTTGTAACATTTCGACTTGCTCTCGCGGTACTTTGATGTCTTAGTTGCCGAACTGTCTGCGCAGCGCCACATAGAAACGCCCTTTGACTCTTTAAGGCAAAGTACCAGCAACATGAGAAGTGGTGGCACGCAAAAGAAAGTGAAGGTACGCAGTACGCTAAAATATAAAGTGTCTGTACTGCGAGCACTGGTTTAGTTATTTACATCGTGTGTTGCTCTTTCACCATTGTGCACCCGCGCACTCGCTCTGTAGTTTGTAGCTCGCGCTCCGGCTTCGATAAACAATGCCCGTTTCTCAATACCAAGTAGGGGAGAGTGGGGCAAAGTGAGCCAGTGGGTAAGTTGACCCACCCCCTTTATCTAGGCAACCATACAGATTTGTAGCCGTGTGACCACAAATACAGGTAGCAACCATAATTTATATTTGGCAATGTTAAAGAGAAGGACAAATTAAAGAGTTATGATTAAAGTATGATTTAAAAAAAAAAAAAAACAGTTTTTATCCTATCAAAGTAAAATGTATACATACCAGGTATAATGGCTGTTATGTCAAAGTAGATTTATCCAGGTCTAAATATTTATACAATACATATTGGTGATAGGCTAATGTATAAAACCATGTGAATGATTTAGCTAAAGATTAGCCTGAATTACTAAGCTAGGCAGTTTTCCAAAACGGTGGCTGTGGGGCAAAGTGAACCAGATGGGGTAAACTGAACCAGGGGTTCAACCCCACCATGAGGCACTGTAACCATTGAACATGTTTCATAACAAAAAGAGCCTAGGTTATATCAACATATGTCAAATTAAGTTACCTGATATCCACTTAATTTTATAAGTTATAAACATTCATTTAAAATAACATACAGCGTATGTATTAGGCCTATTTGCTTAAATTGCATTTTAACAAAGAAACTGCAAGGGTTGAAATTAAAACCCAACGCGATGGTGAAAACTGGATAAACCGGTTTTCTTTTGATTCCCTGATGATGAGGTGATCGATTAGCATTGGGGGTTGGCAAAGAATTGGCAGACCTAGGGGTGGTTTTTAATTTCTTGACTCTGTGTCACTGGTAGCTGCTAAAACAAGCAGCTAAACCATGTACAATTAATTACATTTTGGAATGAACTTCCTTCATGTCTTTTTATTTATACACTGTAAAAAATATTTTCTGAATTTTTAAGTAGTTAGCATTAAATATGTTTACAAACAATTGGTTTACAAACTCTGGGATGTTTGTGATTATCATCATTCAGAAAAGTGGTGCTTGTGTTTAGACTTGTGTTTTACGTGATTAAATCATGAAGATTACATTAGTTTCTTTTCAGTGTAGAACAGTTTGTAATCAAAATGCAAAAATATACTATATTTATAAACATCGCTGAAACAAAGAGTGAATTAAAATTAAAAAAGTAATAAAGTTAAAGCTGCTGATAATTTTGTTTATATTTACTAGCATTTTCTGAGTGAAAAATGTTTAGATTTTGTTAAGTAGCCTAAATCCTACTCCAATTTATTTCAGTGTGGGTTTCTCATTTTTATCAGCTTTCTTTTGCTTTTCAAAGGGCCGTCTACCTTTGCTACCGCCAGTGCTTTAATGTGGGCCGGTAGGCGCCAGTACTCAGTACCGCCACTTCCAAATATAGCTCTTGCGTACCACCACCTCTCCCTGCGCCCAGAACGTACTTCTAGCGTACCAGAACGCTCATTTGCACATCTGTTTAAATCAGAGGCTTAATTTAATCCTTTGGCTGCGCTGCCGCTTTTCAAAGCGCCCTTCACAATGCAAGCTACCTAATTCGTCCCACCGAGAGCAGAGACTACATTACCCATACACCTTTGAGTTTTACAAGTTAAAAGCGCATGTGTAGCTTTTGCTGCTGTCAATAGGCTTGTTCGACTTCATGCGGCGCCCCGAGAATCGACAGCCGGAAGACGTCACAGTATCGCGAGAGCGAGGCGAAATATGATTTCTTGAATCATTCTCGCGGTACTCTGACGTCATCCGGCTGTCGGTTCTTGTGGCGCCGCATGAAGTCGAACAAGCATAGTGTTAACAACGTGGTTTGGAGAGGTGTGTGAAACGCGCAACCATAGCTGCTCTGTTAAAATGAAAATACAATGAATACTTAATATGCCCTCCTGGTTTTAGACTCTGAGGAGTAAAAGAACAAGGCCAGAATCAGAGGACTCTCGCTGGCTGACATCCCACCAAGCCAGAATGATATCGCCTTTTGTAGGTACTACGTGACAATCTCTGCTGTCGCGGCTGTCAGCTTGGTTCCCCTCGACGCAACTTCGGATTTCCTCAGACGATGTGCAGTGTAAAAACATTATTGAAATTGTATTATACATACTTGCTAAACTACAAGTGAACAAAATTTCAATGAATTTGAACGACGTGCACAGGAGTTTTATCACCCGCAAAATGGAAAACAATGGGACAAAATAAAGTGATGACTTTCGAGTTTCAAATGGCCAATATTTTGTTATTCTTGAACCCATAGACATGGTCTTGGTGTCCAGAGAGTATCTTTGCCCGACAGCGACAATATGTTATTAAAAAATAAATTACATCATTATGGATAAATGAGTGCTTGCAGAATATACATATTTGAGAATGCTTATCAGTACTTTTTTGTTTCTTTAACTTTAAAGATGAATATTCTTCTTTAGAGATGGGCAATTTTCAGCAATAGCACATTATATTCAACATTTTGAGCTCATAAAAAAGATTTTTCGCTTATTTAAATGATTTTTTTATGTTTTTATGCACGTTTAGTTTTGGTGCAATTTCATCAAAAGCTTATAATTAGGAAATACACACAACACGCTTAACGTATATTTTCTATATGTTAAAAATGTTGTAAAAATTGCGTATTCTTATATAATAAGAATAACAATATGATATATTTATATTGCGCTCAAAATGATTTAGAAATGGAAAAAGGAATTCTTCTCAACTGAGTGCATGCAGAATATATAGGCTATATTTGAGAATGCTTGTCAGTACTTTTTTGTTTCTTCAACTTTAAAGATGAATATTCTCCTTTAGAGATGGGCAATTTTCAGCAATAGCACATTATATTCAACATTTTGATCTCATAAAAAAGATTTTTCGCTTATTTAAATTACTTTTTTATGTTTTTATGCACGTTTAGTTTTGGTGCAATTTCATCAAAAGCTTGTAATTAGGAAATTCACACAACATGCTTAACGTATATTTTCCATATGTTAAAAATGTTGTAAAAATTGCGTATTCTTATATAATAAGAATAAAAATATGATATATTTATATTGCGCTCAAAATGATTTAGAAATGGAAAAAGGAATTCTTCTCAACTACCACCAATAAAGTTTTAAAATTCTTCTTTAGAAAAACGGCATTTAAACCCACGTGCACCGAACAAGAAAACGTATGCTTACATACAGTCCGTGTATGATATATTTTTTATTTAGTTTTACATATTTTTTTTTATATGCATTTAATAATAGTCTACCGTAAGGTCATAATGTACACACTGTTAAAAATGATTCAGTGGCTTTGTAAATATCTCTAAAATAAATGATTAAAGTAACTTAATAAAATCTCTTAATGCAGTTATGCGATTTTTTAGTTGGAAAATAAATTACTTAAAATAGAACAGATATTTTGTGTAAAATGTACATATATTATTTGATGTATACGCCTTAATAATATAAGTATTACATTTACAGATTATTTTAGTCAATATATTTAAAAAGGTCAGAGTAATATATTTAAGTTTTTTAAACTGTAATAATTGCATATTTCAAATTATTATTATTTCTATTTGACATCAAAAATGTGTAAGTTTTACGCCTAACTTGAAGTATGAATTACTTATATTTTCACATTGATATTATTTGAGTAAATGTAGGCAAAAAATAAATTAATAATAAGTAGAAAAAATGTCAATTTTAAACAATCACATAGCCAACGGTTTTTAATCAGCAACAAAGAAACTGCACATTTTGCCGATGACAAACACCTCAGAAACTCCTCCAATTTATGAATATTTACACTCACAATATGATTTTATTTCCTTAGTACAAAAGTATAACATATTATACAAATTCTCAGTGAAATGTATTAAACACCATTGCATACTTTTTATCGTGTTTCATACCATGTAAATGGAAACATGATAATATAAAAAGTAGCCTACTGTTCAGTAATGCAGAAAAGTGCAACACAACCATGTTAAAGCTATTAAAACGTTCAGATGCAAAAATGAACTAAATGTAAAATTAGATAAACTAGTTAATGATATTGCGTAAATGCGCTCGGTCTCTTCAAAGGTCTTCGCGAATTATTTTGTTATAAGACTCGATTATCATACATCACGTCTCTTCTACTGTAAGTACACGGAAAAAATAAGACAAATGATGCGCGTTAGAGTCGGATTTTTATGAAGAATATGTGACTGTTTATGTAACTGGCAAAAGAAAACTTCGCCAACAAAATGTTTGCCAAAAAGCATGCATTTGTATGACATCAAAGTCTATCGCCTAAACATTGATAATCCGTGTCATGTTACTTCAATATCATACAGTATACGCTAAGCATGAAGTCGAGCACACACATTGTCGTCAGTATGGCCTACATGAAACACGCCTGCCCTCTACAGGTTTTTATATTTCCTGCGTCCCCCACCGAACTCCCCTTCTGCGGGATCTCGCAGAATTTCGGAAGTCTCCGCGGCATTCTGCTCTCAGAAACGCGCATTTTTAAAGGCCACATCTGTAAGGCTAGAAATTGATTTTAAAAGGATCTTATGACTAGTACTCTTTAGGTAGAGTAAATGTATTCAGAGTATCTACTGTGTCAAAAAACCAGTCTAAAAGTATCATCATTAAACATCAGCTTTTCACCCCACAGATGTGTTTGGTCCATGGTATGACCATGTCAGCGGATGGTGGGAGAAGAAACAGACATATTCTAACTTACTGTACTTGTTCTATGAGGATTTGGTTGAAGTATGTTTCTTTCATAGAATAATATATATATATTTCAAGACTTTGGCCCTCATTTTATCAAATGAACACAGAAACCCATAAATGATGGCCTCTGTGTCTAAAGTGTAATTTGTTTAATTACTTCCTCAGGACACAGGACGTGAGGTGGAACGTTTGTGCTCTTTCCTGGGATTATCAACTTCGGCTGAGGAGAGACAGAAAATAACAAAAGGAGTTCATTTTGATGTCATGAAAAACAACAAGATGACCAATTATTCTACAATCCCAGTCATGGACTTCAAGATCTCACCCTTCATGAGGAAAGGTTAGAAAACATCATCTACATTTGTCTGACTGTAATGGACGATTCTGGTGTTCAGCTAATTTGCTTCTCTTTGTTTGTGTATAAAAGGTAAAGTTGGAGACTGGAAAACTCACTTTACTGTGGCACAAAATGAAGAGTTTGATGAGGTCTACAAACAAAAGATGAAGAACACCAATGTCAAGTTTAGGACAAAACTTTAATGCTTGCTGAACTTTAGCTCAACAATATTCACTGAATTTGGCTCATTTGTCTGACTAAAGGCAAATTTTGACTCTGTTTGACCTACAGAATATTTTATATTAAAACACAAATATACAGTATACCAAAGAGAGCAAATAAGCCATATATTTGTAGGACAGGTGTCCAGAAGATCAGCATTGGGTTTGCTTGTGGAGATACCTATAAAGGACTCAATCTCTCGGTCTTCCTCTCCCAAATTCCAGTTCACTGAAGGTCTACTGAATCTATCTAATGTGACATTGTATGTTGTGATGCTACTAAGGTTTCATCTACATGTTTGGTGTTATTTTAAAGGCCATGGTGCGATGGTTAAAAAGGTCTAATTTCTATAATTCTTAGAGAAAGTATATCACAGTTTAGAATTTAAGACATAATCTCTACTATGGCTGGGTATCGATTCAGGTTTTCCAGATCGATTCGATTTCGATTCAAGCTATCAAATCGATTCGATTCTTGATTCAATTTTCGGTTCCGGTTCTTGGGCCGGTTTTTATACTCGATTCTCGATTCAATTCGATGAATATAGATTTAATACAAATACTATATTAATAAAAAAAACAGTGAACAGCAGGTTACAAGTGGGTAATTAATAAAATCGATGAAGCACCTGAAACTGCCATATTAAGCACTGAATGAATGAATGACAGGTTCGCCTCTCTCTCCTTGATAACATCATGCAAGGCACAAAATAGGGTGACATATAGTGAAGAAGACTAGTAATTCGATTAACGTTAATCTTTCGTTCAATGTTTGCAGAAATAAATATGAAAGGGGAAAAAAATCGATTCTGCTCTTTGAGAATCGATTCTGAATCGACCAGGTTTAAAAAAAAAAAACGATTAATTGAAAAATCTGTACTAATCCTAGGGGTGTCTCCTCCTGAGGAGATCTAGATTACAGATGGTTAACAGTCCCATTTGGTGCTCCTTCAGGTCACAAGAACCTGACCTGATTTGGGACTTTTATGATTTTTTTGTCTCATCTGTGTAGATGGCTTGGCAAGAGACTGAGAATCTTCCCACACAACAGTGTGTATTAAAACATCAATGGGGATTCTGTATTCAGAATCTTCCTGGACTCTCTGTGTATTCAAACATAAGGGAAGCATGGTTAAAACATTATAGAAGTCCTCAGTAGCTAGAGTGTCTATTGTATTGTTTAATTGATGTTTTAAACTGGAACCTGCCTGGTATAATAAATTATTACATTTGGCATATTCTAAATGGGTCAGTTTTTCTTTATACAAACATTATGGGGCGGTTTCCTAGACAGGGATTAGCTAGTCCTAGATTAAAATTAATGTAAGAGCTGTCCAAACCGAAAACAACATGCACTGACATATCTTAAAATACATCAGTACCCTTTGTTTTGTCTCAAAATGCACACAAGTAATGTTTTTAATAAGATATGTTTGTTAAACTAGTTATATTTCCTTAATAAACTAAGGTCTAGTCCTGGCTTAAGCTAATCCCTGTCCGGGAAACCACCCCTATATATTACTGAAATTGGATGATAACGCTTAGTTAAAGTTAGACTGTAGACTACATTGGTTTAAGTTAGATTGGAACAGCCTCAACTTAGACTTGAATGGAGAAACATCTTCTAAAGGCTGAATAGTATAAACTTAAATTAGAATTGATAGGCTCATTTTAAGTTTATAGTAGTGTATCAGCATTTCATTTTATCATTTTTATTTTATAACCATAATAAAATAACCATTGTTAAACTGATCTTTATCTTTATTATTTAAAAATGGAGTCAGATTATGAAACAGACACAATTCTGTCAAAAGCGGTGAGAAAAGACAAAACACGCTGATACCTTTGCCCACACCATTGGATATTGTCATTGGGCCCATGGGTTTCTTCTTACAGGTTGATTTCCTTCATTAGCTTTCAAAACATTTCTCGGTTTGTTTAACCATCCTTTTTTAGCTTGACACTAAACATATGAGGTAGCCTACACCAGGTAAGTAAACATAGTACCATGGCTTCTCCAAAACATCCAATAATTCAAGTTCCTAAGAACAACATTTAAACATTTAACTTAAAATGTACCTGTCTTAGCAGGGTAGTTTAAGGCCTGTAGGCCTACAAGTATGTGAGGTAGCCAGTCTAGCCAGCAAAATAGAAAAATAAACCATGGCAGCCAAGTGAAGTCCATAGGAGCAACATTTAAGCAAACTTAAAATTGTACCCATCTTAGCAGAGTAGCTTAACCCCCTTCGGTCCAAAAATGAGGCTCCGCGTTTTGACGTGTTTTCTCCTTATCATAGCAGAATCAACTCAAAATACTCCATTATTAATAATATAGTAGTTTTTGTTGGGTATATTACTGATCATATACTGTATTAATATTATATTAAGCCTAAGGCCTATTGCTTTTACACAAGGCTATAAGACACCCAGTTAAACTTTCGTTTTATGAGAAAAGGTCGAAACGACCGATAAACAAGAGGACGTCATTTCAGATTAGTTAACTTTCGTTTCCTCAGTTTCCCAATTAAAAGAGACCAGGTGCGATCCTGCCACTATACCCCATTTGTTCTTGCCACGATTATTTTGAGAAACAACGTCGAAACAACCAATAAACAAGAGTACATCATTTTAGATTAGAGAATTCGTCCAGCTGTACTTCGCTACGTTAACAATAAGGTATCTGTGCAAGCTAGGCCAAGGCCATGAGAACCAATAAGCTGAATATATCATTTTAGATACGAGGAAGGATTCAGCTGCACTTTTGCTACATCAAACAAATAAAATTAATTGTGGCAGACCGAGACCAATTAGAAGAGTACACGTCATCTCAGATAAGAAGTGTTTGATCTTACTGTATAAAAATGGAGTCAGATGTTGGGAGGGCAGATGATCTTTGAGCACCTCTATGAGGGGTGTTGATTGTCTCACCTTGTTGGCTCAAGCAAAAAAAGTTATTTTTGTTTGGCACCTGGAACCTTTGTCTCCTGAGTATTTTTCTTATGAAGATTCAAGCTAAGACTTTTTGCCACAACAATAATCATACACTTATGTGTTTGATATCATTTGAAACTGTAAAGGGTCTTCTTTAATCTGTGTACATTCACAATAACAACAAATCTTTGTGTTTTTGTCAAATAAAGAAAATAAACAGTGTGTGCATTCAGACATTTCTGTCTCTGCCAGCTGTCTCTCAAAACACGTTACACAAATCAATTGAAACTCTGCGAATTCTCGTCACACAAACATGATACACATATCCAAAGAAAGCCTAAAATGTATACTTTTAAGCAAACTTAATTATAATTGAAAACAAATATTGCCTGTTTATATAATCTGCACTGAAGTAAAGTTTTTCCTGGATGAGCTCGTTATCTTTAATGCGGTCACGCCCAGAGGCAGTACCCACTCTTGACATGGTAATGAACAGATGCACAGTTCAAACAATAAAAAACAAAGTGTGGAGTTTTATCAGATTTAAAGACTTTACTACATGTTTGGATGATAAATTTTCTACACACACGTGAGGAAGATCTTCATTTAAGTCTGGACATTGAGGAAGAGAAGCGTTTATCGTTAACGTTATTGAAGAAGAACAATGGAAGACGCACTGGAGGAGGATATACAGATGTGGCCTTTAAAAATGCGCGTCTCTGAGACCAGAATGCCGCGGAGACTTCCGAAATTCTGCGAGATCCCGCAAAAGGGGGGTTCGGTGGGGGACGCAGGAAATATAAAAACCTGTAGAGGGCAGGCGTGTTTGTTGTAGGGCATACTGACGACAATGTGTGTGCTCGACTTCATGCTGAGCGTATACTGTATGATATTGAAGTAACATGACACGGATTATCGATGTTTAGGCGATAGACTTTGATGTCATACAAATGCATGCTTTTTGGCAAACATTTTGTTGGCGAAGTTTTCTTTTGCCAGTTACATAAACAGTCACATATTCTTCATAAATATCCGACTCAAACGCGCATCATTTGTCTTATTTTTTCCGTGTACTTACAGTAGAAGAGACGTGATGTATGATAATCGAGTCTTATAACAAAATAATTCGCGAAGACCTTTGAAGAGACCGAGCGCATTTACGCAATATCATTAACTAGTTTATCTAATTTTACATTTAGTTCATTTTTGCATCTGAACGTTTTAATAGCTTTAACATGGTTGTGGTGCGCTTTTCTGCATTACTGAACAGTAGGCTACTTTTTATATTATTATGTTTCCCTTTACATGGTATGAAACACGATAAAAGGTATGCATTGGTGTTTAATACATTTCACTGAGAATTTGTATAATATGTTATACTTTTGTACTAAGGAAATAAAATCATATTGTGAGTGTAAATATTCATAAATTCGAGGAGTTTCTGAGGTGTTTGTCATCGGCAAAATGCGCAGTTTCTTTTTTGCTGATTAAAAACCGGCTGTGATTGTTTAAAATTGACATTTTTTTCTACTTATTATTAATTAATTTTTTGCCTACATTTTATCAAATAATATCAATGTGAAAATATAAGTAAATCATACTTCAAGTTAGGCGTAAAACTTACAAATTTTTGATGTCATATAGAAATAATAATAATTTGAAATATGCAATTATTACAGTTTTAAAAACTTAAATATATTACTCTGACCTTTTTAAATATATTGACTAAAATAATCTGTAAATGTAATACTTATATTATTAAGGCGTATACATCAAATAATTTATGTACGTTTTACACAAAATATCTGTTCTATTTTTAACTGCATTAAGAGATTTTATTAAGTTACTTTAATCATTTATTTTAGAGATATTTACAAAGCCACTGAATCATTTTTAACAGTGTGTACATTATGACCTTACGGTAGACTATTATTAAATGCATATAAATAAAAATATGTAAAACTAAATAAAAAAGATATCATACACGGACTGTATGTAAGCATACGTTTTCTTGTTCGGTGCACGTGGGTTTAAATGCCGTTTTTCTAAAGAAGAATTTTAAAACTTTATTGGTGGTAGTTGAGAAGAATTACTTTTTCCATTTCTAAATCATTTTGAGCGCAATATAAATATATCATATTGTTATTCTTATTATATAAGAATACGCAATTTTTACAACATTTTTTACATTTAGAAAATACACGTTAAGCATGTTGTGTGTATTTCCTAATTACAAGCTTTTGATGAAATTGCACCAAAACTAAACGTGCATAAAAACATAAAAAAGTCATTTAAATAAGCGAAAAAATCTTTTTTATGAGCTCAAAAATTTGAATATAATGTGCTATTGCTGAAAATTGCCCATCTCTAAAGGAGAATATTCATCTTTAAAGTTTAAGAAATAAAAAAGTACTGATAAGCATTCTCAAACATATATATTCTGCAAGCACTCATTTATCCATAATGATGTAATTTATTTTTTAATAACATATTGTCGCTGTCGGGCAAAGATACTCTCTGGACACCAAGACCATGTCTATGGGTTCAAGAATAACAAAATATTGGCCATTTGAAACTCGAAAGTCATCACTTTATTTTGTCTCATTGTTTTCAATTTTGCGTGTGGTAAAACTCCTGTGCGCGTCGTTCAAATTCATTGAAATTTCGTTCACTTGTAGTTTAGCAAGTATAATACAATTTCAATAATGTTTTTACACTGCACATCGTCTGAGGAAATCCGAAGTTGTGTCGAGGGGAACCAAGCTGACAGCCGCGACAGCAGAGATTGTCACGTACCTACAGAAGGGTATTGGAAAAAGCTTGGATCTGACCTGCAGCGATATCATTCTGGCTTGGTGGGATGTCAGCCAGCGAGAGTCCTCTGATTCTGACCTTGTTCTTTTACTCCTCAGAGTCTAAAACCAGGAGGGCATATTAAGTATTCATTGTATTTTCATTTTAACAGAGCAGCTATGGTTGCGCATTTCACACACCTCTCCAAACCACGTTGTTAACACTATGCTTGTTCGACTTAATGCGGCGCCGCAAGAACCGACAGCCGGATGACGTCAGAGTACCGCGAGAATGATTCAAGAAATCATATTTCGCCTCGCTCTCGCGATACTGTGACGTCTTCTGGCTGTCGATTCTCGGGGCGCCGCATGAAGTCGAACAAGCCTATTGACAGCAGCAAAAGCTACACATGCGCTTTTAACTTGTAAAACTCAAAGGTGTATGGGTAATGTAGTCTCTGCTCTCGGTGGGACGAATTAGGTAGCTTGCATTGTGAAGGGCGCTTTGAAAAGCGGCAGCGCAGCCAAATGATTAAATTAAGCCTCTGATTTAAACAGATGTGCAAATGAGCGTTCTGGTACGCTAGAAGTACGTTCTGGGCGCAGGGAGAGGCGGTGGTACGCTCAAGAGCTATATTTGGAAGTGGCGGTACTGTGTACTGGCGCCTACCAGCCCACATTAAAGCACTGGCGGTAGCAAAGGTAGACGGCCCTTTGAAAAGCAAAAGAAAGCTGATAAAAATGAGAAACCTACACTGAAATAAATTGGAGTAGGAATTAGTCTACTTAACAAAATCTAAAAAATTTTCACTCAGAAAATGCTAGTAAATATAAACAAAATTATCAGCAGCTTTAACTTAATTACTTTTTTAATTTTAATTCACTCTTTGTTTCAGCGATGTTTATAAATATAGTATATTTTTGCATTTTGATTACAAACTGTTCTACACTGAAAAGAAACTAATGTAATCTTCCTGATTTAATCACGTAAAACACAAGTCTAAACACAAGCACCACTTTTCTGAATGATGATAATCACAAACATCCCAGAGTTTGTAAACCAATTGTTTGTAAAACATATTTAATGCTAACTTTACTTAAAAATTCAGAAAATATTTTTTACAGTGTATAAATAAAAAGACATGAAGGAAGTTAATTCCAAAATGTAATTAATTGTACATGGTTTAGCTGCTTGTTTTAGCAGCTACCAGTGACACAGAGTCAAGAAATTAAAAACCACCCACCCCTAGGTCTGCCAATTCTTTGCCAACCCCCAATGCTAATCGATCACCTCATCAAAGAAAACCGGTTTATCCAGTTTTCACCAGCGTGTTGGGTTTTAATATCAACCCTTGCAGTTTCTTTGTTAAAATGTAATTTAAGCAAATAGGCCTAATACATACGCTGTATGTTATTTTAAATGAAT
Source organism: Paramisgurnus dabryanus (assembly GCF_030506205.2). NCBI lineage: Eukaryota > Metazoa > Chordata > Actinopteri > Cypriniformes > Cobitidae > Paramisgurnus > Paramisgurnus dabryanus. Next base: position 30,513,726 of record NC_133347.1, read on the forward strand.
GTTTATAACTTATAAAATTAAGTGGATATCAGGTAACTTAATTTGACATATGTTGATATAACCGAGGCTCTTAAGTCCCACTTAATCACCATGAGACACACGCATTTCTGTCAGTTCACACGCTCACACACCAAACCTTCTAAGCTATTTATCACGCTGAGAAGTAAAATAGAACTTTTCCTGCTATACAAATTAATAAAGGAGGTGCTGGTATATACAGAGCATTTCTGTCGAGTTTAGCAGTACATTTTTTAGGTGTGGTCAACTTTACGCAGCGCCACAAGAACCGACAAGCAGATGACATCAGAGTACCGCGAGAAATAAAGCGGAGGAGGTTGGTTTTAAATCGCTCTCGCGGTACTCTGATGTCATCCACTCATGTTTGAGTCTGTATCAGATGAAAATACAGATTTTGAGGAACAACTTATTGTTTGGAGATTGTCAATGGACGTTTCTGAGTGGAATGTTTGTTTTTTCAGTGTAGACCTGCAAAACGCCAAATGCATAAAAATTAATTAATATTGTAATGTCTTAGCATGATATGTTTTCTAAAATGTTTAAAAATGAACAAATCAGTTATGCGAAACTACACAGAATTTTTTTTTTATGAAACATATTCAATGGTTACAGTGCCTACTGGTGGGGTTGAACACCATGTTCAGTTTACCCCATCTGGTTCACTTTGCCCCACAGCCACCGTTCTGGGAAACTGCCTAGCTTAGTAATTTAGGCTAATCTTTAGCTAAATCATTTACATGGTTTTATACATTAGCCTATCACAAATATTTATGGTATGAATATTCAGACCTGGATAAATCTACTTTAACATAACAGCCTTTATACCTGGTATGTATAAATTTTACTTTGATAGGATAAAAACTGTTTTTTTTAAATCATACTTTAATCATAACTCTTTTTTTGTCCTTCTCTTTAACATAGCCAAATATAAATTATGGTTGCTCCCTGTATTTGTGGTCACACGGCTACAAATCTGTATGGTTGCCTAGATAAAGGGGGTGGGTCAACTTACCCACTGGCTCACTTTGCCCCACTCTCCCCTACTTGGTATTGAGAAACGGGCATTGTTTATCGAAGCCGGAGCGCGAGCTACAAACTACAGAGCGAGTGCGCGGGTGCACAATGGTGAAAGAGCAACACACGATGTAAATAATTATACCAGTGCTCGCAGTACAGACGCTTTATATTTTAGCGTACTGCGTACCTTCACTTTCTTTTGCGTGCCACCACTTCTCATGTTGCTGGTACTTTGCCTTAAAGAGTCAAAGGGCGTTTCTATGTGGCGCTGCGCAGACAGATCGGCAACGAAGACATCAAAGTACCGCGAGAGCAAGTCGAAATGTTACAAATGGTCCGACTTTACCTTTGCTCTCGCGGTACTCTGATGTCATACGCTGACCAGTCAGCGCCGCACCATTTAAAGTCGAACACACAAAGCGTCAAGGCAGGGCCGCTGGAAGTCATTTTGAACAGGGGGTGCTGTGAATTTTTTAACCAAAAAACCCATGAGCCTATAGGCCTATTTAAAATACATTTTAAAAATAAATACATTGAGATTTACTACTTTATTGTCATGTACACTTCAGGGCACACAGTCTGAAACACACAGACATCATCAGTTCTCAGATGAATATGCGCTATTAATCAGAAGCAAAAATACTTATCCCAGGGGGAATTACTTTCGTTACAATTTACATACAACATATAATATTATAACAACATATAATATTAATTAAACTTCACAATTTTCAATGTCCATGCGGACGAACATATTTTACTTTCGTTTTTAAGTTAGAATCACAAGACAGATGTAAAATATTCTCACATTAACATACCTAGAATATTTTTATATAGATCTTTTTTTTACTAAATAGTACTATTACTGTCTTTTTTAAACTTATAAATAATTCATAATTTGAACAAAAATAATGATGGGTTTAGTTCTGATATTGTATACTTTTATAAAGAAATACATGGTGTATAATTACATTTTTAGAATAGGCTTTATATAAGGTTTGTACTGTAAAAATACTCTATTTGTTACAAACAAAAGATAAAGAATTTACAAACGTGTGGAGAGCCATTTCAGCACTTGGACAGCGAAATGTTTTTTTTAAAAGCATTACTTAAAATGTTTTCTCATCTCACCATATCTACAGGTGCAGAGTCATTATATACAATAAATCCGTTGGGTAGCATTTTAAAAAAACATTTAAAAGTAGATGAATTTGTTTAAAGCAAAGCATTTATTTACTTAGCTACAGATGAAGCAGCTATTTAAGCCTTCTAACGTCTCATAATTGGTCATCATTTATGTCCAAGAGACTCAATAATAATCTGTTTTATTTTAATCCTTTAATTTTTCATATTAAAAAGCGTTTTTGTGCTGCTGCGCATCCATGTATGTAATAAACAAACCCGCATTGTCATTCCGTTAATACGCATATTATCAATGCGCTCTTTACTCGCGCAGAAAAAACTCGCGTCGCGCATTGTGCCGGTTGTATAATAGAGATTCCAAAGTCTCTCATGAGCTAGAGGACGAATGTCCAGGGAGTTCAGTATTTCTGTGTGGGCATGCATCAGGGAAAGGTGTGTGAGTCTTTTCTGGGTCATGGTGCTGCGTACCAATGTCTTCAAAAGACGCAAGACAGAGAAAGTGCGCTCGGATGAGGCCACGGATAGGCAAAGACAGTAATGAAATTAAAATCCAAAATACACGTAATAACCTACGTGTGTCAAAAATAATTTCCTAAAATATTCATAAGTAATATATCAATTGTGCAAAATATTTTTACTTAAAAAAATATATTTCTCGCTTTTCCGCGACCATGCGTCAAGGTCTGGAGGAAAAGGATACCTGCCCGGATCCCACGCACGCATCTGCAGTTATATAAATTTTACAAAACCGGTATTCATTAGATTTTAAGAACTTTTTTGC